>NC_090922.1:1076990349-1077293379 GCF_040938575.1 Ambystoma mexicanum
AGTAGGATACGTACTACCCCTGTGCTCTTCAAGAGCAATACATCATGGGGGATGTCCATCCATAATGTGCTTGGGATCTGTAACAAATCCTATTGTAAGTGTGCAGGCATGCATTTAGCAATGAGTATAGGACAAGGGACATTCCCTTGCTGAATCATTATTTGACACAGGATACAAACCTCCAAGAGCATCTCACTGTCATTATCAGCATCTTCAAACAACTGCCCATCTGATACCACACTCGGTGGTTGAGGCGGGTCAGTGCACAAAACTATACACTTCTAACCTTCCTCTCCATCAGTCACTATGACCACAATCTTGTAGTCCACAATCAACACCCCTCCAATCTAGTGTAATGGTGGTACCCGAGGCATGATCTTGGGCACTGCGGGCCTGAACAAAAATTCTGACAGCACCCTAAATGGCTTGTTTCTAATACGTGGCACCCAACTCAACAACACAGTTGCTACATAAATACACAAATCCAGATGTGACAGTGTTCCTTTAGTGGCACCATCACTATACAATGCTTGTGTAATCACCAGAACCCTAGCATTATGAATTCCTAGTGTAGAGCACACTACTCCTTCTTCCGAGAATTATATTTTCATGTTCAACTTGCTTAACAGGTCCCTGCCTAATAAGTTCACTGGAGTTGCAGTTGAAAACTATAGTGGAGCTAACACTGCTTTGTTACCTAACTTGATAGGTAAGTCTTCTGTGAATGGAAACACATTTTTTGCCCCAGAGGACCCTTGCATGTCCATTACTTTACCTGATAAGAGGAGGCATCCTTTCTTTATACATGATTTTGTTGCACCTGCGTCAACCATGAAGACACTTATCAGGGGTTCCTCTTCCGGGTCGACAGTAACTGATAGGGCTGGGCACAACAAAGCTCTCTATGGGCTGTCCTAATATGGATAGTTGTTTGACCCCAAAGAGATTACCACCTACCACACTCGTCTCTTAGTACTGTGTCACTGTGCCAGGCAGCAAAGCATTTGTGTCCCATACTTGTGGTGCTGGCTGTTGTGTTTGTTGCTGCGCATACACTGGTGTGCTGTTGGGCATTGGGGATTTCATCAGTGGTGATACGGGCACCTAATATTGATGCTGGGGCTGTTTGCCCATTAGATGCAACTGCACGGGTACTGCACCATAAAGGACCTTTGGAGGCATCATCCCATACGCCTGGGGATATGTGACCAGGGCCATCGGTCTACTGGGATATGCACGGGGATCATACAAAGCCACTTGCCTAGTCCTACACTCATGTGCAAAATGGACCATTTTCCCACATGATCACCACAGTCCAGGTCCACCAAATCTCAGCCCCATCCCTCTGAATCCGCTTCCTCCATTTCCTCTGAATCTCTCTCCCTCTAACCTCACTTCTATTGGTGCCATCCTCGGTTCTACTTGCCCTACAGGCGGGCTTGTAATTACTGCTCCTTCAATGGTCAACTTCGCTAATTTCTTCTGTATTACTTTGCTTCAGCCTTTTGTGAATTATTCACCACTTCCTTCTCCCTCTCCTGTCTTCGCCAGCAATGATGCACTATGATTGCCTGGATCTCTACCCATCCCTTAGCCTTAAGCCGCACAACCTTATCCAGATCGTTCTGCACCTCCTTTGGGAGTCCTTTCTTTAATATGTGATCAAATATTGCTATGGTCTTGTCCCATGTTTCCCCTGTCTCAGCCCTCCACATCTCTTGGATCTGTAATATGTGTTGTGCTGGGTCTTCATCTGCTTTCATAGTCTGTGCCATTATCAAAGGTATGTCTGGTATACCTAGAAATGCTGCTCTTAAAGCAGCCCATACTTAGCCTGACAATCGTTACAAAGCACTGTCATGATGCATGCCTCCAGACTTCAGGATCAGACCAGCCTTCCCCAGTTGCAGGCTCCCATAGGGACCTTTAAGGCCCCAAAACGTTTTCAGAAGCCTTCCTGGAGCCAGGCTCATATTATTTAATCATGTGAACAAGGATTCAGTGAACATGGAGGCACACATAGCCCAGTCTGGAGGAACTGAGCCATGCAGTCTAGTTTCCAGGGTGTGGCTGGGCTTGGTACTACTTTGCCTGGGACTATTTGATCAAGGCTATATAAACCACAGCCAGAGAACAGAACACGCTTCGCATTAATCTGCACTCCTGCAGCGTAACACTCACCGTGTCTGCTCAGCTCCTGTTTACCCGGACTTCAGCCACGCCTCAGGAACCGCGGACCATCAGTACCTGCTGGAGAAAAGGAAATAGAGAACAAGCAGAAGAACAGCGGCTGTGTCCTTACCTAAGAGAAGCTGTCCTCCAAATCCATCCGAATGGCCTTCTTTTCTGCCGTTCCCAGGAACCACCGCACCTGCAGAAAAAGACACAAGAAGGAAAAGCGAATACTCACCCGGAGACAACAGTCTTCCAGCTTTCCATCAAAGTGGTTCACGCGATCGCTGCTCCGGAGTCACACTTCACCTGCAGAGAAAGAGAAAACGAAACATCAGTTTAGTCGCGCAAAGGAAAAACCCATTTTTAAATACATCTCGATGCCACGCTCTCAAGCTAACACTCACCTGCAGAAAAACTGTGCAGCATCACAGTGAGGAGCCCAATCCTTCATCTGGCACCTCCAAAACCACACCTGCAAAGGAATAAGTACAATAGTGAAAATGTTGGCAACAAAAGAACACTTAAGCAAAACTGTTACCAAGAACCGATTGGTACAAAGACTTACCTACGGAGTCACAGCTGGTCTGGATTCCTCTACAGGCAGCAGGATTAGTGACGCAACTTGATCCAGTGAAAACGCCTATGAACATTAAGCACCCCTGCATTCAGACGCAGGCTGGAGAGTCCACCATCAAAACACCTAAGGCAAACACCCACTCGTGAGAGAAGTAGTTAGACAGAGTAAGACCTTCATCGCTCAGCTTCATGCGACACCCACGTGGAGACCAGGTGAGCGTAACAGAACGCAAAGCCACCCTAAAATCCTCTACCTGGGCGTCATGGAAACATCTGAGACTGACCAGTTGGCCCAGCTTTTGGGGGAACTCAGGGCCGAAGTGTACTCTGCTCGACAAGAAACAAATGCTCTAAGAAGAGAACTGATTGTGACAAAAGATCGCACGGATGAACTAGCCAGACAATTACTTCAGTCGCAGGCTGGTCAAACACTGTTACCAGGAATGTGGTCATCAGTCCCAGCTCTGTCAAGCAGCCCTGTACAGGTGGTACTTCCGGGGGCCGTACCTTTCACTCCACCTGAACGCTTCGCTGGAGACCCAAAAAGATATGCGGTTTTCATGAAAAAGTGGTGCCTTCATTTCCTAAGTAGGTCTGGAGCTTTTCCAAATGACCAATCGAAAGTGGCCTTTGTGCTTTCATATCTCAATGGCAGCGCTGCGGATTGGTCGGTACCACTAGTTAATCAGGATGACCCTCTTCTACATGACTTTCAGAGGTTTCAACAAGATATGGAGAAGTTGTTTGCTCGGCACACCCAAGGCCAAGCACTAGACAATGAACTCCTGTATTTGTGTCAAGGAAACCAAGATCTGTTAACGTATATTGCAACCCTCAACAGATTGGTAGTGGAAACTGGTTGGCCTGAAGACAAGAGAGCAGCACTGTTCCATCATGGTTTGAGAGGTGAGATAAAAGACGTTTTGGCTCAAGTGGTAAATGCTCCAAGTGACTGTGTGGAATACATCAACTTGTTGGTGCAACTAGACCACAGACTGCAGAATCGAATAGCTGACCGAGCTAGAATGGAAAATCGGGTTTATGTGCATCCTAAAGAAAACGCTTCCAAAACCACCGACATGTCCGAACCTATGCAGATTGGCGGAGTTCGAGGTCCATTATCTAAGACTGAAAGAGACAAAAGGAGACAAGAGTTGTGTTTATATTGCGGGACTGCCGGCGACTTCCTCCGAGAGTGTCCAATGAAACCACCTAAGAAGGCAATTGGGGTCGCTGACAAGGTTGAGGCAGAACTGGAGACGGAAAACTTCCACGCCCAACAAGCGAAAAGCGAAAAGCGAAAAGCGAAAAGAAGGATTCTCAGACCTCGCACCTAGCCTTGTCAATAATTCTTATCAGTCACCAACAACCATCTCGCATGCATGTGGTCAGAGCATGCATTGACAGCAGAGCCATTGGTAACTATATGGATCAAGAATTAGCTTCAAGGATGAATCTTCTTCTTTGCAAGAAGGCAACAACCAATTTAGCCACCACTGTTGACGGAACAGAGATATCCTCAGGTCCTGTAATGCACTCAATGACAGAGATGACACTTTTTTGCCAAGACGGTCATCGGGAAGCCATTGTGTTCGACCTAATCAAGGCTCCACAATTCCAAATAATTCTGGGAATGCCGTGGTTAGAAACACATAATCCTTGCATCGACTGGCGTGCTAAGAGGTTGAACTTCTCTGGCGAATGTGCTCATACATGCTATCAGATGGGAGAATCCTTGACTAAAGAAGTGGCAACAGTCATGAGTCTAACAAACCCACTACCCCAGGAATACCAAGATTTTCAGGATGTCTTCCAGAAAGACCAAGCCAACACTCTTCCGCCCCATAGACCATACGACTGCCAGATCGACCGTATATATTTATGCGCTCACTGAGCCTGAAAACCTCCATCTAAAAAAGTATCTGGACCAATATCTAGCAAACGGTTTCATTCGTCCATCCAAGTCTCCAGTGGCCTCACCCTTATTCTTCGTACCTAAAAAGGAAGGAGATTTAAGGACTTGCATTGACTACCGCGCATTGAACCAAGTGACTGTAAAAATCGGTACCACTTGCCTCTAATCCCTGAGCGGCTGGATCATGTGAAGGACACTCGGATTTATACTAAGTTAGATCTCAGAGGGGCATATCATCTTGTATGAGTCAAAAAGGGAGACGAATGGAAAACTGCCTTCCATACCAAATATGGGCTATTTGAATACCAGATGATGCCCTTTGGGCTTTTTAAAGCCCGGCGGCGTTTCAATACTTCATGAATGAGGTCCTATGAGAACTAATTGATGTTTGCATCTTAATGTACATTGACGACATTTTGGTGCACTCCTCTTCCAAGCAAGACCATGGGCCTCATTCCGAGATTGGAGGTACCCATGGTGCTATTTGCGCCATGGCTGCCTCCAATACCGGGTCCACCCCGGTCTGGTTCAATGGGGACTTACTGGTGCATTCCGACCCTGGAGAGACCGGTAAGTCCCCATTGAACCAACAGTTCTCCATTCCCATTTGAGCCCCTATAGGGCTCAATGGGAATGGGGAGGGCGCTAATAACGGGCTCACGAATAGCAGGCCCGTTATTAGCGCCCTGGTCCCTTTAGCGGGACCCGTAAAGGATGTGTGGTCCGACCACACGTCCCTTGTGGTTCCCGCTAAGGGACCTCGGAATTGGGCATAAGGGATTACCGGCACCAGTCTCCTTACAGATACCCGGTTTCCCTTACCGCCCAACTTGCAATGACCCCCCATGTGAAACACGTCTGTGCTGTCCTTGAAAAACTTTGGCAACACAAGTTATATGCTAAATTAGAAAAATGTTTCTTCCATGTCACCGAAGTCGAGTTTCTTGGATTTTTTCTAACCCCCCCTTGGTGTTCGTATGGATTCGCTTAAGGTGGATGCCATCCTCAATTGGCCCTCTCCAACTTCAATCAAAGGAGTCCAGAGTATGCAGGGCTTTGCAAACTTCTATCGCCGGTTTATCCTGGGTTTTTCACAACTTGTGCATCCCATCACGTCCTTACTGCGAAAGAATAAATGCTTTCAATGGTCGGATGAAGCGGAAAGAGCATTCCAGGACTTGAAATAAAAATTGACCTCAGCCCCGATCCTGAAACATCCTTGCCCAGATCTCCCATATGTGGTAGAAACTGACGCTTCCAGTCTGGCAATGGGGGCAGTCCTCTCTCAAAAGGACCCTGAGACGGGTCAACTTCACCCAGTGGCCTTTTGGTCACGGAAATTCACAGCATTGGAATTAAATTACGCCGTGACAGACAACAAACAATTGGCTATCAAAGCAGCTTTTAAAGCCTGGCGGCATTATCTCCTAGGAGCAAGGCACACTGTCGCAGTGATCACAGATCATCGCAATCTGCAATACCTAAAGACGGCAAAGGCCCAGTCATCTCGCTAACTCCGGTGGGCCCTGTTCTTTGCCGAATATGATTTCGTGATTACATACCGACCTGGTTCTTGGAACGGAAAAGCTGATGCTCTGTCCTGCATTGGCGTAGATGAAGCATACACAATCCCAGATCCAGTAGCCATGATCCCTGGAGGAAGAATCCTGGGAATTACGAAATCTCTGACCTTGGATGACATCCACAAGAAAATTCTGCATCTCATTGATGTAAAGACTTGGCAAGATTGGCCTACCCAAAGCGAACACCATACAGTTACGAACCACCTGCCATATTTTCGGGGACGCCTTTATCTACCCAGTAAGGAACTTCAGGAACAGGTCATCTCAAATTACCATGAATCATTGGTGGAAGGTCATCCTGGGATTGCTAAGACTGTAGCCAAGATCAAAAGGAATTATTGGGGGCCAACGTGGCGTAAAGACATCACGCAATTCGTGCTATCATGCGGTATTTGTGCACAGAACAAGGCTCAAAAGAAAAGACCACCAGGTCTATTACAACCTCAGGATGTTTCACCTACACCCTGGCATATGCTCTCTCTTGATTTTATCACCGACCTCCCTCCTTGTAATGGATTCAATACCATTTTAGTGGTAGTAGACTTGTTTTCCAAAATGGCCCACTTCATTCCACTAAAAGGCTTACCCACAGCTTCCATCGTGGCAAAGGAATTCCTAGAACAGATCGTTCGAATACATGGGATCCCTTCTTTCCTAATTTCAGATCGTGGTAGCCAATTCATCTCACATTTTTGGAAAAAATGTTGCAAGTTAGACCAAATCGATGTAAGGCTTTCCACTAGCCACCACCGTCAAACTGATGGTCAGACCGAGAGAACCAACCAAACACTGGGACAGTACCTAAGATGCATGTTACACCAAACAGAGGGTAATTGGAAAGATGTTTTATGGATAACCGAGTATGCCTATAACAATTCTTTTCACTCCAGCACTGGGCAGAGTCCGTTCTATATGATTTACGGGATACATCCACGAACCTCCAACTTAGACCCACCGCAACTTTTGGAAATGCCAGCCGTAATGAATCTGCACGCTAACATCACACAAACCTTCAAAAAGGTGGCGTAACATCTAAAGCAAGCTAAAGAAAAACACAAGAGATTTGCAGACCTACATAGGAGTGAAGCTCAGAAGTATCAGATTGAGGATGAAGTCTGGTTGGCCTCTAAACAAATACCAGTAAAAGGAACTCACACTTTCAATCCCAGATATTCAGGACCGTACACCATTAAAGCCATTATACATCCCGTGTTTCACGTCTCACTTTTAAAACCAGTGCAACTAGGAACTCGAATAACAAAACCACCCAAGCCAATCATGGTCGACAGGGAACCTGAATTTGAAGTTAAGGATATTCTGGACTCCAAGGTTGTCAAATCAAAACTATTCTATCTAGTTGACTGGAAAGGCTATGGACCGCAAGAAAGAACATGGGAGCCTAGTAACCACATTCATGCACCACGCTTGGTAAAAAGGTTCCAACAAAATCATACAAGCAAGCCTGGACCAGATGGAGAACGCACCCTGGGGGCGGTTGGGGGGAGAGTGCTGTCATGGTGCATGCCTCCAGATTTCAGGATCAGACTAGCCTTCCCCAGTTGCAGGCTCCCAAACGTTTTCAGAAGCCTTCCTGGAGCCAGTCCTGGTGCCTTTGGTGCTAGACTCATATTATTTAATCATGTGAACAAGGATTCAGTGAACATGGAGGCACACATAGCCCAGTCTGCAGGAACTGAGCCATGCAGTCTAATTTGCAGGGTGTGGCTGGGCATGGAACTACTTTACCTGGGACTATTTGATGAAGGCTATATAAACCACACACAAAGGACAGAACACGCTTCACATTATTCTGCACTCCTGCAGCGTAACGCTCACTGTGTCTGCTCAGCTCCTGTTTACCCGGACTTCAGCCATGCCTCAGGAACCACGGACCATCAGCACCTGTTGGAGAAAATGTAAAAGAGAAGAAGCAGAAGAACAGCGGTTGTGTCCTTACCTAAGAGAAGTTGTCCTCCAACTCCATCCGGACAGCCTTCTCTTCTGCCGTTCCCAGGAACCACCGCACCTGCAGAAAAAGACCCAGGATGGGTAAGCGAATACTCACCCGGAGGCGACAGTCTTCCAGCTTTCCATCAAAGTGGTTCACGCGATCGCTGCTCCGGAGTCACACTTCACCTGTAGAGAAAGAGAAAACGAAACATCAGTTTAGTCGCGCAAAGGAAAAACCCATTTTTAAATACATCTCGATGCCACGCTCTCACGCTAACACTCACCTGCAGAAATACTGTGCAGCATCACAGTGAGGAGCCCAATCCTTCATCTGGCACCTCCAAAACCACACCTGCAAAGGAATAAGTACAATAGTGAAAATGTTGGCAACAAAAGAACACTTAAGCAAAACTGTTACCAAGAACTGTTTGGTACAAAGACTTACCTACGGAGTCACAGCTGGTCTGGATTCCTCTACAGGCCACAGGATCAATGACGCAACTTGATCCAGTGAAAGCGCATGTGAACATTAAAGCGCCCCTGCATTCAGATGCAGGGCAGAGAGTCCACCATTAAAACGCCTAAGGCAAACGCCCACTCATGAGAGAAGTAGTGAGACAGAGTAAGACACGTGCAGACGTTCATCACTCAGCTTCGTGCGACGCCCCCGTGGAGACCAGGTGAGCGTAACAAGCACCCCATCATTTTTGTCATACCTACAGTGTCTTTTTCAAGTGTATAAACCACTTTCCTGCTCCTGCTGTGAGCAATGACAGTGCCTTCATCAAGTTATTTCTATCCATATGTGGCCAAGGCATGTACTGTGTTCTGCCGGGACCTTTATGTAACAATGGTGTGTCCCCACTTGCTTAGTCAGTGTCCTTTTTCTCCATCGATTTCCCTTCACCACCGCCATGCGACCTGGCCATGCTCTCAATCTCTGACCCCACAAACTCTCTACTCTTGTAGTTACTCTAGGCAGTATCACATCTCCCTGCTCTTCATCTGTGTGCCACTCACTCCTCCTCCTCTGCCACTCTTACTTAAATGCTGCACCATATTGACTCATTGGACCTCATTACAAGCCTGGTAGGATGTAAATAAGGGTGCTAGTACCAACGTACTGGCACCCTTTCCAGACCGCCGGACTACGAGAATGCCTGCCGGGGCCCTTGCTCCTGGCATGTCTGACATGCTGGGAGCACCAGCCACTGCAGGCATGGTTTTCACGCAAGTACCGGAACCGTTTGTAACAGTGCCAGTGCTTCTGTGTCTGGATTCCCCACGGAAATGGGGACTTACACTTTCCGCCACCTGACATCCCGTGCCGGAGGGACTTGTAATGTCCTGTTGGCACTGAGATCTCAGGCAGTGGAGCAGTGTTATTAGGTCAGCAGCAACCCGCCGGTGCTACTTACCACTGACCTTGTAATGAGGCCCATAGTCTACACTGTCTGCTTGGGCAAATCCCTCTTTGTATCTCTCGTTCCTTTGACCCTCATCCTTTGTTTTAATATGCACATTCCGAATTGTGATACTATAAATTCTAAATAAATATCACCTGCTCTCCCTTCATCAGTGCCTATTGGCACACTTGACCCTTCACACTTTTCCCACTTTACTCACGCAAGATCTTGTCTCTGTCCTTCGCAGCACCATTTCTTAATCTCTCTGTGCCATGTTCTCCATTTCCATCACTAATGTGGTTTGCATGATGTATCCTACTGGGAATTGTGGAACATTTTCATAAGTGCCGGGGGCTCTCTGTCACGGCTTTGCATGGGGCTCATACTCTGGGTTGGTGTAACCTGCTTTTGCTTGCATTGGGTAGCACACCTGGGGAGGTGGTGGGCTGTGGGTGGGATGTAGGTGTATTGCTGTACTCTGGGTCAACACTAGGTACAGTAGTTACACAAGCACTTGTATTACAACTTCTCCCCTTTTTACGGACCTCAGTGACATCTTCCAAATCCTCGACCATTATTCAAAGCTCCAAAATACCCTTTCTGTTTTTCAACTATCTCCCCTTATATTTTGTGACTAAATATTTGTACATGTGGCCCAGACCATCTTTATTATTCGTCCCCTCTTCGGGCCACGGCTTATACAGCCCTCCTCTCATATCACCGACCCACTCTTTGTGATATTTCGTAATGTTCTCTCTATACAGCAGGAGCGCTGTACAAATATATTCAAGTGGGATAAGGTAACTCATGTTCACCAAGTATTCGCTTCCTAGACACTGAGCAGCGGTGCTGAACTACCCGCCCCCTCCCAAAACTGACCACACTCACCGTTCTTTCCCCTCCCCATTCTCTTTGCCCTACAAACCACACAAACCCACCTCTCTTGAAACAACCCAACCACCACCAATCCATACCACAAAAACTCCCAAAGCACCATAATCACAATTCAATACTACCACAATTATAAACAAAATGATTTAGACCTATCCCCATTCTCTTCTTCAAACGAAGGAATTTACCTCCTTATGCCAGGTGAAGGGATCCCAGACCAGCCATATAATGGGTCCACACAACAGAATTGCATTTATTTACAAAGGGTGTAGACCCTAACTTGATTACCTTGCCTTGGAATTAGGATATTTACCTCCTCTCACTCTCTTTTGCCGAGTGGAGGGATCCCAGGTCCTCCATTTACTCGACCTCACTTTTTATTTAACCCCTTAAGTGCCAGGCTATTATTGAAGTCTATGTAAAAAGGACCTTGGCACTTAAAGGGTTAATTCTGCAGTGCTGCCTTTCCTCCACAATCGGAAAAGTTCCCTTTTACTGCCTCTGCATCTCTCCCCTCATAAGATAAGCTGTGACGTCACCTTATATAAAACTGCTATATATTTCCAGATTACAAAGGAGTGTGGAAGCCCCTCTACTGAGAACGAACATGAGTCAAATGCCCTGTTATATGGAATTTCTTCTACACAGGAGGGTCTACAACCAGGTTTTAGCTCACTGCTCCCGTCAAAGAGAAGAAATAACCATTTGCATATCAGTCTTTGTCACACTCACAAGCGCAGTCCAGCAGAGGTAATACTCCTCAAAACAAGAGTACTATCATCAACTAAAACATGTATTTCGGAATTTAGGACTTCCTCAGTGAGGTGAAGCTGAGCCTCTATAAGGCACAGCGAGCAAAGGGTCCACATCTGGATTACCCTGGGTTACTTATGGTGAAACCCCAAGTTTTCAAAATTACAAGGGATTGTGGAAGCCCCTCTGCTGAGAACAAACATGAGTCAAATATCCTGTTCTATGGAATTTCTTCTACTCAAGAGGGTCTACAAAAAAGTTTAGCTCACTGCATCCGTAACAGTGGAGAAATATCTATTTGCATATCATTCTTTGTCCCAACCACAAGGGCAGTACAGCACTGAAATGCTGGGCAATTCTCCTGTGAACAAGAGTACTATCAACAACACCCGACACGTGTTTTAACCTTGTTGGGCCTCCTCATGTGTCTGGAGTTCCTGATGGCACATTCTTCCTTCCAGTTTCCTTCGCAAAATCTCACAAAATTCTTTGCATGTTTCACAACACTACGTGGATGTACATAAATGTTTTGATATATTTTTAGGCACCCATTTGGGATCATTCATTTCCTGATTAAGGAAGATGATTAGTGAACTGTGGCTCAAATCAAATCTATGCTGTTATTTCATAAAGGGGATACAGTTACACAGTGATTTGTTTACCATGCATAGCAAGATCCGGGTTGCAAAAATGTGGATTGAAGTGTTAGTTGAACTTTAAAATGACTCTGGGCTGAGGAGAGTAGAGGGGCAATTTGTGCCTTGTTTATGCTAAATGTTTCTAGAGTGAAAATACTTGCCAACCTTTTGCATTCCTGTCTGGAGATGCTTATCCATTCCTGAACTGGCTTTGTGTTCTATGACTTATTTAATTTAATGTATTTATTTAATTGTTTTTTATAACACGCTTAATACCTGAGGGCTGATCTGGGATTTGATCGCTGGGTTTCGAACCTCTGTTGCTCTGCGTGGTCCTGTTTCCAAAACCACCACGTTGCCCCTGTGCTATCCTCCGTTCACTTGTTCCAAGTTTTACAATACGAAACGTGGAATTGAAAGTCTCACAATGTGAAGAAAAAGCAGGAATGGACCTAACTTGAGTAATATCATACACAACAAATTGTAACCGGACGGTGCTCAAAACAGCCTGTATGCAACACATACATCTAAAAACAGCTGAAAACACAGCGCAGATTGTCATTCAAGACAGTTCTTATGGTGGATGGTGCAGGGCTATGTTTTCCTCAGCCGTCATGGTGGCGATATGGGGTGGGGTCGGGAGAGTAGAGGGCAAGCTCCAACATGTTCAGGAATGATAATTCGGTGAACTATGGAAACAGAGAGTCTCTGTTGAAAGTTACACACTATTTGCTAAGCGGCACAATTAATGCTTCGGGGTGCACTGTGCACTAATAATTATCCTGGCACAAAGAGAGCAGCCTCCAGGTGGCAATCTCTTTTGCAAGCACTAATAGGTCTTTGCAGTAGTAGTCTTGGCAGTAGAGAAAAGAAATGTACAGCATGTTACTATCAAGCTCAAACTGTTGCAACACATGCACTGTATAAAAAGGACATACCTTTTAGAAAAAGGAAGGGTACGCCAAAGAGGGAGACACTGCACAACAGAGCCATTAAGATGAAGGGAGCCATATATTGTATTATCTGCAGCATTGATAAAAAGAACATTTAACATTTCTAGGAGGTATGGAAGGCTGACAGAGAAGAATCCACTCTACAAATGTTTGTGAGTGGAAAAACATTCCGAGATAATCTCAATTAGAAGCACGTTGTTTGTTGCAGTGTCAGACACTAATGCTACTTCTGTCGGCACAGTCCATTTAAAGGTATGGAGTTTGGGGTTAAGCAACCCACCCTTAATGAATGCCCTGAATAGTTGTATATATTGTAGTTCTGAGCAGTAGGGTGTAAATGAGTGGGGCGCTAGGTGCAAGGAGCTTTAGGTGTGTTCAGCTGAACGGGACGGCTTTCAAAGAAAAGGCCAGCTACCGAGTGAGGGGGCGTAGATTATCCCCTACCCCTCTCTAATTGTCCCAACATTCGGTTTTTACAATGACAGTGTGGGAAGAACGTACTGCCTCTTGAAGCATAGTCCTTATAACAGATGCAACCGTAATGTAGAGAGGGCCCAAGCCAGTTCACATAGGCTACCAAAACACTGCTTCTGTTTTTTACATTCACAATAAATAGAGGGCTGTGTCTAAAAAGCGTTTAAAAAAATCATAACTTTATGTGCAAAACGAAAGTTAACAGTGTCAACACTTGTAGGGGTAATCGGACCATGATCTCCTTGCTCTAGATGCTCGATGGTATCCAAGACGTGCATTCTACCCCAGCTCCTACAAGAGCAATGTGGATCAGGTAGATAGGTGGACATCTGAATATCGCTGCATCTTCCCTCAAAGAAGGCATCAAGGCACTTGAGTCTTAATGAGCAGCATTTTCCCAGTTGCTAGCTAGCAGTTATACAGAGAATAGAAATATGTTCAGGTTATGTCTCAATTCAAGATGATCAGTAATAAGACACAGGGCCTCATTACACGGTAGGCGGAGGACCAAGGTGCTATTAGCACCTTGGTCCATGCCGATAAAATACCGGCACCGCCTTGGTGGAAAGGGGAATTACCGCCCTATTCCAAGGTTGGCGGGGCGGTAATTCCCCCTTCCCCCATTGCCCTTCCCCATTCCCATTTTTGCCCTATAGGGCTCTATGGGAATGGGGAAGGCGCTAATTACGGTGTCGCAAATTGCGGTACCGTAATTAGCACCCTGGTCCATTTGCGGGTTGGTTTTTATCGCCTGCTAAACAGCAGGCGTTAAAGTACCTACCCGCAAAGGGACCTCGTAGTAAGGCGGTAAGGGTTTACCGGTACCGGTGCCCTTACTGGTAACGGTAAACCCTTACTGCAGTCCGTGTAATGAGGCCCATAGTCATAAAGGAAGTGCATTCCACAGTTTAGGAGCCAGCAAAACAAAGTAGTGGCCACCCCATCCTTAATATTTACATTTTGGGATTGCAAATAACTTCACTGACACAGATCTCAAATGTCTCCCTGGTGAATTGAGGGAAAGATTGCTGTGGACAAAGGAAGATCCTTTGTTGTTTAGGGCTTTATGAAAAAGACAGTGGGCCTCATTACGACCCAGGCGGTAAGGGGTTTACGGCAGCGTAAACAGGGCGGACCCTTACCGCCTGATTCCGAGGTCCCTTAGCGCCATGGAGGATTTAACACCTGCTTTTAGCAGGTGTTAAAATCCATGGCGCTAAGGGACCATGTTGTTAATTACGCCACCGTAATTTACGGTGGCGTAATTAACGCCTTCCCCACTCCCATTATGCCCTATGGGGCAAGAATGGGAATGGGGAAGGGTAAATGGGGATTGGGGACTTACCGCCCCGCCAACCTCGGAATGGGGCGGTAAATCCGCCAACCACCATGGCGTAAACATAGTTTACGCCATGGTGGTAAAGGTACGACCCAGGCGATAACTTACCGCCTGGGTCGTAATGAGGCCCAGTGCATCTTACACTCTGCCTGCATGAGCATGGGGAGCCAGTGTAGGGCTTTAAGTGCACTAGAGATATGATCTCAACAATGTTGATGCAAAAATAGTCTGGAAGCAGTATTCTGAATGTGTTGAATTTTAATAAGTTCCTTCTTCAGAAGACTCAGAGAGACCACATTGCAATAATCCAGGTGATTTGAGACAAACACATTGAGCAGCTGAATCCTGGCTGGGTGGGAAGGAAACATTTGGAGTAGCAAAAAACCACCGGACGTTGGCTTATTTATTTCAGTGACAATGCCAAAGCAGGATCAAGTCAAACACCCAAGTTATGACATTATTTTGATGGCTGATGACAAAGTCCCCACAATGAGGTTACTATGGTATTGTACAGGGGCAGGATGGTAGACAAAAGGCCACAGTAGGTAATTTGCTTAGTGAAGCTGTTTTTGCAAATTTAATTGTAGCCCATTAATGTTCATCCATACATTAACATGGTCCATACAATCCCTGAAGCTGTCTAAATGGTCACATGCAGGCTTAACCAGAAGCAGAATAATCTACATATCATCTGCAACTGCAAATATATAAAATAATACATCAAAACGGCAAATTAAATCTGCTAGAGGTTCATTTACAGGTTAAACAGAAGTGGGCTTAAGGAGGGGCACTGTAGTACTCCACAAGAAACGTTCCTCTGTCCAGATTCAAATGTTGGAAATGCCACTACATGGGCTCGACAGAGCAAGTAGGATTTGATCCAGTCCCAGACTCTTCCTTGTGGACCTGTCTTGTGAAGATGACCCAATCGAATTTCATGGTCCACAATTTTGAATGCTGAAGAAAGTTACAATACAATAAGTACACCTGTTTCCCCTGTGTCAATTTAGGCCATCGAGTGGTGCCAGTACTGAGGAAGTATTTCTGGTTGGTCAAAAACCCACCTACCCTTCATTGAGTCAACCAGCGGATTCTGAAAATGACTGAAGCTGTGATGTTACTACCACCTATAATAGCTTAGGTATATGTATAAACTGTGAAATAGGATGTTAATTTGCCAGAACTAGTGTGTCTAACTAGGGTTTCTTTAACATTGGGGTAACTCTTGTCAGATTTAGTGGGGCAGGTACAAGTCCAGTACACAAAGAGAGGTTGATAATATTGCTTGGATACATTAAAATACTGGAATGACAATCCCTAAGAAGGCTACCCAGATATCGGTCCTGTGGTGAGGCTGTAGGTCTCGTTTGGTCATAGGTTGTAAAAGCGAGTTCTCAGATATCTGGGCAAAAGAGTCGTAAATAGTTACTTGCTCAAACAGTCCTATATAATCATTGCATGGTCAGCCATTCCTGTCTTAGTAACCAAGGTAGACAGCTGTATCTTAATACTGCACATTTTCTCCACAAAGAATTGTGCTAGTTGCATCACAAAAGCATTGATAAGACGAGAAAGACTGTTTTAAAGGTAATGGTGTATGGAGCTCTGGGAATACATTAAACAGTCCCTTTCAGTTGTTTGGGCTATATAATAGCTGTTCAGATTAGTACACTTTTTTAGATTATTTTATCAAAGCTCTGCAGGAGTGTATATGTCTCACATAGAACTGTTTAGTAGCAGAATATCATGGTTTCCTACATTCATATCCTAGTTGTCTGTTGATCTGTTTAGCTGTGCCTGATTTGTTCAGTATACAACAGATGTCCTTTCTTCTGCAGAATTTTCATTGACTTGAGTTTAGCCTGGGCCACTACATTTACCACCAAGGAGATTTTATCATCGAAGCTCTGCAAAAAAATAACTGGATCCTCATTACGATAGTCATCACTTGTTGGTATTTGAAGTTCAAAGAATAGCCAGTGAAAATACTATTGGGATAAAGTATCCCATTTACAAACTAGTGTATGTAGATGAACTTCAGTGTGTTTGAAAATAGAAGAAGTTAACAAAATGTCAAATGGGATCAATCCATGCTCAGACTATAGAAGTGCAAGAGATCTTAAAACGTCTACATGCAGAAAAATATGCAAAAATGCAATCCAAAGTGTGGTCAGCCACATGAGTGGAATGTCATCTTCTGGTAATCCCCAAATTGTCCAAGAGATCTAAAACTATTTTGGCATTTCCACTAGCTGTTTCAAATCAGAAATTTAAGTCATCCAAAATGGTCAGCCTAGAACAGTGGGGTATAAGCTGCAAAACCTAATTGCTGAATTAAGAAATCCTATGTTCCCTATTCTATTTTGAACAAAGGCGATGTACTCTTTGGGGCAAAGGTCATTGAGTGCTGACAGAAAATGTTCTATTAGTCATGTTTCCATAATACATAGCACATTGTGGTATCCGGAATGCTCTGATGTTTGTGCTGTGAGTTGTCCCTAGAATGTGTGAGGTAATGCGGTATGCAAGGGACTGGTTGCTCTGGGGTTTGGCGGTTGGGAAGGGACTTCAGGATGGGAGCTGGGACATGGAAGTATGTTGAAGCCTGCTCTTCTGATAACTCCTACCTGTGACCTGTAACTAATAAAGTACATTCCTTTTGTATTTACCTTGTCCCTGCCTAGTTCCTGTGTCATGGCTGTCCTTCCTGAAGTGGTCCCAGTTATTGCATTTTGGCGATGAGTAATGTTAAAAATAGGAACCCAGGATGAAATGATGAGCATTGGTGGTGAAGCAGCAGAGAGCCGGAAGCTGGTGGCAGTAGGAGCAGCAACTGGAGAGAATTTGAGGACAGGAGGCACTCTAGGAGTCCAGGGCTCACTCTTGTCCAACTGTGACATCATACCGAGTGTCACAGCAGAAGTGGACTGGAGTGGGGCTTCTGCAGGAGGTGTCGGGCATATGTGGTCACACTTGACAACCTGAAGAGAGGCCACAAGTTGTCCCCAAAGTATGAACGGGCACAGCAGGTGGCCCATGGTATATGGCAAAAAGTGATGTTCGATATGTGTTTTTTCCGTCTTGGGTGTCGGCAAAGAGAACTGCTGCCATGAGTTGTCAAGGATCTGGTGGGAGCCCAAAATCACTGGCAAGAGGGAGCAAGTGCTGAACAGGTGTAACAGAAGCCTGTGAGTAATGTTTGGAGTTTTTTCGGGGATGGAAGCTATACTGCGCCATTGGATGGTGGAGGCTTCAGGAGGCCTGGGAGCGGGTTGCAACCTAAGGAGGCATTGCGGAGGGCTGTGGCTGTTGGAGCGGTTGGCGTGGAGTGGAGTCTTTGGGCATGGTGGTGCTGAGGCTACTGGGGACATCACTCTCCTGCTGGAAGGGATGGTGATGGCTGCAAAGCCCCAGAGCATAGTGTTCTGAAGATTGGAGGCATCAGAAAAGTGCACCTGCTAACGCCACTGAGCGTGATGACACAAGTTTATGTATTGCGGAAGAGGAGCAGGTAGCCCGCGACTTGTGGAGATGAAGATTCTACTTCAAGCCGCGTCACGGGTTGAGATTCACAAAGATGTGATGAAGAGAGCACAA
Organism: Ambystoma mexicanum; assembly: GCF_040938575.1. Classification (NCBI taxonomy): domain Eukaryota; kingdom Metazoa; phylum Chordata; class Amphibia; order Caudata; family Ambystomatidae; genus Ambystoma; species Ambystoma mexicanum. The sequence continues at coordinate 1,077,008,600 of NC_090922.1, forward strand.
CTGCATTTTGCTGCATTTACATGTCCAGAGATTTTGAGGTACTGTTGCTAGAGTTCGGCGGGACATTATGGGGGATGTTGACATTCAGATTTGTGTGACTTTGTATTTGTATTTGACGGTGCTGGCATTTCGCAGTAAAATTATGCAGCAATAATGCACTATGCCGGTGGAACTCACAATGAAGACACGTTTTCAACAAACCCACCTTTAAAAGGGATGTCCAGCCCCCAGAGGGGGTGCTATAGGGACAGCCTGAATAGCAGGCCACCCCTCTGGCCATCCCCCCCCCCCGAACTTCCACCATGCCTCCTCCGGTAGGAACAGGCGTGCCCAGGGCCCGGCCACATCCAGTGTGTGCCTTGGGTGAGTATAGGTTTTTGGAAGTGTGATGAATTGCGGGCCCGCATCGGTCTCTGCACCAAGGGCATTCTCATCCTGTTCTTTTGCTTCACCCTCAGCTGTGGGCCGAAGGCACGTTGCTTGAGCGGTGTCTGGTTTAACCAATCCAAAGGTGCCTCTGGTCGCGATATGTATTTGCTGTGCTGCCTATTTTTTTGAGTGGCCGTGTGCCAATTTATGGATTTAAGGTATACTAGTGTTTCTAACGGCCGCTGTGCTAATTTATGAATGTATAGTTCATTGCACTTTGGGGGATTTGTCGCAACATGATTTGCTGTGAGGTCTACTGTTTTGTGTGGCTGTTGTGCCAATTTATGAATGTTTAGGCCTACTATTTCGTACGGCCGCTGTGCCAATTGACAATGGTATATTGCATTGCACTTTGGGGGAATGGGCATTTTACCATGGCCTCCACGCCAGGAAGTAGTGTTTGAAGATAACTGAGGTGTATTTTATTCATTTGGATTGTCAGGGTTGTGGCCTCCAGTCCCGAATGTTGTGGTTTGAATACTGTGACTCGGATGGATGGAAGTGCTGCAGCCTCCGTGCCGGAATGTTTGAATTTTGCAAATTTGAAATTACGTTACGATCACTGTTGGTTCTCTATGGGCTGCGCACATCGCCAGACAGTCTCATTAATGGGGGTCTGCAACAATAATTTGCACCAGTTACAGAACACAGCTAATGGCAATGTTTATTTATATTGTTTTTTAATTTGATGGAATACGTTTTGTTCACATGCGTATTGGGTAAGGGACCCGGGCATCATGCTTCAAGTTTCACAAGTGAGAAAGGTCTGGTGTCCTTTCAGGTCCGCCCACTTAGCGCGGTGCAGTTGAATTGTAAGGAGGTGTACATTACAGGTTGCTTGGGTGGGTGGCCGTGTGATTATCATGCAAGTAGTTTAATTTAGGGTTAGTGGGTAACGGCAGCCATGCAGCCGTTACCCACTAGAGGTTTTGTGTCCTTTCTGGTCCGCCTCAGATGCGCAGCATAGCCCCAGACCACCGCCATGCAGCCGGCACATGGTACGCATTAGGGGGAAGTTGGCTTCCTTTACGGTCCGCCCTCATTGCGCGGAGGATTTAAACATAGTACAATTGAAGTTTTTGAGTTGTTCCTATCCAGGAGCCCTCCGTACCCGGCAAAATTGTTATGTACGCTAGTTTCACAGACTCTGTGCCGTGGCTTTAGTGTCTAGAACTGCATGCTTTGTGAACATTGTGGGCCACCACATTTGAGTCCCGGGGCTGCCTTGCACGTGCACACGAGCAAGAGATGTTTTTATCCAGGCCGAAAAGCTAGTGCAGATAACAGAAAGTTATTACGTGGTGAGAGGGTGCACGCGGTACCTGGCTGAAGCAGCAATTTTTCAATAAATTGATGGTGTGTTGGGGCTCCTCATATAAGGAATAAACTATTTTGATTGAATCTGTATTCCTTAAGGAATGAACATGCTGTAGGAAATGCACAAGTGTAAAAGCAAACAGAAATAATAGAGGCTGAGTATCACAAAAGGAAATACACCAAACACGGGCTTATAAAGATTAAAAGGTCTTCATTCTACTGTGCAGTTTACAAAGGAACAAATTCAGATAGCTATCTGGCCATCAGTACATCACAGTGAGTACCAGCCCTTCAGTGTGAGGAGTGAGAGGTACTGGACATCTGGACATTCTCACTTGTATACAATTCAGTAATAATGTCCAGCCCCTCTGCAAGTTAATAATCGGTGGTCTAGAGTTTGTACAAAGTTCACTTATGGCTCATACAACAATATGCACACGGATCACTTCCTGTCTTGAGAACGGGATGTGAACAAACTGCGATACATAATGTGCAGGAATGTCTTAAGCAGCAGTACCTGCTGCGGCATTAGCTGGAACCTCGACTTTTGGGCAAATGTTGGCAGAACCTCTCTCATAGGCAACTGAGAGATAGGGAACTCCAAACGCTTACTGAGCAACAGAGCTAAACCGAGCGCTAAGGCAGCTGAAGGAGTAACAGACGAAAAAGCTCTCTTATAAATATTCAATAATTCTGTGGGACAACAAATCTTTCTTTTTATACATTCATCCTGCAGGTATTCTACCATTACCTGTATCACTTTCCTCTGCATTTCTGTCGTATACTGACTATACGTGTCATATACTTTTACGGGAGATATCGACATATCTGAAATCCATCTAATCGCATCCTTTGTGCAAATTCATGTTTCCTCACTTATCGGCTTACAACAAGGAAGGAACCGTTTCTGTACAAAAATAGTATTCAAACTACCACCATCAATTTCTTCATTCAGTAACCTTTCCAACTCCCTTCTATACTCAAAAACCCTCTCGACGTGCTCATATACTTTCTTCGCAGTATCTTTTGAATATGCTAAAACATTCAGATCCCTCAACCCTTGTGGGAGACCTATATCATCCAGTCTTTTCCACATTACACATAAATTAATTCCCAACCCTTCGATAAAAACATTTTTCTCAGGAAAACTTTCTAGATTAGAGAGTGTGGCAAAAACATCAGATTGTTCACCCTTCTCCATGCATTGTCTAGCCCATGCAGTCAAATCGCGCTTTCTCTCTTTAGGCACAGTATTACGAGTTAGAATCTTTGATTCTGCTCCCTTGTCAACTACAAGTGGGACAGAACCAATCGGAAGAGTAGACAAATCTTGTACAATCGGTAAAAGGGGTGCTATCACTGGTGCAGAAGACAAATCTACCAGACCCGTAACAGTAGGCAAACGCAGAGGTGCAGGTGGAGGAGCAACGATAAGAGGCGGAACAACAGCCGGAGGAAGTGGAACAATAGGAGGAACGATAGGAGGAGCAGGAATTACTAAGGGAGGAGGAACAACAGCAGGAAAAGGTAAAGCAGCAGGAATAGGTTCATACAGAGGTGGCGCAGTGGCACCATACCTTCGTTCATTTAGAAGTTTGTCAATCAACTCATCAGACACATGAAAGTCTTTAGACGGATACATTTTCTGAATACCAAGCTGAAAAGCCCTATCCATATTCCTAACTGACTCAGACTGTTTATTTTGATCATACAACAATGCTTTTTCGGCGTTGGACATGTGGCGGCGCGCATGTTTCTCTCTACTTTTAAGTAGCTGCATAGCTTCTTACTTCCAATTCTGTAATACATCAAATGCTGCAGGTCTAACCTTTTTCTTTAATAATATAGACTCTAAATATTCTATACGAGAAATTTCAAAACTACCATTGGTTGGCCACTGAAGTTCGGAATCATGTCTAGTTTGTCTGTGCCAAATATCATTAAACACTATACTACCAATGCCGTGCTTACAGTACATAGTACACACCGGAGACCCCTCTTGTGGTGCCGGTCGGCCAAATTCCAAAGCATAACACCCTGAAGCAGGCAGACAATTTCACAGGCATATCAGATTCCTGTTGTGTGGTCAATAATTGTGCTCGCGAGTACAATACACCAAATCAAATTATCAGGATACTTAAGAATCGGGTCACAACTCACCTGATCAAAGGACAAAGGAGGTCGGATCGGACTACAAAGGACCCACGTGGTTGGTGATTTCGGCAAAACTGCCCGCCTCGCTATATGGACCCTCGTCAAGATGCCGTCTCGGACCGCGGGCTTACCGTCCAGGGATTGGGTCATGCAGTACTGTTGAGGTGACGCTTCTCATCCAAGAAAGGGGCCTCCTTTTTCACCGATGATCCCAGTCCGATAGCCGTGTCAACCTTCAACGAGATGGCATCAATCTTGAGGGTCCCTATTCGGGCGCCATCTGTAAAAGCAAACGGAAATTTCGAGGCTGAGTACCACAAAAGGAAATACACCACACACAGGCTTATAAAGATTCACAGATCTTTATTCTACTGCGCAGTTTACAAAGGAACAAATTCAGATAGCTATCTGGCCCTCAGTACATCACAGTGAGTACCAGCCCTTCAGTGTGAGGAGTGAAAGGTACTGGACATCTGGACATTTGCACTTTTATACAATTCAGTAATAATGTCCAGCCCCTCTGCAAGTTAATATTCTGTGGTCTAGAGTTTGTGCCGAGTTCACTTATGGCTCATACAACAATATGCACACGGATTACTTTGGTTTACATTTCAGACAAGTTACAATGGCAAAGTGTATTCCAGGATTTAGCAGTAAGCCTTAGCACATATCCCTTCACAATGTGCTTCAGCCAGTGTCCACGCTCGACATTTACATTACATTGGGCCTCATTACGACCCAGGCGTTAAGGGTTAACGCCGTCGTTAACCCTTAACGCCTGATTCTGATTTTAACGGCTGCTTTTAGCAGCCGTTAAAATCCATGGCGCTAACCTGCCATGATGCTAATTACGCCACCGTAATTTACGGTGGCGTAATTAGCGCCTTCCCCACTCCCATTATGCCCTATGGGGCAAAAATGGGAATGGGGAAGGGAAAATGGGAAATGGGGATTTACCGCCCCACTCACCTTGGATTGGGGCGGTAAATGCGCCATCCACTATGGTGTAAACGTAGTTTACACCATGGTGGTAAAGTTGGCGCAATTAGCGCCTGGGTCGTAATGACCCCCATTGTCCTCGATGCATGTTCGTGGATGAGGCTTGTTGGTGCAGACCATCCTAAGACCACAAGTCATGTATGGGATACGGTCTCATTACCCCGTCTAAACATTTGGCCCGCGGATAGTGTAACCATTAACTTGGGCACAAAGGTCGGGAAGGCTCGGTTACAAGTTGGAAACGCAGTCCACCATTTTAGAACATAGAATTACATATGAACAGAAATCAAAATGGCGGATGATCCCAAAATGGCAGCGAAGTCGATCTAAAATCGGAACTTTGCCACGCGATTTTCTTTGCAGAGCGACTGGGCTTAGGCCAATATATATTAGAAAGGAGGCACAATATGATTTCCTGTTTAACACAAGGGACTTTGGCTTGGAAGCAAGGTCGCGCAGAACCACGCAGATGTTTTTTTCCGCTAATTTATGAAGAAAGTGTTACTTGGCAAGTTATGTCACTTTGTGGATGGTGTAATACCGGAACTGCAACCCGGGGGTTTATTAAGCCGGGGGGCCTCAGGGAGATTTCGGTTGTTGAGGTGTGGGGCTGTTGGGCAAGACAGCACAATCACCATCAGGGGGTAAGGAATGGAAGGAATGGCCTCGAAATACTAAAGTAATAATTATGTACTTTTGTACCATAAACAGGTTTTTAGGTTTTTAGCAATTTTGGGCAATGAGCAAAGAGCAAGACTGAGCAAGACTGGGAGCATACTTTGCTTTGAACTGCCGTAGGAGCATTCAGTTAAAACACCTTCAAATCAGCTGTGTGTCTCTTTAACGCTCTCTAAGAGCGTAGCCCTGCACCCTGCCTACGGAGCAACCAGGAAGCTAAAACCACGACACCCAGCCCTCACAGCGTAAAGCCCGACTGCGGTGTCAAGGGCGGAGCGCTGGTAAAGACAGAGTTGTTAGGCTGCTGTTGCTCTGGTGTTACTCTGGTGGCACTTTTGAGCAATTTTGGGCAACGAGCAACGAGCAAGACTGAGCAAGACTGGGAGCATACTTTGCTTTGAACTGCCGGAGGAGAATTCAGTTAAAACACCTTCAAATCAGCTGTGTGTCTCTTTAACGCTCTCGAAGAGCGCAGCCCCGCCCCCTGCCTATGGAGCAACCAGGAAGCTAAAACCACGACACCCAGCCCAGCTGCGGTGTCAAGGGCGGAGCGCTGGTAAAGACAGAGCTGTTAGGCTGCTGTTTGGCTTTGGTGGCGAAGGAAGAGTGAAGACTTTACTGCGAGCTCCTGCTGGTTCGAAAAGCTACAGATAAATCGTCATTTCACCAATCTCTGTGGGAGAAGCTGAAGGTATACGAGGTCGTGCCCTGGTGTGGTATTTCCAGGAGTACGACTCAGGACCAAATAGGAGGTGAGCGGCACCCGATCAGTTCGCTCCATCAAACGCTTTGAAAAACTCCTTTTTTTTTTTTTCTTCTCTAGCACAATAATTCAGCCAACCCACAAGGGCTGCAATAACCCTAGTAACCCCTACTTGTGATTTGTGCGACTGTGACTGCGGGGTATGACCCTTTGAGCAGTCGCACTTACATACACAGCTTTCAACTGGATTGTTAGGCTTGACTCTGATTGCTGGGTTCTAACCTCTGAGCCCCCATTTGTGTTTTGTCCGACTGTGACTGCGGGGCCTGACCCTTTGAGCAGTCGCGCTTACATACACAGCTTTCAACTGGATTGTTAGGCTTGACTGTGACTGCTGGGTTCTAATTTTGAGCAGTCAAGCTAATTGGCGAGCCTTGGTGACTTAAGACGGCACATTTGTGGATTCTGTGATAGAGCCTTTATTGTCTCCATTGAATTTAAATCTTCTAAAAAAACGTTGCTACATTTTTCGATTTATATCACTCATCTGCAATTGATTGCTAACCTTGGTATGCAGATTTTGGAGAAGATAATTAGGTGAATTGTTAGAAGATACAAAAACTAAAATACCATAGTGGGTTGGCCTAATAACCTGATTTGTCCTTTTATCTTGCAAATTAAGCGCATTGTGGCATACAAACTAATGACAAGTATGCCGCTGAACATACCGCATTTAACATTAGTCAAGAAACCATCGAACACAGGTGATTCAGAAGCCATTCAGCAGAACTTTTACTTAGCCACTTCAATCACACCTACACCAGCATCATTCATTTCAAAATCAAAATTTATTTTTGAAAATCAAATAAATGAATCTATTGTTTCCATCTCTTCTATGTCAACTTCTCACTTAGTCGACTATAACAAATCTAGTGGGCCTGAGACAAATAGCTTGCCACTCCCTGTGAGCACTCCATGTGTGAAGGTTAACCCCCAACCACTCTCATTTCATACAATGCTAGTGTCCACAAAACACATTCCAAGACACTCTTCTTCCCGCATTGTCACCTCACCCATAAAGTTTCCCTCTTTTTGTAACGATCATACTTGCCTGTCCATTCATGCAAGTCAATGTGAATCCCCAGTATTGTGGAATGTAAGAATTGCTATGGTAAGGTTGTACATACGAGAGAGGAGGTATCCATTCAAGTAGACTCGTGAGAACAAACTTGTAACTCAATGTTACAATCGTTTGCCTTCCCTACACCCAGAGCTACCAAAATAGTTCCAGCTGATCTCTTTCTTCAGCATGCAACCATGATTCAACCAGCTCTCATTGCCATTAACACTACTGTCATGAGTCTATGTAAATTATTTGAATCATTGGACACAAAAGTCTCACATCAGTCAAAACAATTTGATGATTTAACAAAGTGGTTATCGGCATATTTCTCCACTGTTCAATCTAAGAGTATGCTTGCGCACAATGATCCAGGTGCAGTGAACAAATCAATAGAATGTGTTGATGTTAATGTTGATGGTATTGAGCATAATCAGATCAAGAACAGCGAACAGTAAGATATTGCTAATCAAAAGTGTCGATTGGGGTTTGTACTTTGCCTCTGATCCCTGGCATAATACGTTCTAACATGAGTTTGTGTTCTGGGCCAAGTGAGGAAGCAAAGCCCACACCCATGACTCATATACCTCAAAAATGTGCAACTGGCGAAACTCAGGCAAATATGGTGTTACCACCGGACCAACCAGTTGGCCAATGTTTAAGCCACTTAGAGGCTTTAAAAGTGAGAAACCCTAAAGTTGTTCAAAATAAACCACTCTCTGTGCTAAAAAAACAAACAAAAATATGGTGAATGTTAAACACACCAAAAAAACACTCAATTCCTTTTTCAAAGCTTTGAACAAAACGTCTGCTCCTAAAAAAAAAGCCCAAGTGCCAAGTGAAACAGCTCCCATTGTAACATCAGTACCAGAAGTGCCACCGCTTTCATCTTTGGTTCCCTTACTTATAGAGGGACCAGCTAATAAAGATGAGCGGAGTGGCCCTTTGTCTCCTCTCACACAACTTGTACTATCTATAGCCCGTAACAATGAGGCTAACAAACAACTCGCTGCATTAAAAAAACATAATAATGAGTTGTTTGGTCTAACTAAGGTTAAGTCCATCGACGTGCTGTCTAAGCATACAACATGTGACCTATCAACCAGGCCAACTAAACCTTTTAGTGAACAGGTATGTGAACCTACTGCTTTGCCTATTGTAACCAATGCTAATGCTTCTCTTCCAAAAGTGCATGCACCGATAAAAGATGGTTTGGTAACACAACATGTGTTTGAGAATTTTAAGCAAAAGGTAGATGAATACCTGGCCACGAATATTGCTAGGATGCAAAACATCACCCCCATGGTGGTGACAACTGTAAATGAACATAATTCATAACGTTTTCATCACAAAGAACAACAGTTGCAATAGGATATGTATAGTGATCATTGTAACACAAACACTGACAATTGGAAACTAACATGGAAACCACCAAATCACAATTTGCAATCAGTGTCATGCCAAATACACCCACGCAGGGCACATTTCCACACCTTCATTTTAAAATGTAAAGATGGGAATTTCCCATCTTATGACTTGAATCGTCAAAGTATGTTGAACATCTTTGGAGATATCCCTGATCTATGCAATGTATCAACACAAGATATTGATCAAATCGAATTAATTTCAGGTGTGTCACGAGCAATTGTGAGGTTATGGCTCCCTTCTAGAGTGGTGCAAGACTCCATTTGGAGATGCAGAATGCAATTGTTTGACATGGGTTTTCTTCTAGCTGAAGATCCCTCTGTTGCACGCCCTAAAGTCCAAAATGTCTACGTGAAACCAAATATTTATCGTGGAGTAAATCAAGATAATGTAACTAGTCAAAGTGGTGCGACTCAAAATTAACCACCAATAAGTGCTGCCCCTTTTAAAATAGCAAGTTGGAACAGAAGGGGCAATTCTCATTTGCAGTCTTCAATCACTAAATTGGTTTATCCTTGCCAGGTGTTAGCTTTACAGGAAACCTGGCTCATTGACTGCCCACTGTGGGATGCGTATGAGATTGCCCTCCTTCCTGCCCTTCCAAGTGGGGGTAGACCGTCTTCAGGTCTCCTTGTCGCAGTACACATTGAAAGTGGGCTGCATGTTAAGCCTTGGTCTTCTGTTGGGGCGCAAATACAACTAGTGCAAGTCGTTAGTCAAACGCAGATGATAGCATTTGTCAATATCTATCGAAACATTGCCGTCATGTCTGATGACATCTTCTATGAAGGCTTATCTGAAATATTAGATATAATAACGATGAGCAATATCATCTCCGACACTATCATTGCGGGTGATCTCAACTTGGACTGTTTGAACACCATGAGCAGCACTCAGAATGTCCAGTGATGGAATAATTTCATGCAAGACCGTAACTTTTATGTGCTTAATGGCGCGATAGATGGCGATATACCTTCTCAACATACGTGGCAGCGTGGGTCTAGTAAAAGTACAATTGATTACATCTATATGAGTGCACGTTTATTTAAAAATGTAATCAAACTTGATATCTGTGACCACGCACATAGTGATCACAGGCTATTAATTGTGCACTCCACCTGGAATGCGGTTCCGCGCAGAGACAAGCAAACATTACATGCAGAGGTAACAGTCAATGCCACTAGAAATCATCTTCGGTGGAATTCTAATACTCTATCTAGTCTTCAAAATGGTGTGGAACAAAATGCTTTGCAAGCTGACACCAAGGAATACTCTGATCTGCTAAATCCATTTAGGAAGACCATCACAATCCCTCGGTCTAACCGAATAGGACACCCACATATTTTTAATGCAGAAATACATCACATTAAAGCAGACTATAAAAATCTAAAAAAAAAATTAGCGGCATCTTTAGATCCATTACGGTAGCAGTACCTAAAAACAGCCAAATGCCGCTACATAAATTGGCTGAAATGCATAAGCAACAAGTCTATTTTGCTTTTGTGGATCTCAATGCCGCTTTTGACTCAGTGAGTCGGGCACTTCTGCTCACCAAATTATCCAGAGGCAATTGTCCAGTGACATTATATGATATCATACACTCATTACATTCTCAAACCTCCATCAGAGTCCGGCTAACTTTAGACGGTTTATTATCTGACCAAATCAGTACCTTTCGGGGTTTGAAGCAAGGATGCCTTCTGGCATCAGCAATATTCAACTATTTTATTCATGATGTTTGATCTGTTTTGATAAATGTAATGTCCGATTCTCCAAAGCTTAATAACCAATCCATCCAATCACTTATGTATGCAGACGACCTAGTGCTCATATCTCAAACTCAACTAGGTCTGAAGCGCTTACTGGAGGCGCTTTACATCTATACTCAAGATAATGAGTTAAAAATAAATTTAAGCAAAACTCAAATTGTTGCTTATTCACCTAAGCGTCAAGGCCCACTATCGTATGTATGGACATTTGACCAATCCCCCATACAAATGGTACCCCAGTACACTTATCTGGGCATCATTTCTGAGGGCCAGTACAATGCAAAACCCCACATAGCACAAATAGAGACAAAACCTACATCTTTTGTCTCTCAAGCTAAAATAATAATGTTTAAATATGGAAAATTCTCCATAAAGCCCACATTGTTGTTATGGAATATGAAAGCAATTCCGGCTCTTTTGTACGGCCTTGAAACACTAAATACCAACATAAACTTTCCATTTGATAAATGGGAGGCAAAATATTGGCGGCATATTCTACATCTACCAAACTGTGTACCAGCCGCCTGGATAAGATATGAATTGGGCCTGATCTCTATCCATGCTACATATCAATGGCGTTTGTGTGCATTTTTTAGGAAATGTTTGATTTCAACTACCTTGAATGTTCTATTGAAAACTCTAACAGATTATGTATTTACCACCAGCCAACCACTCATTAAACAATGGCTTACAAAGGTCTCCCATGTATTAAATGCAGCAGATGTGTCTTTAGATCTATTAATTCAGAATCCCGATAAGGCTAAATGGAAATTGTTTGATCTGGATTGGATAACTACCAGAAATCTATGTCTTTCATATCATAATACAGAGTTATTCCGATTTCCACACAAAAAATCACAAACCTTGCCATCCTATCTGATTCGGTGTCGCTCTCATAGAATTCGTAATGGCATTCTAAGGCTACGTTTCAATCTATGGAACACCAGGGATGTGCAAGCGAAGTGGAAACAAATAGCCACAAATGACAACTTCTGACGCTCTTGCTTGATGGGAGACTTTTGTGAAACTCTAGAGCACATCATATCAGAATGTTGTGCCCTACGAGCTCTGCGTGAAATGCACTACACAAGGTATTGTAAATATGTGTCTCTTACAGGTCAGGAACTGTGTTGGTCATTAATTTTGAGTGCTTGTAATCTACCCTTACAAATTGCAACTGTCAACTTTTTGCAATGCTTAAAGTTGGAGATTACTGAAAACCAAAATTGACATTGCACAGGGAACAACAAGAATAATATGATTACTTATGCGGTTCCATATTTGGGTAATTAATTAATTTTGTTGTTCTTTTCTTTTCTTTAGTAATATTACCTTTCTGTATTGATTTTATGATTCATTGGCTGTATGATTATGTATTTCTTTGCTCTCCAACGGTTTTAGTCGTTTAGCAGAATGTAAGATAATTGTAATGTTGTAATGTAAAGGATATTAATATATATATGGTTTTAAAATTAATATGTAAAAATTTATTTTTATGTAATTGATATTTTAAAGGTTGATTTAATTCAGCTGATACAAATAAAAAATGAATAAAAAAAATGCATGCCAATGCATTACTCAGTGTCTTGTGCACTATTTGAGGCATTTAGCACATTCTTGGAGTGGGCAGCGTGCCGAGTGGAACAGCGGGTGATATCATTTATTATCTGGATGACTTTATGTTCATGGGCCAGGAGGGGTCAATGGACTGAAGTCATGCGCTGTCTTCCTTCACAAACTTGATGGCCAGAATGGGGATCTCTCTGGCACGTGAAAAATCCAAGGACCCAGTGAGCTATTGACCGTTCTAGTAATTGAGATAGATATTATAAAGGGAACTTGCAGATTGCCACAAGAGAAGGTGTCTGAATTGATTAGAGAGATAGAGAACAATTTGTCAAAAGACAGGACCACCTTGGAAGGAGTACAGCAATTGTTGGGGAAATTGAATTTTGTGGCCAAGGTCAACCCGGCAGGCTGGGTGTTCGCTTGCAGATTGGCAAGGGCAAAGCTAGAGTTTCTCAGAGGCACCACCACATCCACCTGGGGTCGGGCTTGAAGGATGATTTACGCATGTGGTGGGCATTCCTCTGGTAGTTTAATGGGGTGCTATTGTGGAGATCCCATGGCACACCAGTGGTGAATTACAGTTATACTCAGATGCTTCAGGGAGAAAAGGTTTTGGGGTAATATTGGGGCAGAAATGGCATTCCCAGTGGCACAAGAAGGGCAGGACAAAGAATATCATGGCATTGGAGCTCCTCCCTATTGTCTTAGCACTCACACTGTGGCCCAAGTAACTGGGGAACATGAGGTTGTGCTTCTGGTGTGATAAGAAGGCTGTGGTTCAGGCCATAAACATGCAGTCAGCATCTCGCCCAGCGTTGCTGAGTCTTTTAAGGAGATTGGTGGAGGTATGCTTGTGAAGGGATATCGAGTTCAGGGCACTACATGTACAGGGTGTGGTGAATGTTGCTGCTGATGCTCTTTCTCGTTTTCAGTGGCACAAATTTAGGTAGGCCCATCCAACTGCAAGGAAGGTGGGGGCGTTGTTCAGGAGCGAGTGGTCACAGCTGGTGTCGTGGACAAGGTGCTTTGGAATTTTGGGTGAGCGATTTCTCACACCAGGCATGAGATCCAGGTACTGGCAGGGCTACGGTAAGTTTTTGACTGTGGCAGAAACACTGCAAATAACAGCCTGTTCAGTAGTAGAGTAGGCATGTGCATTTGTGGTATGGGCGTATGGTAATTGTAAGAGCAGGAGCTGGGCGATGGGGCACCATGCGGCCATAGCATTCCATTGCAAATTAAGGTGGTTGAAGGATCCAACAAAATAGTTCTTGGTACACATGGTTTTGAAGGTTTGGGGCCTTGCTGAGGGACCCAAGCGGGACAGTCGGAAACCAATCGAATTTGAGTTATTGCAGAAGCTGTTATGCGCCTTGCCCGAAGTATGCTTTAATGGATTTGAGGTGGCACTGTTCAGGCCGGCATTTTCACTTGCATTTTTTGGGGCTTGGCTTTCCAGGTAAGTGAATTGGTGGCAACAAGTAAAGAGGCCCTCTCCGGTAGGGCTCTGGCCTTGAGGGATGTGCAGTTCAGTTCAACGGCCGACGAGGAGGTGTTGAGCATTAAGTTGCGCCAGTGCAAAACTGATGAAGGGGACAAGGGAAAGTGGGTTGTGCTTCACCAATCCACCCGCATCAACAGTTGGCCACTTGCCTTACTAAGGGCTTTCTCGGCCCTGAGGCCCCAGCAGCCTGGCCCCCTCCTTATGCATTCTAACAGAGCCCCGCTGACCAACTACCATTTTAAAAGAATTCTGTCAACCACGCTGGGTGCAGTGGGGGCTCATGGCAAGGGATGGCCCTCCCACAGTTTCCGGATCGGTGCAGCCACGGCAGACTTTTAACAGGGCATGCCAGCACCAGCAATTCAGAAAATAGGCAGATGGCAGTCAAACCGCTTTCAGATGTATGTTAGGCCACAGGGCAAGCCTGAGTCTGGCACAGTGACTGACTATAGGGAGAGCGGGGGGTCTCTGTATGTTAACGGATGGAATTGATGGTTAGGGGGGATTATGCTTTTTTTGAAATGTTTCTCAACCATGCAACTTCTATAAGCGATGGGCCCTGGCTCCTAATATAGGATAACAATAAAACAGGGTGGTTTGGATCGGGGCACCAGGCATGAGGTGGCACTCCTTGTTCCCAGCAGTGCACAGGCAGCTGCAGTGGAGGCATGCGCCCAGGTTGCTAGTGGAACATTTGGGTGGTAACGACCTCGCCATACTGGGGATGGGCCGATTATGAGCCGAGATAAAAGTGGGCCTGGGCGCACTAGTGCAAGTATTACCTGCCACTGACATCATCTGGTCCAAGGTGGTGCCCAGATTACAATGGTGTGGGACGGCGTCTCACATAGGCATGGAGAACTTCAGCTTGAGACTAAACAGAGGAATTGAGAATTTGCAGAGGCTGAGGGCCTGGGATTTGTTAGACATGCTTGCCTAAATTCGCTCCCTTCCCACTTTGTGGCGGATGGGATGCATTTATCCGACAAAGGGAATGATCTGTTCATCACAGCTATTCTGGTGGCCCTGATGAAGGCCGTTTGCAGCTAGAGCATTGGTAAATCGGAGTTGTGTGGGGGGCTTGGGGGCAGCGAGGGGGCCACCCCCAAAGCTGTGGTGGAGTTCGGAGCAGTCCTAGCCAGGGAGGAGTTTGAGGCTGCGCTTTAGACCGTGGGCGGTTTCCCGATGGCCGCACTCGAGCCAAATTCAGACAATGGGCTCTGAGTCCCTTAGGGACAGTTGAGAATCTTCGTCATCAAGATTCAGTGGTCCGGAGGAAGAAATACTGCTTGACAGTTATATTCAGAAGCGTATGTCCGCTACCCTGCTAAGCCGAAAGCAAAAAGTGACCCCTGGAACATTCTCACTATGGACCTCATTACAACTTTTACGGTCCGGACTGCGGTGATTCCGCGGCGGCAGTAATAAAGTTTCCGCAAGGTTGTGGAAAAAGACCGGCTGATTACATGCTGTTGGTCGCGCGCACCACACGGACGCGGAAACAGTGTAACCGCCGCCACGGAAACACCCACAGAAATGGCCATAGCGGTGCCACAAGTAGCGTAAAATCTGTGTCCGCCACCGTTGCCACGGACATGGAACCGGAAATACCATGATCGCAAAAACAGGGAACAGAGAGGCGGCCATGATATAAAGCAGAATCCATTGCCATCCAGAGTCAGCACAAGCAGAATCCACACTGTGAGAAGCCAAAAGGGACCACCAGCATGTCTGCCAGGATTCCAGCCCAGAGGCAGCGCAAACAGCGCTTTAGTGAGGCGGAGCTAACTGTTCTGGTCGAACACATAGTGGAGCATGCTGAGATGCTGTTCAGTGCCGATCAGCGGCGTGCTACACAGCAGCGGAGGAAGGAAGTGTGGGCGGAAGCAGCACGCAAGTGCACCGCTGTGGGCATGACTGTGAGGAGCATAAAGGACTGCCACAAGAGGTGGGATGACCTCAGGCTGAGGGTGCGGAACCTGATCTCCACACACCACCAAACGCAGCAGTATGACAGGCGGAGGACCCCCTTCCCCTCTGAGACTTCAAACATGGGAGGAGCGGAGCGCTGCAGCAGTGTCCTCCACCTTGAGGGCATCCATGGGATCGGGGATGCTGAGGCAGGAGTGAGCCCACCGGGAGATGCTAGTAAGTGCGCAAATATGAATGCCATATGAGTATATGTTGAGGCCAGGAGTGGCCCAAAGGACCCATTAACAACCCCCACCCCCAGGCAGTGCATGACTGGGCCAAAGGACCCATTAACAACCCCCCCAGGCAGTGCATGACTGGGCCAAAGGACCCATTAACAACCCCCCCAGGCAGTGCATGACCGGTCCAAAGGACCCATTAACAACCCCCACCCCTCCAGGCAGTGCATGACTGGCCCAAAGGACCCATTAACAACCCCCCCCCCCCCAAGGCAGTGCATGACTGGCCCAAAGGACCCATTAACAACCCCCCCCAGGCAGTGCATGACTGGCCCAAAGGACACCATCATGATCCAGAAGGTGAACCATATCACTACAGTGCATGTCCGGTGACAAACATATGCATGTAAATGCTACTTTTAAATGATCAACCTGTATGATGCATGTGATGCACCTATCAGGCACCACCACACAACTAATTGCATGCCCTCTGTGTCCCCACAGCCTAATCAAGAGACAGTGATACTGCACAACAGCCCAGGCAATCAGCTCAAGCACGTGTGCAAGCCAGCGCCCCTACCCAGGAGGATGCTGCCAGCAGCTCTGCATCTCTGCCCCCAGTAGCATCTGCCACACATGTGCCAGCCACCATCGCCAACATCTCCACCATCTCCACCATCTCCACGCTGCCTGAGGCAACACAGGTGCCACGGGCACCGATCATACCCATACAACGCTCCACAGAAAGCATCTGCACTGCAGAGGAGGCATCATTTAGCGACAACAGTGCCCCGGCACTGCAGTCTGATACAGGGCCACAGGAGAAGGTGCCCACCCTGGATGACTTGGCATCGTTACATGAGCTGCAGTTCAGCCCCACATCAATCCACAGTCCTATGAGGTCACCTACCCCCTCCATGGCAGAGCTAAATTCCCGCATGCAGCGGATGGAGGAGCAGCAGGCTACCCTCACCCAGCTGGTGGAAAGGCAGCTTGAGGAATCCAGGCTGAAGAGGGAGTGCTACAGCACATCTGTACGTCGCCTCTCAAGGTCTATTGGACGCTTTGCCAGCACAATAGTGACCCTGGCACGCCATGTGCGGGAGGGCAATGACAACACTTCGAGGATTCTTGAGTCCATGTTGATCGGCCAACAGGCACATCTTGCACATTTGCCACCAATCCCAGCTTCAGTGCCATCCACTACATCCACCCCATCCAGCTCCACCTCTGCCAGTCCACGGATGCGCTCGAGTTGGCTAACAGGGCCCTCGGGCAAGGATGCACAAGCGCCGAAGCGCACACGGAAATGATGGCATCTGTGTCAGGCACTGCATGACACATGGGGACTACAAGGGTGTGAGGAGGTGGGTACGTTTGGGTGGTGGCGGTGGTCCATTAGGGGGTTTGTGTATTGGGGACTGGTAAGGGGTGGGTACGTTTGGGTGGTGGGGATGGTCCATTAGGGGGTTTGTGTATTGGAGCCTGGTAGGGGGTGGGTACGTTTGGGTGGTGGGGGTGGTCCATTAGGGGGTTTGTGTATTGGGGCCTGGTAGGGGGTGAGTATGTTTGGGTGGTGGGTGGACACGGGTGTACAGCTTCCCTAACCATTGCACCTCCACCCCTGTTGTGATTTCATTAATATATCGGCCCTCATTACAGGTCAGGCGTTAAGGGTTTAACGGCGCCGTCGGCGCCGTTAACCCTTAACGCCTGATTCACACTTTAACGCCTGCTTTTTGCAGGCGTTAAAGTCCAAGGCGCTAAGCGACCTTGGTGCTAATTACGGCACCGTAATTTACGGTGCCGTAATTAGTGCCTTCCCCATCCCCATTATGCCCTATGGGGCAAAAATGGGAATGGGGAAGGGCAAATGGTGAATGGGGAATTACCGCCCCACTCACCTTGGAATGGGGCGGTAATTCCGCCATCCACCATGGCGGAATCCGGCATGGACCATGGTGCTAATAGCACCATGGTCCACCGTCTGACTTGTAATGAGGGCCATCATTATTTGAAAAAACACAAACATGAGTGGACATCCATCATTTCATTTGCAGTTCAACAATTTATTTACTGTCATCGCCATATCCATGCAATGCTGTGAATGTGCAGTCTCTCAAAAGTAAATGCGAATCAGTGTATACCGTGTTCGTTGTCCATCTAGTGGACCCCCAGGAGGAGGTTGAGCCATCCCATCCCCATCTACATCCCCATCTTCATCATCTGCGTCTGGGGGCATCGGAACGTTCCTGTGCAGGCACATATTGTGCAGCATGGCACACACAAGTGTAATTTTACCCGTCTTCAATGGGCTGTACAGCAGTGATCCGCCAGATCTGCTCAAACAGTGGAACCGGGCCTTCAGTAGTCGAAATGTCCTCTCAATCATGCCACGTGTGCGGACATGTGCCCTGTTGTACACCTCTTCATGCCTGTTCCTTGGCCTCCGTACAGGGGTCATCATCCATGGCGTAAGTGCATATTCAGCATCACCTATATGGGATGTAGATGTGGGGGACATGCCAGTGTTTGTTGTATCATGTCTTCATCAGATGCAGTGCAATCTTGTGTCCTTGTTCATTCATGAAAAAGTGGCATGCAGTGGTTGGACCGGTGGGTATTACCGTTCTTTGGTCATTGTAGTGGACATTGGCAACTGGACATTGACCAACGCATTGGTGTGCCTGCGGGTGACATTGGCTTGTAAGTATGGCATTGTACAGTGATGTGCACAAAGGGCAGAGTCACTCAACTGTGATGATGTAGTCGATGCAGGATGTCTCATATACAGGCATCATGTGCATTGGGAGGGCATTGCTGCATATTGTGGGTGGGGGTATGCAGTGGCTCCAGGTTTATGTGCCAGCGTCAGTTCAGGCTGTGTGTGTCATGTGGCAGGGTGTGTACGGGGACACTGTGGCAACCTGTCATGTGTTGCTTTGTGATGTTTGGGTTGTGCTGTCTAATCAGTTAATGGGGGGGGTGCATGTGCATTCGCAGCAGCACACTCACATTGTTCATTGCCCTGGACACACACACACCCTTTCCAGAGGGTCGGTGCATTGGCAGCTGTACCCATCCAATAGCCATGTGCTTTGTCCAGCATAGCTTTCCATGTACCGTGGCAATGTCGAATTCCACAGTACCATTGAGTCATGTGTTGAGCCCGGGAAACGTGTGCAGCAATGTGTTATCACTTGTGTGGCATCACATACCATCTGTACATTCAGTGAGTGGTACTGTTTCCTATTGAGGAACACCATCTCGATTGCACGTGGTACTGTCAGCTCGATGTGTGTGCAGTCAACTGCACCTATGCAATTTGGCATGCCTGCAATGGCATGGAAGGCCAACTCGGTGGCAATGACCTGTGGGAGGGTACGGGGTAGGGCAATCTGTTCAGACACATGGCGCAACAGGGCATCCAGTACCTGTACCAGTATTTTGGAGAAACAGGGTTGTGATAGGCTGTGCAGCTCACCAACTGTGTGTTGATAGGTACCGGTGCCAAGAAAATGCAGTACTGACACAACCTTCAGGGGGGGGGGTGGCGGTGAGGGTGTCTATGTGGATCTATCCTGGGGTTAGGTTCCAGGGTGAGGCCCTGATGCGTGGTATTGCAGGCTGCCTGCGGGGTGGTGCCGGCTGGACAATGGGGTTTGCCATGGGTACAGGGTTAGCTGGTTGGCGCCTGCGCCTCCTACGCCTCTGCCTCCTCCTCTGCACCATTACTGCCATCATGTGCAGTGCTGCCTGTTGGTTGAGTAGGCCCAGTCCCAATGCTACTAGAGCTGCTGCCTGCATGGCTCTGTTTTGAGTTGGCCAGGGTGTGGTCCTTTTGTAGACTCCCTGTGGCCTGCTGGGTCCAGCTGGGCTGATTTGGTGCACCTGTGCCTGATTCAGGTCACCAGGCACTGTTTAACGTCTTGTTCGCGGTGGCGGCAGTACCGCCACCGTGGTCACGGTTTTAGCGCCACTTTTATGACAGTGTTTCCATGTCCATGCTACTTGTGATGCCCGCAGTGTTTAGTATTGCCGGTAACAGAGAGGTTTCCGTGCAGGCGGAGTTTACGGGAGTTTAAACTCCACGGTTAAACTCCACGGTGGAGGTTTATGGTGGTGCTATTTCCGGGGCCCCAGGTCATGATTGGACGGACGCGGAAACGGTGCCGGTACGGTTATACAGGCAGCGTTAAGTCCGGCCCCTTAGAAGGCTAAGAGTTTGAACTATGAAGTTGCTTAGGGCTGGGACTGCCTCCGTATTGTTGTATGCTCCAATAAATGTGATCTTGTGT
Source organism: Ambystoma mexicanum (assembly GCF_040938575.1). NCBI lineage: Eukaryota > Metazoa > Chordata > Amphibia > Caudata > Ambystomatidae > Ambystoma > Ambystoma mexicanum. The sequence goes on from NC_090922.1 coordinate 1,077,028,715, forward strand.
TTCCAAATGTAAACAGTTGCCTGTATTTTATAAGTAGGGTAATGATTGTTATGGTCTTTTGTCTTGCTCTCCCCCCTAGAAAAGGGGGTGGACAATGGGGGATGGTACCACTATGTTTATTGATTAAGTGGATGGAGTTCTGCAATTTTATCTTGACTAATTTACAGCTCAATGTTTTTTACTGCAGCATGTTTCAACATGATGAGGAATGAGTGAATAGTTTTTGGCCTTGTGCTGTTGTATGAATGGAATGCCGTGTTTAGAGTTGCTAGAAGGGAGATATTGCTTTAGTGGTTTTGAATGATGCGAAGTTCCTCGCAGGAATGAAGAGTGCATTTAGCGCTAACCATCTGCAATTTTGGAGCCATTATACAATTATTGTTGCCATTATTTAATGTTGAAATGATGCATGTGTTTTGTGCGCAATGTAGTTGAAATGTGTTCATGCCAATTTCTTTTAAATGTACATGATGGGTTGGGGGTATATTGTGTGTTATGCAGAGATATGTTGTTAACAGTTCTCTCTTTCAACAGTGTTTGCAACTGTGGTGCTTGATCACCACCACTGTTGCATGTATGTTTCCATCTTGTGTACATGTGTAGGAGTGTTTAAGTGGTGTGAGCATTTGACGTTTGTTGTGGATGGATGGTGGGCATTGCTTGTGGAGAGTTTATGCTATGGTGGGTTGTAGAGTTTTCTAGTGGTAGTTGTGGTAGTGTGTGGGTTGGGCACCATTGGAGGGAGGTGTTATTGATGAAGTAGTGTTTGTGGTGCATTCTTTTTAGTTGTTGATGCCATGCACTAATGGTTTTTGGTGCATCAGTGAAGTTTTTAGAGTACATTGTTATGCCATTCTGGAGTAGGCATAGTGATGACACTTGTTTTGTTGGGTGTTTGGAGTTGTGGGAGAACGTTCTGACACTAGTAATGAGTAGGTGTTTTGTATTGTGTTAGGTGGGACGTTCTCACACCTGTAATGCATAGGTGTAGTGTAGTGGTGTTGGCATAGGCCCAGTGACCAGTTAGTAAGTACTGGAGCAGGTGTACCAGAGTAGTTGTAGAATTGTAGGCTCAGTTACCTGGTTGGTAGGTTCTGGAGCAGGTGCACCAAAGTATGTGAGTAGGAATTGTAGTTTACTTAAAAATGCAATGTTTTTTTCTTGGATTTTGGAAGGTCATCTGTGCATGGGAGTAGCTAACTTATGTTCGGTGGCAGAAGGTGTTTCGCGTTCACATGGATTGCCCCTGTGATCGTGCTGTTTATGTGCTGCTTCCTTGCAGCAGCAATTTGTTGAGTGTGTTCTTAGTTCAGTTAGTTTCTTTTCTGTTCTTTCTGTCTTTTATGTGACTCTTAGGGAGATATGGGTGTGTTGGTTAAGGTTGGTGGTGCGATTATTGGTGGCTTTGTGGGGTTCTCAGGACTGTGTTGGAGCTTGTGCGTGATAGAGTTTCGGTTGGGCCTTGTGGGTTGCTCTGTTCTGTTGAGTGAGGTTGTGCCCATCAATGGCAATGCTGGTATTGGGGTGTGTCAGACCCTGACGTAAGGAGGATAGGCTTTGTAATTGCTGTGAGAGTAGTTTAGGTTTCTGCTTGTGGTTAGCAGGTGTTGCCCTTGTGTGGCAGGTAGTGCTTGTGTGTGGCAGGCCTGAGGCCCTGATGTGGCAGGTCAGGGCAGGAGGTATCATGTATTGTTTTGCATGTAAGTTTCCCTGTTGCGCTTCATTGGTATGTTTAGTGTTTGTTCTGAGTGGTTGTTTGGTGTGGTTGCTTGCTTGGTTGGTTAGGTGTTTCTTTGGTTTTTAAGAGGGGAAGGTGTGTGGTATCCTGCATGCTCCGATGGTTGTGTTGTGAGCTGTCCCTGGAATGTGTGAGGTAATGCGGAATGCAAGGGGTCTGGAAGTTCTGGGGTTTGGTGGTTGGGAAGGGAATTCAGGATGGGAGCTGGGACATGGAAGTATGCTGAAGCCTGCTCCCCTGTTAACTCCTACCTGTGACCTGTAACTAATAAAGTACATTCCTTTTGCACTTACCTTGTCCCTGGTTCCTGTGTCATGGCTGTCCTTCCTGAGGTGGTCCCAGTTACTACACCAATTTAACTGCCGTTCTAAAATTAGGTCATGAATATGAGTATGAATTTATTTTTTACTGCTGACTGAGCATTAATCATGGCCACAGCTATGGCATCATTCCCTTTTAGGGAAAAATTAAGATTTCTCCTTTTCAGTGTAAATTGCGGTTTGGTAAAATAGTCTATGAGTAGCCCCAGTCTTCTGCACGTTTAACATTGTATGTATATGTTGTGACTCATATAGAAACCAGGGACCTGTTTGTTTGGATTCTCTACTAAAGAGTTCAACCGAGAGTGTGTGAGGATCAGGTTTATAACAAGTATTTTTAGAAGTGCTAATGTGGGTCGTGGCTATATGATTGTAAAGACTGGAGGGGCGTATCTGTATTTCTGCCCCAATCTAGTTGGGTAGAGGCACAGAGCACCCCAGCCAAGGTTTTCTATATGGTAGAATGGACGAGCAATAAAGGCTTAGACTCAAAGGAGGTGATGCAGGCTGCTTCATAGGTACAGTGAACCCCCACGCCTCCACAAAGGAATGTCAGGTGAAGTGGTGGAGTTTCTTGGCTTTACTCAAATGGACCCCTTGAGGATGAACCCTCCTCCCCTTGGAAGTAGGAGTTGCTGGGAGGTTGATGTCGAGAAGAAGAAGGGAACCAAGCAGGGTTGGAAAGCAGCACTTTCGGTCTTCACAGTGGTCACTGTTAGTGGGTCGTTACTCCAACTGTGCATTTCCCATGAAGGTAAATATTGCTGTTCAACTCTACAAGGCCTGGCTGAAGAAGATAAGACCCTTGGTGGTCTTTGATGACTTTATTTTGTGACGGGTGAAGTGGCAGAAGTAGGTGTCGGGTTTCAGGATTTCACGGTTTACCATCTTTGGGTTCTTCGGTGCTGCAGCCTCAACATGGACCGCAGGATGGTTTGTGGTAACCTGGACATGACCACTGGACTGGGCTGCAGACCCTTAACAAGTCTGGACACTCAGGATGTCATCTTTGGATTTTGGTGGTGGGATACCCACCGGTGGACACTCCACTGCAGGCAGCATCCCTGGACCTTCTCCGGCGTGGACAAGTGGAGAGATATCGTGGCAGGGATGATACTTGAAGGATTATTCAATATTATAGGACCTTTTGCAGCTTCGGGTATCAAGCAGCACTATGCCTAGATCTCCCCAACCCCCTTTTGGGCAATACTCAGCAACCTGGCTTCCAGCAGTCAGGAACACTCCTCCAGACCCTGGGTGACACAGATGACCTTCTTGGCTTCAAGATGTTCAGAAACTCCTCTTTTAGAGCCACAAAGATCCCTTCTCCGAATGGCAGGCACACAGGACTGTCTTCCAGGACACTTCAGGTGAAGAGGAGCAGTTGCACAATTTTCCCTCATGGCTACGAGAAGAGGTTGCCTATACAGGTCCTCTCTGGTTCAGTCCTTGAATCAGCACAGCAGTTTTTGATGAAGAGATGCAGCCATAGACTTCTTCCTTCAATTGAATTCAAGGATGTAAGCATAAGATGACTTCAGGTTTCTTGTTACAGCTTCTTACAAGGAAATGAGTGTGAGGCTCCCTGTTATACATAACACTTCCCATTCACTCAGGCTGAGCCACGCTAATAGCTAATAGTATTATCTGTGCACATTTGGGCCTCAGACGTTTGGTGGTATCCCACCAGTAAATCGGTGGGATACCTCCAAACGGTAATACTGTTATTGGCACTTGGTCTGCCGGAAATACTGACAGATTCCAAGTTCCAGTAAGAGCAGTTACTCCCCATTTCATGGAGTCCCAGAGGAGTTGCTGGTATAACCAGCACCAGTAATAGAGGTGCCGGTAATACCTACAGTTTTTGATGGAGGGGAACCAGAATTACCTCCAGCTCTGAGTTGGAGGTAATTCCAGTCACCCCACCTCCAAACTCAGAGTATACCGCTCTGGAAACAATTTGTTAAACAGAATTGCCAGCAAATGAATTCCAAAACAGCATACTTCTAATGATCCCCTCTTTACAGACGGTTGTAGCAATACAAAAAACAATGAAGCCTAAATATTTGTCTATAACTGAAGGAACCTGTCACCTACCAAAGCGTCTGGCCATATCAATGTATACTAGTAGAGAATTATTTTACCACTAACTTCATTTTCCAAGTATAGTGAGTACCTGTGTCTCGGGTCAAGACCCAGGGCACCATCTAATAAGCATAAGCCAATCGGGCTCTTCAAAATGACATGGTCTTCACGTGCCACTCAGCGGCTGACAATTGGAGTTGCCTAAGTGCAAGCAATGAGTGAGAAATAAAAGAGAAAACACTATGGCCCTCATTACGACCCTGGCGGATTTTTTCCGCCATCGGCGGACTTTTCCGCCATGGCGTAAAGTCCGTTTACGCCATGGCGGATGGTGGACTTACCGCCCCATTCCGAGGTCGGCGGGGCGGTAAGTCCCCATTGACCCATTTACCCTTCCCCATTCCCATTTCGGCCCCATAGGGTATAATGGGAGTGGGGAAGGAGTTAATTACGCCACCGTAAATTACGGTGGCGTAATTAACACCAAGGTCCCATAGCGCCATAGATTTTTACGCCCGCAAAAAGCGGGCGGAAAAATGACCATGGCGCTCTGGGAACTCGGGATTGGCGGTAAGGGGTCGGCGCAGCTAACGCTAGCGTAAACCCCTTACCGCAAGGGTCCTAATGAGGGCCTATGTTAGCTTATCTGATATATTATGTAGCCCAATGGCGAGAAGAGCAGCACCCTAAAATGTGGGCAAAGGAAGCTGATTTAACAAAATGCGTTAAAGTACCGACAACAAAGTGACACGAGAAAGGAGACTTTATCTGACTTGAGTCTGGTAAGCCCATCAGACTCTTCACAATGGCACACTCTTCTAGTTCCACTAGGCGCCCAGGAATTTGAGTTCTGCAAGTGTTAGAAATGAATGAGGAATAAAAGGGGAAATACTCTGATAGGATGGATGGTAGGATGGATGGTAGGTTATGTAGCCTAATGGCCAAAAGCCCAGCACCCTAAAATGGGCTGAAAGTTTACTAAGTGTTCTTCAATTAACATCTTAAAATTAACATTCAAATACACACAATGCAAAGGCAGCAGATTGAAGGATCAGGGGCGAAAGAACACTTATGTGTTTGAAAGTGGTTCGGTATCTGTATAGTGAATCCATTCACGCGCGTCCTGTGCTTGCTGTATATCCTAGAAGGCTGGACATGCTGTTTGACTTGACTTCATGTGTGACTAACCCAAAAGGGCAGTGAATAAATGAAAAGAATAAGTAATACTTATTCATTTTGTAAAATCAATACATTTTGATAAAACACACCAAAAACATAAAATAATAATAAGTAATACAAATAAGTGCTTAGCACATTAACTGGAGACCTGTGCTTGTACCCAGGTAATGTGTGCACCAAAAATAACTTTGAATACACACAGTGAAATACTGTTTGACATGACGTTATCATATATGAGCGCTATGCTGGCCTGAAAAGAAGTATGGAACAAATAAATACTATATATCATAAATTGTTAAATAAAGACAAAATACTGTAATTTCAATGGCGTCCACAATATAGATGGTGCTCAGCCAGTTGAATGAGGGGTTCACCAGGCTTAAGCCATAGTTCTCCATCTCTGCCAGGCATACAAGGCAGACACTTAACCCAATTCATCTTGCAGAGAATGACGGACGTCTGACAACCTATTTGTTTGAAAGAATATCTAAGTCACACTCTCCTCCAAATCACCTTGCATCCATGTTTGTGTTTTCCATGGGCATGCAGGTGATTCAACCCCCATCCCCACCATTGATGCACAGAAAGCTACCCAGTAGCAGACAGATATACAGTCTTTCCATGGGCTGTGTCTTGCATGCATTGCAATGGTGAGAAAATGGGGTCAAAATAATACCAACATGTGTTGGTAAAATGGCTGATTTTCCAAATAAAAAATGTAATGTCACTCTCTACTACAATAGTTATAAAGCTTGTGTATGCATATATAAACATTAACATATCACGGTACATCATTATGCACCAGGGAAAGCACCATGGACTGACTTGGAGTTGCTGGTGCCCGTGGAGAAACGTGCTGTGCAGTCTGTCCTCAATATTTACAGCTTAAGATCCCCTAGCGTCCGCGGAGCAGATGCAGAGTCAGATGTAGAGTCTTTGGTCTGACTTGGAGTTGCTGGTGCCGCCGTGTGGAGAAACATGCTGTGCAGTCTGTCCTTGCTGTTTATAGCTCAAAATCCCCAAGTGTCTGTGGAGTGGACGCGGAGTCAGATGCAAAGTCTTTGGGTCTTTGGGGCGGCAGGGATCCCGGGAGCCCAGGATCTCTGGTCCTCTGCTCCCCGCGATCCTCCCTGTGATCCTCACACAGACGGTAAAGTTTCCTCCGGACTCTACTACGAGATGGTGAGAATTCATGACGTGGGTCCCTTAACCCGTCAAAAGGTTCTTTTGGCTTACTGCACAAAAACGCAGACTCATTTAAAAGTGGAAAAGGTCGCTTTAATGTGACAGGCCAAAGCTTACAATCAAAAGCTTAACTGGCTCCATGGCCTAACAAACTAAAGAAATATTTTAACAACCAATTAAATAAATTAAACATTCTCATTTTCATTTTCCCCCAACAATTAAATAATTAAATAACCCAATTCCTCCCTAATGATCCCTTGGATCCTACCGTCTCCTTGCCCCTTTTCCAGGCATCCCGCTTTCTCCCAGGGGCCATGCCCCTCCAGGCTCAATACCTGTTCCCCCGGGGTGACCTGCTTGTGCAAACAGCGCCACCCGATCCTTTCCCGTGTCATTCCCCCATTGTGCTTCCCTCCCCCCACATCAAAAGGGGCCATGCCCCCGGCACCAGAAAAACCCTCCCCCGAGGAGTTCTTTCTGCCCCACCCCCCCAAACTTTTCTACCTCAAACTATTTACCCAGTCTCCCAGCCCAGAACCTAAGAAGAGCCACACCCGTATCCCTTACCAGATCATTTTTCCCCGCAAAACTAATCCCCCCCATCTGGCGGCCCATAGCTTTCCCTCACCCCATCCCACCTAGGAAGCAACTAATCCCATCCCAGCCCCCCAAACCCGGACATCTTACCACAACATCTTCATAGTTGCACCCCAGTTGCCTGCCAACAACCCTTTTTCCAACTTCTTTCCCCGCCCACTTAACCGTAGAATGTCCCAAAACCAGTTTTTTGACATCTGACCGGACCTCCTAGCAGCATCTGAAAAAGAAATTACAAAATCACTTACAAATCAACAACATCCTAATAAATGCAACACTCCTGCTACCTACTGAAAAAATTCTATAAAGACATTCCTTTTGCCCCGGTCCCTGACATACCCTTTGTATCTCCCTTACTCCCAGCGTCCCCACCTTTTCACCTACTCCTCTTAATAGCCAAGCCTGCTACTTTCAGATGCTGCACCCCTCCTAAATGACTGAGTTCCAAACCTCCTAACCTTTCCCACACCCCTAGTAACACCTCCTCAGTACCCTATCCTTTCCGGCCATCTCCTTAACCCTCTCCGTAGACACCTCAGGTCTTCTGCTACCGTCCCCCTATATTTCGCCCCTTTCACCTAACCTTTAAACCATACACCCAAACCCACTTAGACCCCCTTTTTCCTCTAAACTATTACCCCCCTGCTCCCCCTTGCCCCCCCCACTTTCCCTCACCTTATTAATATTGGCCCTGCGTTGCCCCCTCCTGCACCGGGGACCCGCGTGCACCCCCGTCCATGCAGGCCCTTTACTTTATTGCTCCTCTCGCCACTGCACCAGGGGCCAAACCTGCACCCCCGTCCATGCAGTCCCTTCCATATCACAATCTTCAAGCTCCTTGCATCCATTACCACCTGTTTCCCCACCTGCACCAGGGGCCCAACGGCACCCCCGTCCATGCAGGCCCCTTTTCTGCCTTAATCCTCTCCACCGCTGCACCAGGGGCCAAACCTGCGCCCCCGTCCATGCAGTCCCTTCCATAACACAATCTTCAAGATCCTTGCGTCCATTACCCCTGTTTCCCACCTGTACCAGGGGCCCTAGTGCACCCCCGTCCATGCAGGCCCCTTTTCTGCCTTACTCCTCTCCACCCCTGCACCAGGGGCCAAACCTGCACCCCCGTCCATGCAGTCCCTTCCATATCACAATCTTCAAGCTCCTTGCGTCCATTACCCCTGTTTCCCACCTGCACCAGGGGCCCTAGTACACCCCCGTCCCTGCAGGCCCCTTTTCTGCCTTACTCCTCTCCAACGCTGCACCAGGGGCCAAACCTGCGCCCCCGTCCATGTAGACCATTCCACATGAATTCCTCTTCCGGCACCTTGCTTCGCTGCTCCACTTTTTTCCCCCAGCTGCACCAGGGGCCCTAGTGCACCCCCGTCCATGCAGACCCATCTCCTCACTTCCCCCTGCTGCACCAGAGGCGCTCCCGCACCTGCGTCCATGCAGCCTACTCACCTTGTCGTGCGGCAAGCGTGAGGGCTTCACCACCGTCGTCCATGCCCTCCAAACGACAGCTACCTCCCCTTCACAATTTCCACCGTTACATCCCCCCTGCGGCCCTCCCCTACCTACGCTTCCTCCTCCTCACCCTTCTCCTGCCCCCTTTAAGTTGCCCCCAAAAACCTTTCATCAAACCTTGTGCCTCCCCTCCTTTTACGTTAAACTGAGCCTGACCTACCAGCACACCCCACTTTACCTGGCATGCGGTCCTTCCCCCCTACTTCCTTGCCCCGCTCCTTGCCCTGACCCACTGTCTCCTACCTGCAAACAATCTGTAACCGGATGCCGACCCGCACACCTGCTGCACTTGTGTTGAAATTTGCACGACCACCTCGTGCATCCTTCTTTATTGAACGCCCAACATGCTGTCGAGGGCTGTCCTCCGCCTCCTCCCCCTGCCCCCTCATGGGCGGGGCGACCAAGAAAGGGCCGGTAAGGCACAGGCAGCCCACTTGCCGTGTGCAATGTTGGGGCAGGCCTCGTTGGAGCCATCCATTGCAGCCAAAGATCCATGTCTATCTCCCCCAGACCACCTGACTGTCCTCCGCCATTCTTGCTCTGAATTCCTCATCATAGCGTACCCAGGCAAAACCCCCAAAACTCGTGAAAGCCTTCCTAATTACGTCCATATATTTAAGCAGGGCCACGCAACGCTCTGGGAATTTTTCACAGTACACACTGGCATAAATGATAAACGCCGACGTCCAATTCTCAATAGTCACCGGGACCCTTGGGCGTGAATCCTGTTCCCTCTCTTCCTCCTTTGCTCTCACCTCCCTATGGAGCAATTTAAAGACATCCACAAATTCCCCTGCCTGAATCTTCTCCCTGGTCGCTGCCATCAAGTGTGCCCCCAATGGTTTTGTTATCCCCATGTATGGCCATTTTTTTTCCCTTTCTTTTCACTTCACGCTCCTTATCTTTTCCGGCTTGCACTTCGAGCACCAATGGCTCCACCACCTTGTCCGTTTGGACCTCCACTGAGCAAATGCCCTTTTCAACCCCCTCAGCTCCAATGCCCTGCACACCAACTTCCTTCCTTACACCTTGAAAACCAGCCCGTTCCTCCCCTGTCCACCTATTTGTAACCCCTCTCTGCCATGCATATGACCATTCCCTTTCCCGCTCACCTCTTTCCACACCTGCCACCTGCGGCCTGGCGTCCACACCGGTACTCCTCCTCTCCATTCTTAGATGGCTCCTACATTGTGGATGCGAACTCATGCCCGAGATGAGTTGATGATCTTCTTGCGAGCCCGGGGCGTCCGCCCCGCCACTCTTTTGACGTCTTCTCGGCGGGGTTGTGGGAACCCCTGCCTGGTCCTCTTCTCTCGGGCGAGGCGTTCCGACCTCCACCCTGGAATCCTCATTGCTAGGGGCTGTGCTGCGCCCTCTAGGCTCTCCTTGCGTTGACCGAGGAGGGGCCGAACTGGAACCCTCAAACTCCACCTGACCAGCGGGGGCTGCGCAGCGCCCTCTGCCCTCACTCCTCCTAACCGGGGGGGCTGTTCCGCGCCCCACTCTACCCTCCTCAATTGAAGGGGACCTCTCCCTCCTTTTCCCACCTGCACTCTTCTGCAGGTATTTACCCCCTCTTCCACTTTGCCCTGTCACCCCCCTCTGCACCCCTTCACTGGCCCCCTTCTTATTCCTCTGAGCCACCTCATGGCCCAAAATCATTTCTCCCCCTGACGCCCTCCTGTCTATCCCCTTTCTCAACTTCCCGCCCCTAGTTTCCCAAACCTCCCCTCTCCCCGCCGATGGGGTGCAAGCCACCATTGCCGCGAGAGCCCCATCTGCCGCTGCTCTACACTGCGGCCTACCACCACTTATCTCCCCCTCCCCCGTGACCTCTCCGCCTGTGACCTCCCCCACTGCCCCCTCCCACTGGGCCCTAGATGCCCTACTAATTATTTCCAAAGCCTCCCTCAGAGCCTCAGCATCAACCCGACCCTTTTCGCCGGCTCCATGGCCCACCATCGTGCACTACTAATCTGGTTGTGCACGACAATATATATGCCCCCTGAAAATGAACCTACTCTTTTTTTTTTTTTTTTTATTTTATCATAAACCCCCCCCACTTATCCAACCACCCCCTGCACCCGGATAGCCCCCCTTTTCCCACTCTCTTAACGAGCTGCTTCACTCGAAACCCCCCCACAGGTCCCCCCCACCCTCCACCCCCCTGCTCAAAAACCCCTTCCTTTCCTTAAACCCCCTATTCCTACTTTCCCTTTCTTTTTATTAAATTTCTTTTTTTTTTATTTTTTATAATGCCCCCCACTCCATCAACCCCGCTCGACCGCCCGCCCCCTAGTGGCCCAAACGCCTCACCACAGTGCCTTCCTATTCTCAATGGGATCGTAACAGGGTGAGCGGTCCCTTTAAGAGGGTCGCTCTGCCCCCTCCTTGCTGCACGCCGGCACCGCACGCGAGGAAATAGAAGCCCAGCACACGCGGGCTCACCTAACCAACGGCTCCCCTCACCCGACACACTGCGTCCCCACACTAAAGCGCCGCGGGGGCCGGCAACATCAATGCCGAACCCTGAGGGCCCACACTGCGGCCGTCGAGGGATGCCCGCCCAGCTCCCTCACAAGAAAACCCAACTGCTGCTGCCTCGAATGGCCCCGAACCACCCGCCCTGCTGAAACCAACCCGCGGACGGCGGCTCCGGTAAGAGGGGTGGGGGGGTACCTTATGTACGGTACCCCCGACTATACGGGGCCCGCGACCCCCGCCCTCTTTATATTTATCTTTTTTTTTTTTTTTTTTTTTTTTAGGCGCCGCCGCCGCCGTCACCCTCCCTCGGCCCTTATCCTGGCCCCCTCCTGCTATTCCCTACCTCACACACCTCGTTAGGCCCCGCTACAGGGAAGGCTCGGGAGCAGGCGACAGGACAATCATCAAGTCCTAACCGTCGCCTGCCTCCTGAACCTTCCCTGAGCCCTTAAATACCCCCCGGGGGGCGCTCTGCCCCCACGGCCACTCGCTGGCCGTGTGCAGCGCCAAAAACTCCCCAGGGGGAAACGCTTCGCGTTCCCCCCGGGGCCCCCCTTCTGCAAAGCCGGCTAGATTCTGACATCGGAGTGTCGTGCAATCAAGGTGAGTGTGATTCAGATACAACTTGTGCCTTTGAACAATGCTAGCACCAACGCGATCAATTACAGGAAGTTTCACTAAGTTGTTCACCCGCCCATCAGTATTCAATCAATTGTTCCAACTCTGTAGCCATTATTGACGAGGCGGCCTCTACGAACAGAGTCTTTAATATTAACACAACTGTGAGGAGTGAATTTTAAACTAGCCGTGTAACATTCAGCTGAGATTGGTAAAGATGCTTGTGTGGACAAAGGTGTAACTCAGATCGATGTTACCGATCTTGAGCTATTAGAGATGAGCAAGTGTGCAGATAAACTGCTATCTACTCATTACGAGCAGACTGGTGCTGGTGCTAGATCTAGAAAATGAAGAAAGCAAGCCATCAGTAGCTAGCCAGATTGCTCCGATTCTGCAAATGAAGATATTGAAATATTGGAGGCAACTATTAAGTGTTCAAAGCTCCAACCGTACAAGAAAACAAACAGTTCACAGATTCGACAGTCGCCTGGACCATCAATTTTACTAGGGCTGAAATAGAGGAAGCGATTGCAAAGCTAAAAAACTCTGGAGCAGCAGGCCCTGACCGCTTGTTAAGATGGATTTCTGAACTCTGTCCTGGAGTGGCAGAGGTTAAGAAGGCCAGCCTAGTTTCTTGGAACAGGGTAACCTCTGGACAAGCCAGACCAATCAGGGTAGCGATGGCGGCGGTCAAGACTAGGTCTCAAGAGGTGTGAGGGTGACTGAAAGCCCGCAATGAGCACACAAAGCAAGGATGCTTCACAAGCAATACAATATATATACAAGACCAAGGGGTCTAAGGAGTTAGAAGCACGAAATATGCAGACCACCTAGATGGGGAGGAAAACAGGCAGTGCAAGTAATCGTTAGACCCAGTTCGACATCAGAGGCCACCTAACTAGAAGGAAGTCTGAGCCCTACGAAGAGTGGAGCCTTGTGCTCAAAAGTACCTGCACACGTGGGGGCCAATGGGCAAAGGAGAGTCTCTTCAGGGAGATCAGGCAGCTCAGAGAGGTGAACAAAACGATGATGAACAGTTCCCCGCTACTCAAGCGCGGCCCCCACTTGTGGGCAGAAGCAGGGCGCAAGTGCGGAAAAAGGTTGCTGTTTATGACAGTGATGGAAAGCCACAGGCTCCTGCGGGAGGGCGACCGGTTAGGGTATTGACTACTCACTGGTCCCCGATGCAGGCAGACCCAGGCTTCTCCGGTTCCGTTTTGGTACTGGCAAGTTCAGATGCGATCAGCAGGATGTCTCGACGCCGTGTAGATTCCGCGACAGCAGGAGTCAGGGTCGAGGGTGTCCCCGATGCAGCGAAAACGCACAGGTTTGTTACCACAGCAGGGCAACTCGGCAACCGCGTGTATTCCGGTCCTAAAGCACACGTCTCACTTCAGACCTCGGAACGCCAAGTGTACGAATCGTGTGAGAGTGCCGAGGACTCGGAATTTAGCAGCAGCCAGATGGCGGTGACAGAGCAAGGTTCCTGTGTAGGCTGGTCAGTCCACTGGATGGCCCAGGGACGCTTCCGAAGGCTTACGTATAGGATTTGGTGAAGATGCTGAGAATAGTTGTTCCCACTATTCTAAAGGGTCAAAGCGCCAGTACAGGCCTTCTCGTTCGATCAGAGGCAGAGGGGTCTCACAGGACGACAGCAGTGCAGGGTGCCAAACCTTCAGCAGGTCACCAGCGATTCCTCGACTCAGATTCTTAGTTGCAGGATACTTGGCTCCTTATCCTTCGTTCGTGAGAACTCAGGAGATGGACATGGTAGTGGTGTTTCCAGCCTCCTCTTATCCAGAGTTCCCTTGGCGCCAATTTGGAGAGGACCCAATGGGAGATCTGCTCACCAAACACTCACATCATACGTGGACCTATCACAGACCACGGTGGTCCCAGGCATTCAAGACACTCTAGACTCTCTGGCACCCAGGATGTGTATTGGGAACAGACATCCCAGCCCAGATCCTGGAGGCACACACAAGGCAGGCAGAAGCCCGCGAAAGCGTTGTTTTTTGCGGGAAAGTGCATGACCAAATAAGGACTGCCCCGGGTCGGCTCGATCTGGTGGAAGGTGAAGGGGCAAGACGGTCAGCGGACAGGACAAAGAACCTCGTGGCATAGCCATTTTGGAGGCCAGGCCACCCATTTGGGCCAAACGAGGGAAGCGCAGTTAACATGGCAAAAAGGGGTTCAAAACACAAAGAAACGATAGCTGCCACTAGTCCCGTCTGTGACACACTTGCACATTTCATGATAAGTCCAGCGAGAGTTTCTAGGGCCATTGGAATGACTAGCGACCCAAGAGCGGGGTAATGTAAGTTACGGTGCACTCTTGTTTCATGTTGCTCAAAAGCTACAACATAAGGAAAGGACTAAGGGAAACAAAGTCTCCCGGTACTGACTGTTTTAAGGGCATGTCAGTTTCCCCGTAAGAATGGAGCGAAAGCCCAGAGGAGTGTGGCGGAAGGCTGCGCTTCTCCGGCAAAGTCTAGATCAGGGTGTAAAACAACAGCAAAATGTTTGGGGGTTGCCACATCGAAGAAAAATTACCTACAATTATGAAATCTTTCCTAACACCGCTTAACTAATTTAATGTTAAAGAAACACAAAACTCACTGGGCCGCCTTAATTGAAACCCTATTCAAGAAAATCTCATTGACAAAAAACATTCCTAGATCGTGGCAATCGGCGGTAGTTGTGCCAATTTTTAGGAAAGGTCACCCAGCAAATCCATCCAACTACCCTCCGATTGCACTGCTAGATGTAATTGGGAACATTTTTGCCTCATTTCTACAAAAACGATTGGCAAAATGGGCGCCAGAGGCAAAAATTATTGATAACAGCCAGACTTCTTCACCAGAGGCGTTGGAGTTGAGCTAAACCTCAGACTGCTCTACCTCTTGAAACTGGATGCTATGAAAAATAATAAAAACCTTTTTTTGGCGTTTGTCGATCTGCGTCAAGCTTTCGATAGGGTACATAGACCCTCCATGTGGAAGAAATTTGAAAAATGCGAGTCCTCAACAGACTTACTGCAAATCATTATACAACTACATTCCAAAACATTGATTCGAGTAAGACTGAATGCCGAGGGTGAGCTGTCTGAAAGTATTCCAACAGAAAGGGGTGTCAAGCAAGGTTGCTCTCTTGGGGCACTAATCTTCAAATTATACATCGCGGATCTGCCTGATGCCCTTTCTGAATGTAATGCATTTTCACCAAGAATAAACGGTCATCAGATCAGTTGGGCTACTTACCACGATGACTTGGTTTTGGCCGACACCACACAGATAGGCCTACAACGCCTATTAACGAGGTTGGAGTCTTACAGAAAAACAATCAGATTCGGATCCAAGCTTGGAAAAAAAGGGAGACATTTTAAATGTTTTACAGCTGGGAAGCAATTGGAGAGAACGCAAAACATCAGATAACTTGGAATTATATTCAATAACTCAATAGGAGAATGGCAGTGGATAGAGGACCTGAAATCAAAAATGACCAATTTAAAACTACAAGATGCCAAATTACATTGTTAATTAGGCAAATTCACACTTAATCCAGTACTTATGTTCTATCAGCAAAAAGTGGTAGCTGCAATCACCTTTGGAAGTGAAGCCGGATTTAACATTAACAACACTGTGTGGAACCGGCTAAAAGGGTAGTTTTGGAGAAAAGTACTATGTCTGCTGAAAATGTATTAGTGTACGTGATTCGCTACGAACTGGGGTTACAGTCGCTTGGCTCAATAGGGATGTGGAAATCACTTTCCCTATTGAGAAAGATGACAATGACAAATACAGGTCCTCCATATGCAATATTAAAAGAATCCACAGATAAAAGCTACCGAGGTCTGTTAAAAGAATGGTCAATAGAAATTCGAAAGCAGCTAGCCCATGTCGGAGCTACTCTTGAGCTATTACATGACCCATGTGTAGTAAATAAAAAAGGTGAGGTACTGTGACTGGATTAATACCATCAACAACACAGTTAATCTGAAATCCAGTCTTGTACTTGACAGAGAGGCCTAAGGAGTAAATCAAGTCCTGAGGTACTTACAAACATTTCCGTCAAGATACCATCGAGATCAGTTAAACCAGCTAAGAACGAAAGAGATGCTGTTTCTAAAACACGATCAGACACGATCAGAACACTCTAAATAATTGTCGATTTTGCAACCAAGAAGAGGAATTGTTGAAGAATCTGGTTGCAGAGTATTTGGCAATAAAGTCAGAAAGAACTGTGACATTATGGAAATTTGCTCCATTAAATGGTAATATAGATGAATGATGGTCAGCAGCATTGACTGTTAACAACTATAAGTTGACATGTGCAGTCATAGACTATCTTGACAGACTGTTGGCAAAAGGTGGAATGAACTGAAGACTGTAAAGTGACCAATGAAAGTTATGCGTGCTTGTCATTTCTTTCCTTTTCTTTCTCTTTATTCGTTGACTCATCCAGTCATGTTGTTTTCATCAATTTTGGAAAGAATGATTTGATGGTGAAGAATCATAAAGTATTAATGTTGATTTTGTAAAAATCTTGTAATAAACTCACACAATAAAATAATAAATAATAATGATTACATACACTTTGTTAACTGAGCCAAATACGAAAGAAACTCCTCCCCCAAAATCAACTCAGCCCTGTGAGCATCAGATGCACTACATAGAGGATCCAACAACCTTTCCACAATGCTGTTGGCTTGGGGTGATAAATGGAACACAGGGCATTCTTAGCAGCTACGAGTGCAAGCGAAGGAGACGATCGTGCTCGTCGGCGCATAGCTGAACGCGGCAGTCTTAGCAGCAACGAGAGCAAGGGAAGGTATAGTTCGTGCTCGTTGGCTCGTCGGCGCACTGCTGAACGCGGACATGGGACTCAGCAATTGAGGATTGATAGCCAGGCGCATCAAGATTTTTCAACTGAAGCGCGGCCAGAATAGCATTGGGGCAGTTTATTTTACATCACAGAGGTTCCTGCTCCCAGAGGAATGTGTTTAAATGTCTAAAACGTAGATGTTCCCCATCTCATCGCAATTGAACAGTATTTGTGTTGGCAAAACTGATATTGGGGGTTGCATATACTGAAAGTGTTCATCTCTGTAGCAACCCGGATTTCGTGACATACTTCAACTTTTGTGAAAGTTATTTTCAATGTGTCTATGATGTTGTACTATTGTGTATATTGGGAGTAGTTTTGGATCCCCTGAAGAAGTTCTTATAGTTGGTCATATGTTTTTGGAACGAAACATGTTGGGCATTTAAGCACCCGAAAGTATAAGGGTGCGGGGTACATTTGTCAATCCAGTTGCTACCGTCACCCTAGTAGCAGGTTTTAAATACACGGTAGACAATAAATAGGTACGTGATTCATTACACATCTTCAGGAAACATAGATTAGTAGTTGTTTGGAGTAGCTACTTACCAAAACGTTACTATACACTAGGGTTATATTTTGTTGTGTTTTTCTCTGTTTAGATTTGTATAGGCAGGAGTTTTTTTGAGTGTATAAGTGACACTTAGGCAGGTTGTTGTTGGTTTTTATCAGTTTATTATTTTAAACTGGTTTGAGTATGTATGAGTATGTATCATGTTTTTGTACTTGATGTTTTAGTAAAAGTGCACTATGTTTTACACTTTTTTACAACGTTTTTTTGATTCCATTTAATTGCATTTTGTATTTGAATAAAATAGTATTTTTACTTTCATTCTTCAAAAAAAAACCTCTGACTCGGTCCTTATTTGGTCCATGGACCGGTAGTGGGAGGATAAGTTGAGTAGTATAAGGAGAGAGGACGGCTGGTTCCTTCTTTGTTGAGTATTGTCCACAAGGCTTCCATAGGAGTGCAGAACAGACGTCTTTAAATCACTCCGTGAGTCTCTTGTTGTTGTTAGTCATTCCTAAAAGAGCCACAATTTCTTTAAACAACTCATTATAGAAGTGGGTGTCATTATCCCTTATAAGCATCTTGCACACCCTCATCTGGGGAACACTACTCTCACCAAAAACCTGGTGGCCAATTTAGCATCAGGATATGTACATGGACCACCCTCAATCCAATGGGAGAAAGGATGCACCACAACTATAAGGTAACAGAAAGTATTACATCTTTCACCCATATCTGAAAAATCTATATGAAGATCTCGGAAGGAACCAAATGGGTGAGGCCACGTTCCTCTCAAGGTTTTCAAAGTTTGCCCAGTGCTGAATGTCTGACAGACAACGCAATTGGAAGTAAACATGAACAACAATTTCTGAATATTGGGCGCATATCAATCTTCTTGTATATTCGCAGCAATATGCTGTTTGGAAACGTGGGCAGGGTAATCCAGCTGATCAAATGCCATTAAAGCCAATTCTTTGGTTGTCACCACCTTTCCAGTAGTAGTCTGTCTCCACACCAAATCAGTTGGAGATTGCGCACACCGACCTCTCTGCCACAGCAACTTCTCGTTTTGTGACACCTGTCCTTGTATTGTTAAACGGGAAATCATATCCTGCCTCCTTCTGATTTATATTGGCCTAAGCCTAGTCGCTCTGGGAAGAAAACCGCGCTGCAAGGTTTCCGATTTTGGATTGACTTTGGTGCTATTTTAGAATCATCCGCCATTTTGATTTCTGTTCGTATGTGCATTCTTTGTTCTAAAATGGTGGACTGTGTTTAACTTGCAACCGAGCCTTGCCGACCTTTGAGCCTTGTTAATGGTTGGACTGTCCGAGGGCCGACTGTTTAGGCTAGGTAATGCGACCTTGCACTAAGTTTGACTTGTCCTAGGATCGTCTGTATTAACAAACTTAGTCCAACCTTGCAACCGAGCCTTCCCGACCTTTGAGCCTTGTTAATGGTTGGACTGTCCGAGGGCCGACTGTTTAGGTTAGGTAATGCGATCTTGCACTAAGTTTGACTTGTTGTCCTAGGATCGGCTGTATTAACAAACTTAGTCCACGAATACACATCGAGAACAATACTATGTAAATGTCGAGCGTGGACACTGGCAGAACTACATTGTGAAGGGATATGTATAAGGCTCACTGCTAAATCCAGGAATACACTTCACCATTGTAACTTGTTGGAAACACAAACCTATGTAATCCATGTGCATATTATTGTATGAGCTATATGTGAACTCGGCACAAACTCTAGACTGCAGATTATTAACCTGTAGAGGGGCTGGACAATATTGTAGGAAATGTATAAAAATTTAAATGTTTAAATGTCCAGCACTCCCCCTCCTCACTCTGATGGGCGGGTACTCATTGCGGGGTGTCGAGAGCCAGATAGCTATCTGTATCAGATCTGTGTTTCTTTGTAACTGCACAGAATTAAAGATCTGTGACTCTTTATAGCCCGCATTTGGTGTATTTCCTTTTGTGGTACTCAGACTCGATATTTCCTTGCTTTTACAGATGGCGCCCGAATGGGGACCCTCAAGATTGATGCCATCTCGTTGAAGTGTTGACGTGGCTATCGGACCGGGATTGGACAGTGAGAAAGGGGGCCCCTTCTTGGATGAGACACGATACATCAACAGTACTGCATGATCCGATCCCTGGACGGTGTGCCCGCGGTCCGAGACGGCATCTTGACGAGGGTCCATATATCGAGGCGGGCAGTTTTGCCGAAATCACCAACCACGAGGGTCCTTTGTTGTCCTTTGTAATCCGATCGGACCTCCTTTAGTTCTTTGATCAGGTGAGTCGTGACCCGATTCTTAAGTATCCTGATAATTTGATTTGGCATATTGTACTCGCAAGCACAATTATTGACCAGGTAACACCAGGAATCTGATATGCCTGAGAAATTGTCTGCCTGTTTCAGGGCATTATTCCGCAGAGACAGACAATCTTTGGAATTTGGCCGTCTAGTGCCACAGGAGGGGTCACCGGCGTGTACTACGTACTTTAAGCACGGAATTGGTAGTATGGTGTTTAATGATATTTGGCACAGATAAACTAGGCATGCTTTTGAACTTCAGTGGCCAATCAATGGTAGCTTTGAGATTCCTTGTATAGAATATTTAGAGTCTATATTGTTGAAGAAAAAAGCGAGACATGCAGCATTTGATGTATTACAAAATTGGAAGAAAGAAGCTATGCAGCAACTTAAAAGTAGAGAGAAACATGCACGCCGACATATGTCCAATGCAAAGAAAGCGTTATTGTATGATCAAAACAAACAATCAGAGTCAGTTAGAAATATGGATAGGGCTTTTCAACTTGGCATTCAGAAAATATATCCGTCTGAAGATTTTCATGTGTCTGATGAATTAATTGACAAGCTTCTAAACGAACAAAGGCCTGGTGCCACTGCACCACCTCCGTATGTTCCTATTCCTGTTACTTTACCTCTTCCTGCTGTCGTTCCTCCTCCTGTAGTAATTCCTGCTTCTCCTATTGTTCCTCCTATTGGTCTTCTTCCTCTGGTTATATTTCTTCCTCCTATTGCTGCTCCTCCACCTGTACCTCCACGTTTTCCTATTTTTACAGGTCTGGTAGATTTGTCGTCTGCACCAGTGATAGTACCTTTGTTACCGATTGTACAAGATTCTTCTACTCTTTCTCTTCCAAGTGGTTCTGTTCCGCTTGTAGATAGGGGAGCAGAATCAAAGATTCGAACTCACAGTACTGTGTCTAAAGAGAGAAAGCGTGATTTGACTGCATGGGCTAGACAGTGCTTGGAGAAGGGTGAACAATCTGATGTTTTTGCCTCACTCTCTAATCTAGAAAGTTTTCCAGAGAAAAATGTTTTTATCGAAGGACTGGGAATTCATTTATCTGTAATGTGTAACAGACTGAATGATGTAGATCTCCCAAAAGGGTTGAGGGATTTGAATGTTTTAGCAAATTCAAGAGATACTGCGAATAAAGTATATGAGCATGTCGAGAGGGTTTTTGAGTATAGAAGGGAGTTAGAAAGGTTACTGAATAAAGAAACTGATGGTGATAGTTTGAGCGCTATTTTTGTACAGAAACGGTTCCTTCCTCTTTGTAAGTCGATGAGTGAGGAAACACGAATTTGCACAAAAGATGCAATTGGATGGATTTCAGACATGTCGATATCTCCCGTAGAATTATATGACAGGTATAGTCGGTATATGCCAGACATGCAGAGGAAAGTGATACAGGTTATGGTAGAATACCTACAGGGTGAATGTATAAAAAGAAAGATTTGTTATTCCGCAGAATTATTGAATATCTACAAGAGAGCTTTTTCATCTGACACTCCTTTATCTGCTTTAACGCTCGATTTAGCTGTGTTGCTCAGTAAGCGTTTGGAGTTTCCCATCTCACAGTTGCCTATGAGAGAGGTTCCTCCGACATTTGTTCCAAAGATTGAGGTTCCAGCTACTGATGCTAACGACATTCCTGCACATTATGTATCACAGTTTGTTCACGTCCCATTCTCGAGACACGAAGTGAACACTATTAGACAATCCATCATAGATAAAAGAAAGAATCCAACAGGGTTCTATAAAGAGATAGAATCTGTCTTGCCGTCGTCAGTATTTATGTTGAGTGATATAGTTTTGTTATTGCCTGTGCTCCTACCCATTGATTTGTGGAAACAGATTCGGACAGTAGATGATGCAGCAGGGTTAGGGGACACATGGCATAATATGGTTAGTCAAGATAGAGATAGACCAGCTGGCGAGAGACCGCCAAAGGTAATACTGACTCTGCCTGATAGAATAGTGACAAAACTGAAAGCCCTATTTCCTGAGAGAAGGATTGTCTGGGACAAACTTACTGCTTGTGTCCAAGGAAAGTCTGAGGGTGCTACCGAATTCTTTAATCAGTTTGAACAAGTGTTTTCGGAATTTCAGTGGACAAGATTTGAGCACAGAATCTGGAAAATGACTATTTGTAGACAAATTTGTACGTGGATTGTTACCTGACATCCAGTCGCAAATTATGACCTCAGAGAGTGCTTGGCAAGCTAAGTCTCAGTCTGAAGTATTGTATGGCTCAGTATTATTAAAACCGAGTCAATAATGAAAAAGAGAGGATCGAAAAGCGAAAGGGAGACCTGAAAACTAAGGTTTTGTTGCAACAGATTGTTAGAGGTCCTAGAGGGGGTAGTACACAGTTTAGGGGACAGTATGTTCCACAGGGTACTGCGCCATTGGGTCCTGTACACGCGAACCAATGTGCTTATTGCAGACAAGAGGGTCATTGACAAGCACAATGCCCGATCCTCCAGCAGAGGTCGAATAACACATTTGGTACTAAGGGTAGACGATCCAGAGGCCGCCCTGGGGCAGGGGGTCCTGGTAGAAGTCAGTTTTCTGAGAATTCACAGCCTTTTTCACAAGACAGTAAGTCACTGAGTATGGATAATAGAAACATTTTTTATCATCCTTCTACTGCATATCTCTCTGAAGACCTTCCCTTTGACAATATATTGTTTCGCTAGGATTGCCCGAAGCAGGGTTTGGAACCAACAGCTATTGCTGTTAATCAGAAAAGTCCCTACGTTGAAATGATAGTGGGAAATAGAAAACATCTATTCTTGATAGATACAGGAGCGCAGAAGTGTTCCATTGACCATTCACGGGTTCCAAACATTCCACTGTCAGGGCAAACCAATGTTTCTGTAGGGTTTTCTGGTACACCAGTGGTTAGTCCGGTTTCTTTTCCGGTACCGATTACACTGGGTCCGTTCATGGACCACTGTCCATTTCTTTTGAAAACGAACTGTGGAGAGAATTTGTTGGGGTTGAATCTGTTGAAGGAATTAAATGTGGTAATTCATTGTTCTTCGGATGGAGTGCGTTTGATGATTTTACCACAGCAACTTTCTGCCTCACAGTTCCTGACTAGACCTTTGCCGCTGGAATTTAGTGATGTTCCGGAGTGTTTATGGACGACTAATGACAATGATGTGGGTGTTTTACAAATTGAGCCTGTTAAAATCATTTTGAAACCTGGAGTAAAGTTGCCACGTATTCCTCAGTATAAGATCTCGGTTGATGGTGACCAAGCTTTGAAGTGTATAATTTCCGATTTTGTACACCGTGGGATAATTGAAGAAATTGTAGGTAGTTTGTGCAATAGTCTGATTTTGCTTGTGTATAAGAAAGGAGTGCAATTCCTTTTCATTTATCATTGATTTACGCACTATCAATAAGATTGTTGCTCCACAATTTGATATTGTGCCTGATGTGACGACGATACTATGATCCCAGCTTCTGCTACTCATTTTAGTGTTGTAGATCTTAAGAATGCATTCTTTAGCATTCCCATACACAATGATAGCAGATACCTGTTCGCGTTCACCTTAGGGGGACGCTCGGTTACATTCACCCGTGCGCCACAAGGATACACGGAAAGTCTGTGCATTTATAGTAGGGCTTTGAAAGAGCAGCTTGACACACTTGAGTTGCGTACCACTTGTACATTGCTTCAATACGTAGATGATCTTCTTTTAGCTGCTGATTCAGAAAGTGCCTGTAAGGAGGGCACTGTGTTGTTGCTTATTCATCTAGCAAAGCATGGGCATAAAGCTTCACTGAAAAAGTTTCAATATTGTCAACAGGAGGTCGCCTATTTAGGCTATCTCCTGTCAAAAGAGGGAAGAAGGTTGACACCTGAACCGATTAAAATCATTTCTAGCATGTCTGTCCCAAATACACAGAAGGAAGTCAGAGCCTTGATAGGAATGGCTTCTTACTGTAGGCAGTGGATCCCAAACTTCTCACTAGTGATTAAACCAATGTTGGCTTTGACAAAGAAGGGCATTTTTTGCCATTGTCCTGGAACTTGGAACACCAGAAAGCGTTTGATCTGCTCAAGACTGCACTGTGTTCAGCACCAGTTTTGGCCACACCAAATTATGAAAAGGCCTTCGAGTTGTATGTGCATGCACATGATGGATGTGCTTTGGCTGTATTAACGCAGGAACATGGAGGGAAGAATAGGCCGTGCGGTTACTTTGCTACCGCCTTTGATCCTGTCGCATGCACTTTACCAAGATGTTTGAGAGCTGTCGCTGCTGCGTCTGTAAAACAGAGCAAAGGTATGGTCCTAGGCCATGCTTTAACCTTGTTGGTACCTCACTCTGTATATGTTCTATCAAATAGAACACACACACAACACCTCACCTCTGCACGATTAACGAGATATGAATTGATCTTGTTTGCACCACATATAAAAATAAAGAGGTGTTGTGTATTGAATCCGGCTGAACTATTACCTTTCCCGCAAGGTACTGACTGCCTTTACACCACAGAACAAGAGACTAAAGGCAGGATTGACCTGAAAGATACACCTTTGAACGACCCACAAGGGGAGCTGCTTTGCGATGGCTCTTGTTTTAATCTTCCGGATGGTACATCCACGGCTGCTTATGGCATCACCACACTAAGCACGATTGTGGAAACCAAACGAATTTCGCATAACTCTGCGCAGGTCGCAGAGATTATTGCATTGACTCAAGCTTGTGAACTTTCCGAAGGGCTTAGAGTAAACATATATACTGATAGTCAGTTTGCTTTTTAGGTAGTTCACAACTTCGGCAGACTTTGGGCAGAACACGTTTTCTTCACCTCACATGGAACGAAGATTCAATATGGCTCTTTGATAGTGCGGTTACTTTCAATGCTTCCACTTCCCAATCAGTTAGCAATCATGAAATGCGCAGTGCATCAGAAAATCATAAATGATGTAGGAAAAGGGAACGCTTTTACTGACCAGATAGCCAAACAAACTGCTAGTGATCTCTATATAGATATGTACACTGCAAGGGAAGCCACAAATATTTGTACCATAGATGAAGGTATTGAATCTGTAAAGAATATCCAAGCCAATGCCACTTTAGAAGAAACTAAGCAATGGGCTGAGGGTTTGGCGAGGTTGGATGATGATGGGTGTTGGGTGGATAAGTTAGAGGGAAAATGGATGCTGCCAGATGCGTACATTACTATGATGGTCGCAATGGCTCATGGGCCCACCCACATCTGTGCCAGGAAGGTTTGCAAAATGTTAGAAAATGTCTGGGTGAACTATAACATCTCGAAGACAGCTGAGTGTTTTGTCCAGAGTTGCATGATCTGTCTACAGCACAATATGGGGAAGGGCACATCGACACCAATGGGTAGTTTTGGTCCACCTTCTGTCCCCTTTGAAGTGATCCACTTTGACTTTATTGAAATGGAGCGTTGTAATAATTTCAAATTTGTTTTGGTTGTTATTTGTGCCTTTAGTAAATGGGTTGAAGCCTTTCCTGTAAAAGATGCCACAGCAATGACAACGGCGAAAACCATGCTTAAGGAATATTTTCCTAGGTTTGGTTTGCCAAGGGTCATCTGGTCGGACAATGGTCCACATTCTATCGCTGCTGTAATTCTGCGGATATACGCGGGATTACAGATCGATAAATGGTTCCATTCGGCTAGACATGCTCAGAGTGCTGGATTGGTAGAGAGACACAATGGAATTTTGAAGAACAAGCTCGCTAAGACATGTGCCGGAACCAAATTGAAATGGCCGGATGCCTTTCCGATAGTGTTACTGTCAATGCGCACCACCCCACAGACTAAGACTGGGCTCTCCCCATATGAAGCGGTCATGGGTAGGCCAGCTAACATTTGGAACCTCCCAAAACCCGGGGCCCTGAGGGACATTGAGCATGTACTTCTTTCTGATTACTGTAACCGGTTAACTAAACATCTGTATTTTATTTACCAACAGGTGCGAGAAGCACTTCCAGCAAAGTATGAGGGGCCATGTCATGGTATCCAACCTGGGGAGTGGGTGCTCATCAAAGCATTTGAACGAGCATCCTGTCTCGCACCGTGGTGGAGAGGGCCGCACCAGGTTCTCCTGGCCACACAGACAGCGATGTGGGTGAAAGGCAAGAGGCACTGGATACACGCATCGCATGTCAAGAGGATACCCTTCCCTTTGCCACACGATAAAGGAGATACGGAGAAACCTACCTGCTCTGCCCCCTACGATCACTCAGCATTGAGCAGTACTGAGAGTGCTTCGGAGACTCCCTGAGCCCGCGGGGCATGGGGAAACAGTTGCTTTGTCTCCACACTCTCCCAAAGATCCTTTTGCATCTGCGTCTGGTTCTGCTGCAAATTCATCACTTCCATCAGGAAGCAACGACACGTTGTTCGCAGATCACACTGTACCAGGAGTCCCAAGGTACAATCTGCATCCACGGAGCTAGACTTACTGTACGATTCTGCTGTGACAACAGGAAAATCATCATAGGGCTTGTCCTTTGCCCTATCTTTTGCATACAAATGAAAGTTGTTGGCTGGGGATAGGGAAAGACTAAGAAAACGTGTGACCTGGAGATCACCAGCAAATGAACTACAGTGCTTTTCGTTTCAAAGGAACAATGCCTGCTATTGCCTCTACCCGTATGGAACAATTAAGTGACACTGTGGCCAGTAAAAACAATGGACAATCGAATACATGGTCGTTTAAACGTATTGCTTTCTTGTAATCATGTTAACCGGTTTCACAATAGTAATTGCTTTAGGATTTTGGTACATGGAAGAAATACGTCCTACTGTATCTACACCTTTTGTGCGTCTGCACACTCTATCTCCTAGAGCCTCTCAACACAGACAGAATTACCACAATAACACATTACTGCTTATAATGAATGCAACACATGCCATTTTGAACAGGTCTAATTGTTGGGTCTGCTCTCATTTACCGTAACATAGAGACAAAGGGTTGGGCTGCTATATTCATCCTTTGCCTCTAACTACTGCATGTTATGCTTCTCTAAGGGCACTATTCTTTGGCCGATGGAATGATAGCATCTCTGGGAACTTAATGTTGCTTCCATTAGGCCTTCTGATAAACTGTCTCAACCTTTTCAATCTCTGATCTCCTTCAGGATGGCTCCTATAGGCAATAGGGATGCCACGCCACCTTCCTATACTGTTCACCACAGCCCTGACTTAGTTTCTTTCTGCATACAGAGGAATGGTACTCAGTCAATGGGTGATTTCAAGGGTTGCAGCAATGTTGTGAACTTGACCAGTGAGGACAGACCTGTGTGTGTAGGCGAACCTGTCTATTTCGTTTGCGGTAATGAAGCTTTCCCATGGCTACCTAGGGATTGGCAGGGAACCTGTTATTTAGGGATACTGTTACAAGGGGTATTTATAGCTAGTATCACAGAAATCTCTAGGGCTCGTCCAAGGTGGGATGAGAATGGCAATACTTCGTCACAAGTTCTGGGTGACATAGCAAAATCCTTTGTACCTTTCTGGGGGCAAATACTAAATTCTGAGGATATTAGGAGACTAGCGAGAGTATTGGAGAGAACCATCAACCGGACCACTGACATACTCTATAATATGAATCTAGAACAGAAAGCAATAAGGTTAGTGGCACTACAGAATCGGATGGCGTTAGATGTCATCCTGGCTGAGCCTGGTGGAGTATGCAAATTAGTGGGGTCCACTTGTTGCGTTTTCATACCAGATTCCTCCCCAACCATCTTTGAGGCTATACAAAATCTACACGTCCTTAGTTCAGAAGTGCACGTACCCGAGGGAAATTGGGATCTTAGAACTTGGTTCTGGGACTTCTTACGATCTTGGGGATGGAAGCTACTTTCAGTCTTTCTAATTATTCTGGGTGTTCTGTTGTTTTGCTGTTCCTCTATACAATGTCTTCCTGCCATATGTTCAATTTTACGGGGATGTTGTGCACAGACTATGGGAACCTTAGGGCAAAAGGAACGTGCACTGGAAAGAATGACCAATGAACTTGTGTTGAAAGAAATTTCTGTTACAGACCTTATGGCGATTGATATCTCTGATGATTGTGATTCAGGTTTTATGGACATTGAGATGTGGAGTTACTCGTAAAGTGACTAGTTGTAGTTTAGCGCTTGGCTTAGGCCAAAAGGAGGGTTTGTTAAATGGGAAATCATATCGGGCCTCCTTCTGATTTATATTGGCCTAAGCCTAGTCGCACTGCGAAGAAAACCGCGTTGCAAGGTTCCGATTTTGGATCGACTTCGCCTTCATTTTAGAATCATCCGCCATTTTGATTTCTGTTCGTATGTGAATTCTCTGTTCTAAAATGGTGGACTATGTTTAACTTGCAACCAAGCCTTCCCAACCTTTGAGCCTTGTTAATGGTTAGACTGTCCGAGGGCCGACTATTTAGGCTAGGTAATGCGACCTTGCACCAAATTTGACTTGTTGTCCTAGGAACGTCTGTATTAACAAACTTAGTCCACGAATGCACATCGAGGACAATACTATGTAAATGTCGAGCGTGGACACTGGCAGAACTACATTGTGAAGGGATATGTACTAAGGCTCACTGCCAAATCCAGGAATACACTTCGCCATTGTAACTTGTTGGAAACACAAACCTATGTAATCCATGTGCATATTATTGTATGAGCTATATGTGAACTCGGCACAAACTCTAGACCGCAGATTATTAACCTGTAGAGGGGCTGGACAATATTGTAGGAAATGTATAAAAATGTAAATGTTTAGATGTCCAGCACTCTCCCTCCTCACTCTGATGAGCTGGTACTCATTGCGGGGTGTCGAGAGCCAGATAGCTATCTGTATCAGATCTGTGTTTCTTTGTAACTGCGCAGAATTAACGATCTGTGAATCTTTATAGCCAGTGTTTGGTGTATTTCCTTTTGTGGTATTCAGCCTCGATATTTCCTTGCTTTAACAGTAAATCAATTATTTCAATGACAGGCAGCGCAATATATGGAGCCTGCAACTGTATATTTACAAGCGCTGGATGCTTAGGAATACCAGGTAGTGGCAGGTACATGGCCAGTTTCGCTGCTGTGTTTGCTGTTTCACTCCCGAGGGAGATGACATCTCTGCCACTAGTATGGGTGGCACACTTGACGACTGCAGCACGTGTGGGCTGTGAAATGGCATGAATTAACTTATCCAAAAGAGTCCCATGCTGCACTTGAGACCCATCTGCTGCGCGAAATCCTCTCCTCCTCCATCTCAACAACCCTGAATGAACAGTGGTTGTAACATAAGCAGGGTCTGAATAAATCATGACTTGGGACCCTTGCTTTGCCTCAAGTGCTTCAATAAGAGCAATCAATTCTGCTGCCTGTGCTGGTAATCTTTGCTGTGCATAAACCTCATACTGCCCTTCAACCAATCGAACCACTGCTGCACCAGTATGTCACTGACCTGTCTCGTGGTCAATAGTTGAGGATCCATCAAAAGAAACAGCACTCTGTCACCTAAGGCATAATAATGTGCTTTAGGAATGTTATCTTCAGGGCCCTGATACGCGATGCAGTCAAGCACCTTGTCATCGCCAGTAATAGGTTCTGTTAGAAAGGTATCAGAATTTACTGTTTTGCAACAAACAATGTGGATATATGGGCTAGAAAGAATTACCTCATATGCAGAAGCCCCTTGTGTAGTCAATGTGGTTTTGGACCTTTCCAATATTGCAAAAATGGCATGTTCAACATACAGTATGATAATATCCTGTGGAGTGGTTGAATGTATGAAGTATTGTCAACAATCCATGCTCTACAGTAATTACACAGGCCAATAAATGTTTGTGTATCTTCAACCGTCGTCTGGAGTAACATTTTTACCGTTCACTGAAATCAACTGACCCAAATACAACACCTCCTGCTAGCAATATTACAACTTTGTTCCATCCACCTCATATCCTTTGTCAGCTAACAATTGTAACAAGGCGATAGAGTCCTCCTTGCACTGTTGTTCGCTAGTGCTATATAGCAACAAATCATCCACATATTGAATAATAGTGCTGGGAACATCAATATTTCCTAAATCCTCAAGCATAACCCTGTTAAAAATACGTTGAGACTCACAGTACACTTAAGAAAGCCTAGTATGTTGAAATCGGCTTCCAGAAAACATAAACACTGTGAGGTATTGTGAGTCTGTATGTAAATGTACTGAGGAGAAGGAATTCTTGAAATCCACCACAGTAAAATGGATTGTTTCAACTGGTATATTGCACAATATTGTGGCAGGGTTTGGAACCACAGGAATTCTGCTAGTACTTCATCATTAATCGGGCGCAAATCCTGAATCATCCTTCAACCGGCCCCCTTTGATTTCTTCATGAGGTAATTTGAGGTTACTGTCCAACATTTAAAAAAAAAGATCATATGGTATAATTGTATGAATTTCGGCTGTACAAAAATTTTGTACAGCCAAAAATGTTGAACAATTATACCACACATTCCCCTTATAGTGAAGAAGGAGAGCAGAAATTCTGGGGGTGTCCCCCGCACCATTTCTCGCTAATCGATGGGGGTTGCAGGAGTGTCCCCTGCTTTCTATAAAATAAAGATCATTTTTAAAAAAGGACCCTGTGGCATCGGTTCCCATCTACGTAAGTGAAGGGAACTGTGTTGCAGGGAGACAGGGTAGTCGGCAGCACACAACGAAGTGTGCCACCAAAAGGTAAGTAGGGGGGAGTAGGTAAGGGGATGGGGGAATCAACATTTTTGAATTTGTCATTTTGCACCACAGTGTTATCATGTATATCCGTAAATAGCTGTGTTACATGGAGAGTTAGATGGTACTATAATACCATGATGAAAAAGAGCCATTATGGTGTCATAAATTCTCTCTTGTGATGATTTTGATAAGGGGTACTGTTTAATTCTATACAACACAGTGCCAGGTTTCAATGTAATGCGTATTGGTGCAACACTCTTTAAGAGCCCTACGTCGTTTCTATTATTTGTCCACCACTTGTCAGGTACTTGAGACAAATATTCTGAAACAAAAGAGGCATTCCCTACTAGTAACATGGAACATGCTTCCTGCCTATATTGAATTATTATCTCACAAGGTGCACACACTTCCAATATTATCTGTCTGTATTCTCGAAAAGATCTTCATCAGGAACATCTTTCATTGGTCTTGTAGGATCAATACACAAAATTGTGTGCCACTCCCCATGATCAGAATCCGCTGCTATCAACTTAAACCTGTCCTTTGACACTAGAGCTCCTTCTATGTCAAGCATGATTATCGTTCCTGCAAGTACTTTTTGAGGTTGGGCTGGCCTAAACAAAAATTCGGAAGGTACTCATTAGTATTTGTAGCTACCTCTGACACTGCACTATGAAGTATTGTTACTGTAAATAAACAAATCAGGGGCCACTGGTATTCCTCTTGTTAATGAGTCAATGCCCGATGCATGTAAGGTCAACATCACCCTCACAGTATACATGCCAGGCGTCGAACACATCACGCCTCTTCCATTGGATGAGATGGTCATGCTGAGATTATTCAGAATGTCCCTGCCCAGCAGATTGATAGGGGTTGAAGTACTGTACTATACTAGGGCCCACAACTCTCTGCCCCCACGTTAATGGGTAATTCTTTCCTAAATAGAACTGATAGAACTGCCCCAGAGAAGCCCTGCATATCCATTACCTCACCTGACAAAGGGAATCCTCCCTCACCAAAGCATGCTTTGGTAGCATCTCTGTCCACCATGAAAATGAATGGTTTTATTGCCTATCTCCACGACCACCAAGGGTTCCTCTTCTGGGTCGGCAATGATCGATAGGAATGGGCACGCTAAGGCTCTCTGTGGGCTGTCCTAGACTGGAAATGTGTTTGTCCCTGGAAAAACACATGGATTCCCTCCAACCAGTGTGGCCCCCTGATACTGCGTCACTGTACCATTAGGTACTGCATTGCTATTCAGTACCTGAGGGCCCTGCTCTTGTCCTTGATGGACTACATGCAGTGGCATGATACTGGAACCTGGAGCTGACAACTGCGGAAATTATGGTGGGGGAGCAGGCAGGGCAACAGGCAATGGTGCACCATAAGAAACTGCCAGTGGTAGCTGTTTGTAAGATTAGGGGTATGGGGCCGAACCTCCCTGGGGATAAGGATACATCTGTTGTTGGGGGAATGCAAATGTTTGCCTACTTCTGCTTTCTCTTGAAAAGTGACCCATTCGCCTGCATGTCCAACATTGACCTGCTCCTCCTCTTCATGGCCCCATTCCTCCAAAACCTCTACTGCCTTCCTGAAACACTGAAACCCCCCCTCTACCTTGCTGAAACCCCCCTGGAAGTCACTCTTGAGACTGGGGCTGAAACCCCCCTGCCCAATCATTTTTGCCCCCCACACAGGTGCCGCTCGCATGTCAGCCTGAACTGCCCTGAGCTCTGCTGGTCCTTCTGTTGCTACAAAATTCGAATTTAGATGTACTTTTCCATCTGTGCAGCCATTTTGTTTTGTATGCTTTAGAGTGCTTTCTGCAAAATTCGAATTTAAGTACGTTCCTGTCATTGATCTGTAAATCTGGGCACTTCAGCGTGCCCTTTGATCTCTGTCTGCTTGGCCGCCTGGTGTGATTCTACTGTTACATAGCTCCTCTGACCCTCTCCCCGCTATCCTCTGACCCCCCTCTTGTTCCCTGCCCCCATGGTGCTCTCCATCTTTTCTAACTGTTTCTCCATCTCCTACCCTCCTAAAATCTGGAAGGAAGAAACAAAAAAAGGCACTCCTAAAATCCAATCCTGGTCTGCCCATCGCAGACACCTACATCAATGCTTCTTCCAGACAGACTATTACTGACATCCTCTGCTCCTTCAACTACCCTATTGACCCCCATATGGTCTCTGTCCTCTCTCCTTTCCCCTTCTCACCCTTTACAGGCAACACTAGATGGGAAGTACAGTTGGCTCACTTCGCATCTTCCAAATGTACCATTAATGTCTATCACAATGGCACTATCATGGCCCAGGGCTCTCAGCCCAACCTTCTCCTTCTAGACAGGCATCTTCCTTCCTTCTTCAACTTCCCACCCTATCCTTCCACTCCTCCTTCCCTCATACTCCCATCCCCTCCCCCCAGGGGTAGCACAACAACCCTGTACCCCCCTTGCAAATCTTTTAATGGGGGCACCAGCTTCACTTAGCTACCCTCAATTCTCACTCCACTATTAAACACTCCTCTGACATCTGTCACCTCCTTGAAGACTTTGCCGTCCTCGCCTTTACTGAGACATGGTTCAAGGCCAGCTCTGTCACTGCTTTTGACACTCTTCTACCTAAGGGCTACACGATCATTTCCAACCTTAGACCCTGCCGATCGGGTGGTGGAGGGGCTCTGATCTTTGCTGAGTGGCTTCCTACCACCCTCATCCCCAATCAATCCTACTCTCATGTTGAATGCCTAGTCTGCAGGCTATCTGTCTCTCCTTTTTTCTCTGTTCCTCTCGCTGCCATCTACAGACCCCAGTCCTTCTTCTCTCTTCCTCTCTGAATGGGCCGATCTCTCCTCCTCTCTTCTTGACTCCTCCCCCAAACTATTCTTCCTTGTGGACTTCAACATCCATCTCGACTCCCCTGATGTGGCCACTGTTTACTCCCATGATCTCTGCAACACTCTCTCCCTCACTATCCTCCCCTCTGGCCCAATCCACTCTGCAGGACACACCTTGGAAACTCTCATCTCAACAGACATCCCTCTTCCCAACCCCCTCACTACCCCTCTCTCCTGGTCTGACCACTCTCTCCTCTCTTCCTTCCTTGACCTCCCCTGTCCGCAGTCTCCTCCCCCCGCACTGCCAGTCTCCTTCTCTGTCATTCGACCGATGAAGTGTGTGTCATTCGCTGCTTTGGCTTACCCCTTCATACCTCCCTGCCCCCTTCATTGGACTCCCCTTCTCACTCTGTCCTAACTTATCTACATCTCTCTTTCACTAACACCCTGGACATCCTTGCCCCTATTATAAGGATCCACACGTAGCCTGCCTCCAAATGCAACTCTTGGTATGACTCTAATGTAGCCACTTTGAAAGGAACATGCAAAGCGGCAGAGCGGAAGTGGCAGACATCTAGCTCATCCCCCGACAACCTGGCCTGCCGTCTACTCCAAAGGCAATAGCGTTTTTCCATCGACTCCAAGAGAAGAGCTCATGTCCAAGCTTACATATCTGGAGTCACCAATAACACAGCTGAAATCTGCAAGGAACTCGCCAGTTCTACCACAGTCTTCTCTTCCCCTTCTCCCTCCCAGGCCTTATGCTTTGCACTGGCCTCTCACTTTTCCTCCAAAAGTCTTGACATCCTATCCTCTCTATCATCTGCTCCCCCCCACCTACCACCTTCTCTCACCTCTTTTGGCCCCCTTCTCCCCTCATACTCTCCTCTGTCTCTCCCATTGCACCAAATGAGATCTCTAGAGGTGTCCGCTCTATGAAAAAATCCTCTAAAAAGGTTCTACCCTGCTCCTCTAGAACCATCAAGGCCAACATCGACGTTCTCACCCCTGCCTTGACTGACCTCTGCAACCACTCTTTTGCCACAGTCTTTTTCCCTCCACCACTCAAGCACTATCTTGTGCACCCTCTCCTAAAAATGCTGTCTGCTAACCTCTCGTGCACGGCTAGCTATCGACTATCTCTATCACCCCCTTATTGGGTAAACTCATGGAGAAGCTGGTCATCCCCCAATTGACCTTGCTTCCCACAGAAATGGCTGGCTGCCTCCATGACCACCAGTCCGGTTTCAGGGAAGCCAGAGGCATTGAAACTGCTCTCCTGAATACCCAAGTAGACATACTCTCTAATCTGGACTCCAACACTCCTTCTGTTCTGATCCTCCTCGATCTTTCCTCTGCTTTTGACACTGTCAACTACTCCATCCTCATAAACTGTCTCAGTGATACCCTAGGCATAATGGACAGGCCACTGGCATGGTTTACCTCATTCCTCTCCAACAGACCCTCCCAAATGCAAAGGGGTTCTTTTCTCTCCTCCACCTCACCCTCAGGGCTCTATCCTATAGCCATGGCACTTCAACATCTACCTGGATCCTCTGGCCCACCTGATCTCCGGCTACTTGCCTCATTTCCAGTATTATGCAGACAACACACAGCTTGCTTTCTAACTGCCTTCCCCTATCTCCTCCATCTCCTCCTACTCCTCCACTTTCTCCCTTGTACCTGACTGCCTGACTGATATTCAGGCATGCTGCTCTGCCAATGATCTCTGCCTCAATGCCAGCAAGACAGAGATTCTTCTTATTGGGGCACCTGCTCCTAGTTTCCCACTCACTTTTTGGCCATACTCCTTGGGACCCCTCCCCTCACCCACGTCTGAGGCAAAAAACTTTGGATCATCTTCAACTCCTATCTCTGCTTCTCTCCACACATCATGGACCTTGCCAAGAAGTCAAATGTTCAGCTTCATTTCTTCAGGGGCATTCTACTTTTCCTCACCTTCCCCCAGAAGCTCAATACTTCCAGAGCCCTGGTTCTCTCTACTCTTGACTACTGCAATAGCCTCTTTCTCAGCCTTCTTCTTTCCTCCCTTCGCCCCACCAACTAATCCAGAATAGGACTGTGAGACTTATCCTTGGCCTCAGGCCCAGGGAAAGCATCTCACCAGCCCTAAAATCTCTCCACTGGCTCCTGGTAACTGCAAGGATCAAATTCAAGACTCTGTGCATCATCCACAAGGCTGCCTGGGGCCCTGGACCTCTCTACATCCAGCTTTATCTCCCTAAATACTTCCCAGCCATAGTCCTTCAGTCTTCTGGTGACAACTCTCTGCAGGTCAATGTTTCTCCAAGGAGAGAGTGGGAGATAGATCCCCTTCCTCGGCTGGCGCCTCCCTCTGGAACAGCCTCCCTTCCCCCCTCAGACTTGAACCGTATTGTCTTAAGATCTGGAAACTTCTCAAGACCTTCCTTTTCTCCTCTTCCTTCCATCTTCCTTCCATCTCCTCCTCCTGTGCTAAACTCTCCATCTGCCGCTGGACTGGGGCCTATTCCTTTCAGAGTCATACAAGGGCCAGACCACCCCTTACCAGTCCCCCAGTATCCTCTGTCAGTACTTCCCTTGGGCTCCATTCACGGACTATCCCAACTTAGTCCACAGCACTCCTCCCCACCCCTCTCTTTTTCCCCTGGCACTTGCTGCCTTGGCCTAACCAGCTGTGGCCCCGCACCCCCATTTCTTCATTTCTCCCTCTACTCCCTCCCTTGCACTTATCACCTCCTTCATGCACTTGCACCGTAGTACTGTCACAAGACCAATATAACCATTTCATTGTGGTTGTGTTCTTATGATTTCCTATGGCCCCCCTCGTGCCTTATGGCACCTGGAAACAGCTGTGTATAGGTGCCATACAAATGTCTAATAAAGAAATAATGCAAC
Source organism: Ambystoma mexicanum (assembly GCF_040938575.1). Taxonomy (NCBI): domain Eukaryota; kingdom Metazoa; phylum Chordata; class Amphibia; order Caudata; family Ambystomatidae; genus Ambystoma; species Ambystoma mexicanum. The sequence goes on from NC_090922.1 coordinate 1,077,064,609, forward strand.
TTTTGCTAACTTCTTCAGAACCAGTTTTGCTTCCTACCCTTGTGCTTGCTGCGCTACTTCCTTCTCCTTTTTTTCCAACCATTTACAGTGGTGTATAATAATAGACTGAATTTCCGCCCAACCTTTTGCCTCAATCCCCACTATCTTGTTGAGGGCTTTCTGTACCTCCTTCGTAAGTCCCCCTTTTACAACAAAATAAAAGAATCAAATCCCTCGATCCCAAGAATCTCACGTTTCTGCCCTCCACTTTTCCAGTATATGCAGTATATACTGAGCGGGATCCTCACCATCTCGCTTCACCCTCTGCATGATTGATTGAAGATCAGGCATATCTAGATAAGTGAGCCAAAGCGCTTCCCACACTTGGGGCCTAATGTCATTGAAGTGAGCTATTCATGATATCATTGCCCAACTTCACACCCAGGTACACTGCTTTAACCCATATGTCATCAGCCTGATCTCCCAGTATTGAAACAAATAGGCTTTTCAAATTCCCTACAGCACTACATACCGGATGCTTGCTTCTCAAAAGCAGATTTCCACTAACCTGTTTCAGCGGTGAGAGACGGGAGTGCCTTTATGCGATCATTTTTATACATATGGGCCCATGGTATGTACTGCGCTCCCCCAGGTAAGAAAGGAAACTGTACTCCTACTGTCTTTGCCACTTTATTCTTACCCATAACTGTTCTCTTAGCCACTGCCATGCACCCGTATCTATTTTGTAACCTAGGTCCCCACAAGCTTTCTACTCATGGGGAAATAACAGGTGGCTGTTCCTCTTCTTCTAATTCATCTACTGTGTCCCACTCCTCATCCCCCCTCTATCGTAATCCAAACTCTCAGCTTGCCTGCTCCACTCCACTTTTCTCCTTCTCCATATGCACATCCTTAAGAGCTGTGCTGTCTATTCAAAACAAAATATCTCCCGCTCTCCATTCACCTGCTCCCACAGGTACATGCTGCCCATATCTCCTGTCCACTTTATATCATGCTAATTCACCTTCCACCTTCCTTAGCACATCTACCAACTCCTTCTGTGGTTTAGTATCAGTTCCTTCTGGTGCTTTACCATTCACATCTATAAATCAAGGGATAGAGGGTGTTGCTGTGCCATGGGTTGATAGAATGGATGGGGGTTGGTATTATTCCTAAGCCTCCCCTTGTTAACCCAATAATACCATTCACATCGTCAGGTGCTGTAGGGTTACAGAGATTGTGACCTTTGGCCAGCACAGATGGTGGAGAAACTGTGGTGGGCAATGGAACAAATATGGGATTCGTATATCCTGATGCAGCACTCATAGAATAACATCCTTGAGTGCAGCTTTATTAAAAAACTTGATGCCATATTACTTTGAAACCAGTAATGACCATTTGAACTTGTAGGGATTTATGGCTTTAGAACGCTTTTTTTTAGAAAGTCTTCTGCAACCTTGCATTTTATTAGGGGTTCACTGCACTACATATTTTATAATTATTTAGTTTTACTGTGTTTGTTTTTGTGAAGTTCTGTCCCTGATGTTGCCGCGAAGTCAGCCCAGTCCGCTTTCTTTGTTCATTTCTGCTCTGGTGTACCACTTCCAGGCTGCATAAAATACACTTGCCATGGAGCGGAGCGGGCACGCCCTCTGGGGTGCTGAGAGAACGCAGAAGGCGCGCTAAAGGCAAGCATGTCTGGGCGAGTCCAAGAGTCGGACGGGGTGGATCGAGCAATGTTTAATTTTAAGGAAGACATGAACAGTGACAGGGTAAATGATGTGACTACTATGTACAGATACTCTAGAGCTACATCGATGTGCTTATCGCCTATGGGCACTATGCTCTATCGGGAATACCTGAGGACTGATAGAGGTAACAGGATGAGTGGATCCCGATCTTGTAAAGTACATACCCAGAGGGGAGGGATGCCAGGTGATTCCCCTCTGGCTTGAGTATTAATTAATTCCAGATCAGCTGGCACGCACAAGTATGACTTGTATTCCATATTGATTCCCTATTTATTACTGATGAACAAGGACATAGAACCCAAAACACTCACTCCTGTTATTAAATACCACATAATGACAGTGATTGCTGTTTAGCAAATTTAATGCATGAACAGCAATGATTTACAATTTCCAGGCTGTCACAGGAGACTCAACAAATTGCACACAATATCTAAACATGATACAATTGGTGCTCATCCAAACCAGTGTTTTGGATGGTGACTTAAAACAAGTACATTCTCTGAAATCCTATCAGGACTGACATGAGAAACCAATATATCTTAACGGTACAGGGTGCTTCAATGCACTAAACTAAACAGTGCAGAGGTTGGACACTTAAGACTTAAAGTCATATCGTCAACACAACTGTGTTTTGGCCTAGTAGTGCTGGAAGTACTGCAGCTTTTGGATCGGCCTTCATCAGGACAGGGAAACTTTATAGTAGGAATATCCTGTGAACTCTGTCAAAAAATAGACAGAGAGACAAGTAAGGAGTGGTGTTGGGTTCTGGGTGAAGATTCATATTAATTCATAAAAGGCAATGTAGGCTTATAGATAGTTAAATGTCCCTCTGTGGGGACTGATCCGGTGGATTTTACTGTGTTCAGTTGAAATAATGGTGTGGAGGAGAAAAAAGCTGGACGTCCATCTAGTCCAGACACAAGGATTCAGTGATCCCATGTGGGTCCAATCTGTCAATGAGGACCAGAAGTATCAATACCAAATCTATTTGGTGGCAAGCTGGATTGGAGTCATTTAATATGTGGTCTCAGGTAGGCACTTACCCGCTCTTCCTAGTAGACCCGATATGTCAGTGTGTCATAGTAACACAAGTGCTGACCAGTACTGGGTGGATGGGCGCGTATACAGAGTCTCTATCCGTATCCTTTTTCCTTCATTACACAGTGCTGTCACCCTCCATAATACCATAGGAAAGGGTCCCGTTACACCACAATCCTCTATACAAAAATCAACTTAACTTACATACAACACCAGATGGTTTTCCAACCTACCAATCCAATACTCCCACACCACACACACACCACTCCTCACACACTCAAACACTCATACTCCCTTCCCATACCTCAATTGTTTTTCTCCAAAGAAGGTGCACTTACATCTACGTGTTCACCCGTAGTCCTCCGTCACGGGTCCCAATAACGGCCTGCACAATCCAGGAACAGCAGCCCGCTCTAAAGAACAGTCAGAAATTCTGATAACATGGCTCCTGTAAACCTGTCAAAGCTGTGCTCAAAAGGTACTGGTAGATGCAGGAGGGCACGCCCCTCCAGCTGTGATGCCAGGAATCTTCCCTCTTCATGGGCGAGTCTGGGATCATGTTGGGGACATCAATAATGTAGGGTAACTTCTTGACAACCGGTCATAGAAAAACAAAAACCCTAGCGAAAAAGGCTAGGTGCACCCTTTATGAGAAGAACAAGAGCTTTATTTTGTACCCAAAAAGGAATCTTGTGACAGGGTATTATAAGTCCAGTGCTGCAGAGCTCTCGCCCGCCATCAAAGTGAACTTCACCTTATAAATGTAGCAATCGTCATTCATGACTCATTCATTATACAGCATTCATCCCCAACCCTCATTAGCGACAGCTTATTTACATGTTAACAGTCACATATGTGCCCCCCTCAAATTGGTGGTGTCATCTTCTTCTCCACACATGGGTAACAGCCTCTTCACCTTGCAGCACTGCAAGATAATTGGTTAAACTTTAAAAGGCATCACCTTATCTTTCACTTCTAACCACGTGATGTGGACCTGGTTGTCAACAAGTACTCGGCAGATAACTTTGAGGTCACCATAGCCCCTGTAAATAAAGCAACTCATTTCTCATCCCAGACACACAGGCACCCCATCATACCCCTCTGCTACAATCTTACAAGCATTGGCATCACCCTTTGCTCTGTCTTGTAGAAATAACAGGGCTCGTTGTTCTCTGCCACCCCTCCCCTGTATCAGTTACCCCTCCCAAGAGGTAGGCCTGGTGTACCACTAATACATCCAATTCATGAAGGATTTAAGAGTCGTATTCCTGTACACCTGGTAGTTCAAATGGAATGACCATTATTCTGGGGGGTGCTAGTGTCCAACATCTCAGTTCATGTTTTGGCAGCTCAAGACCTCTGCGATGAGAATGGCCTTCACACTGGGGCTCAGCCCTTCCCCTATTTAGCACCTCACATTCCTACCTAATTGTTCAAAGGTCTAACTAGGTACATTTATATGTGGGTGTACGTCAATGTTTCTTACCGTGGCTGGGAGTTGGAATGTGATAATCAAGCAAGAGATGGGGCCTGTGAGGATTCAGGCCTACTTTTAAATGCAATGTTAGTTCATGTTATAAACGTTGGACACATGCAACGTATTCTATGTGACACTATCACAAAACAAATGATTAGTGTCCCCTGTATAACCTTTCAAAATACGTGTGTTTCCCACCAGTTGATTACACCCATAAGGTTCCGCCTCCCCCTACACCACCCTCTACACGTTCTCCCAATGTTAATATATTTGCTGCAATCAAAATCTTTGGGGTGCGGGGGTGTTTTGAACATAGATTATGAATTCTACCCGTAGCAGTTTCATGCTGTTATCCCATATATGGAAGTAAGGCACAATAACCATATACCCAATGACACGTCAGTCATGAAGTTAGATTTCCAAACACGTCTGGTTTTATTCAAAGTATTTCAGTCCGCTGACTGGGTCTCAATGCCTCACGATGTGTGTTCCCAGACACTGAGATGTGAGAGAGAGAGCTGGCAGCGCTTAAGCAGTCATATATATATACATAATACATCATCATTTGTTCATGCTGTATTTCCCACCCTTATAAATGTCATTTAGGCTAGCGTTCAGTAATTGACAGTTCATGACACGTCTACATTTAGTCTAAGCATTAGTTATTCTAGCAAAGGCTGCAGAGACACTTTTCTGTTATGAGGAACATGGAGCGCTGGCACAGAAAGGATATCTTGTTCTTAGCAGAGAAACATTCCTTACAAAGTTATCTGTTTGCCGCGGCTCATGAGCTAAGGGTCAGACAGTTCTGAGGCAAAAATGTCATTCTTCGTGAAGGAGCAACAATTCATGGTTAACTGCCTTTTACAACAGAGCTTGCAAGACAAACCGGCACCTGGACTACTGATTAGGCGCAGCTTCAAGGCCTCAGTGAGAGGGAAAACAATGTATTTCTGCATGGCTCTACATTCCTGCCTACGTTAGTATTTCAGAGTTCAAGCTGTGGCCTCCCACCGTGTGTGAGTCTAAAGCATATAATAAACTTTGCAAAGCGTTTACTAAAAAGAAAAACAAAATGGCCGGCATTTATAAAATGTACTCCCTATGGTCACATTCAGGTCTCTTGGTTTGCGAAGTTTATCACATGATGCGTTCGCTTATGGCCAAGATTCTATTCATATCATTCGGGCTATGTGATTACTTTTATGGTATAGCAAACCCTCCTTTTGGCCTTAAGCCAAAAGCATCATTATCCATATATCACGTCTTCATCGGACCAGGTGTCCATTTCTGAACTACCCATGTCACTATCATCATCAGAAATATTGATTGCCATAAATTCCTACATAATTTCATTCTCATCTTTTGGATCATCATTTATCATTCTGGGAGGAGGTTTCACAATCGTTGCACTAATTGTTTGCACATTCATTCGAAATTATGGAACAAATGGTTGGCAAGCATTGTATGCAACAACAGCAGAATATGAGGATACCGGATATCATAATAAAAATTGCAATTAGTTTCCATCCCCAGGATCGTAACAGTTCCCAACCTATGTTTAGATTCCAGCCACCTACGGGAACATAAATTTCAGAACTTAGGACATGTCATTTCTTAATTGCTTCAAATATTGTAGGGGAAGAGTCACTTACCAATACACAGCACGCTGACCCCACCAATTTGCATACACCTCCACGGTCAGCCAAAATAATATCAAGAACCATTCTATTCTGAAGGGCAATTAGTCTAATTGCTTTTTGTTCCAATGCTATATTGTAAAGTATGTCAGTGGTTCCATTTATTGTTTTCTCTAATACCCTGGATAGTTTTCTTATATTCCGTGAGTTTATTGCTTGTCCCCAGAAAGGTATAAATGATTTTGCTATGTCCCCAAAGATTTGCCCAGCATTAGCATCTCATTGTGGCCGAGATCTAGATATTTTTGCTATTTCAGGAGTTTTGGCAAATAACATACCAGGTAGGAGTATCCCTAAATAACAGGTACCTTCCCAATTTCTAGCTAACCATGGATGAGCTTGGTCTCCACACACAAAATAGACATAACCTCCTATATATAACAGTTTCTCTTCTTGCTCAAGTACAGCAGTATTTATACACCTCGTAAATGTTCCCATTGGGTGGGAACCTTTTTTACGCAAGCAAAATGGAACAGAATGTGGACTGTGATTAATAGTATAGGAAGGAGGCATGACATCCTTGTTTCCAACCGGATCCATTTGAAAGTAATCAGGGACTGGTAAGGCCTAGACAGTCTATCTATAGGACTAGTTGATGCAATGTTCATTTTGCTCTGGTTTGTGAACACAGAACAACCTAGCGTGGTTAATACCAATCTTGCAAATTCATTTATATTTGTTCCATCAAAGTTTCCAGTGACACTATCGTTCAAGTTTCCAAAAAATAACACTCTTAATGATACATAACAGGCTGTATTAAGTGGTAAAGGATGTATATACCAACCCATTTCTCTTTATCCATGCAGGGGGATATGAGAGCAAACCCAGTAGTTGGATCTATTCAAAATAGCATGGGTCATATTCATAATCAGCAATAAAGTGTTATTGTCATATCCTTTTCGGTGTGTCACATCTCGTGAAGGAAGAGTGTAAGAAAGCACATGAGCTGGGGTAAACGTAGTGGGAGCATTTACAGTTGGCAATAGAGTGTTCAAGGGATGCATTGCTTCCAAGTACCAAAACATTGGGGTCAATGTAACCACTATACAAATAGGTATAGTAATCAGAAGCAGGTTAGTCTTTGTAGACCAAGACTTTTTTAATGCAGGCTTAATGTCAATGACTATATGTCTATCAATGGCAGCATCAGTACAGGTGGCAGCAGGAGCGAATACAGGCATGATCGAAGAAAGTTTCTCAGTGTCCGTCGGAAAAAGTTCTCCACAGTAACACACGTTTGCAGCAAAGTTCAAACGAGCTTGGTTCAGCCCGCTTATGATGGCAGAAAGCTGGTGTTTACCTCGACAGCTCCAAAAAGGCAGGAACAAGTATCAATTTTATAGTGTCGGTACCATTTGCCCCTGCTTGTCCACGCAAGCTTGCAAAGGCCTTCACTTTCAATGATAGCACCGGGAAACCGCTTGTCAGAGCTCTCATCCAATACAGCTCATACGCTTGCTTTCCCTAGGCCTCCATTCCCAGCTCTATCCATGAGCTAGAAACAAAGGTGAAACAAAAGCTGCTGATTACTTCCAATTTTGTGAACGCAGATTGTACCTTACAGCTCCAAGTACGGTATGATCAATGAACAATGCACTGTCGTTTTTTGCAGCAGATGCAAAGACAGTGCCAGTCAGTGATGCAATTCGTGATGATGAGGCAATGTTGAGGTAATACTAATGTTTAAATTTTCGTTGCAATCTCCTCAGGCCCTTTCTCGGGTTTAGGAAGGACTTCTGGCTGAAATTCAGCGATGTCTTTGTGATCGATCACAGCTGTCTTACTTTCGACGTCAGGATTATCGATCTCTTTCTCATGTGGCAAAGGAAATGGGATTCTTTTCGTGTGTGTTGCGTGGATCCAATGCTTTTGACCATTCACTCGGACTGCAGTCTGTGTAGCCAGCAACACCTGATAGGGCCCCTTCCAGTGTGGTGCAAGCAAAGATTTTCTTTCAAAGTTCTTAACAAGAGTCTAGTCTCCCAGGTGCAGACAATGTCCTGGGCCTTTATATCTGACAGGAAGAGCCTCCTGCACCGATGATGAATCAAACACAAGTTTTGAGTCAACTGTTTACAATAGTCAATGAGCAATGGATATTCAACTTCCCTCAATCTTTTTGGACGTGGCACATTCCAGACATTCGCTGGTCTCCCCATTATTATTTCATATGGGGAGAGGCCAGTCCTTGCCTGCACAGATGTACGCATACATAACAAAACTAGAGGCAATGCATCTGGCCATTTCAAATTGCTTTTGGCGCAAATTTTCGCTAACTTGTTTTTCAAAATACCATTTTGGCGTTCTACCAAATCGGCACTCATCTGGTCTCTGGCTGAATGGAATCGCTTATTGATTCGGAGACCTGCACAAATTTGTAATATCACGGCCGCTATAAAATGAGGGTCACTGTCGGACCCTATAACACAGGGCAGCCCGAATTGGGGAAAATATTCTTTTAACATGGATTTCGCTGTTGACATGGCTGAACAATCTTTCAAGGGATAGGCCTCCACCCATTTGCTAAATGCACACACCACTAAGAGGACATATTTATAGTTCTGGCATCTTTCCATTTCTATGAAGTCAAAATGGATGACTTCAAAAGGCATAGAAGGGGGGCCAAAACTTCCTACTGGTGTCGCTTTTTCTTTTCCAATGTTATGTTGTAAACAAGTCATGCAATTCTGAACCAATCTCTCAGCAGTTTTCTTTATGTTTCCATTACACCACATAGCATCAAGGTGCTGTGACATTTTTTTCACACATATGTGTGTCGGACTGTGGGCCATCGTAACCATTGCCATAACATATGCATTTGGCAACATCCATCTATTATTCTCTTTGTCCACACAACCACCCTTAAGATCTAATTCTACTGGACCCTCGGACCATTGTTTTATTTCCTCTGAAGTGGCTTCTTCTTGTATCTCTCTGACTGTCTCAATTCCGTCCTCTATCACGCAGGACACTTTTTCTGCAATTTTGACATACATTTTTGTGTGTAAATAAATGGCAGTTTGTTTTGCAATTCGGTCAGCAAATGTGTTTCCCTTTCCTACATTACACGTTATTTTCTTATGTGCATCACATTTCATTATTGCTAAACGCTTAGGAAGTGCAAGTGCTGAAAACAGTTTCACTATCGAAGTGCCATGTTGAATCTTATATCCATGTGACGTCAGGAAGCCTCTTTCAACCCATAGTCGGACAAAATAGTGGACCACCCGAAAGCATACTGGCTGTCAGTATAAATGTTTACACTAAGGTTTGCAGAAAGTTCACAGGCTATTATTTCCGCATCTTGTGCTGAGTTATATGGGATTCATTGGTCTCTACAATAGTTTTCAGTGTAGTAATGGAATAAGCAGCAGTTGATGTGCCATTCGGTAATTTAAAACAAAAATCACCACAAAACAGTTCTCCATGTGACTCTTTCAAGGGGGTATCAGTTAAATCAATTCTTCCTTTTGTCTCTTGCTCAGTAGTGATTAAGCAATCATGTGATATTCGCTTCTCACTCCTTAGTTCACTGGGAGTGGGCTATAACTCTGCTGGATTTAAAGCGCAACATCTCTTAATTTGAATATGCAGTGCAAATAGGACAATTTCATATCTCATTAGTCGGGCGGATGTGAGATGTTGCGTTTGCGTTCTATTTAAAAGAACATCTACTGAATGAGGTACCATCACGGTTAAAGCGTGACCCAAAACCATCCCCTCATTTTGTTTACTGATGCTGCAGCTGCAGCAACAGCTCGCAATCAACGTGGCAAGGCACATGCAACAGGATCCAGCGTGGAAGAGAAATAACCGCATGGTCTATTTCTGCCCCTGTGTTCCTGAGTCAAAACAGCCAAAGCACATTCATTCTTCTCATGCACAAACAACATAAAACCCTTCTCATAATTTGGTGTGCCCAAAACTGGAGCTGAACGTAATTCAGCTCTGAGCAGGTCAAAAGCTTCTTGACACTCCATGTTCCATTGCAAGGGTAAGGTAAAATCCTTTCTTGTCAATGCCACTATCGGTTTTACAATCATCGAGAAATTCGCTATCCACTGCCTACAATATGAAGCCATGCCAATTAAAGCCCTGACTTCCTTCTGCATGTTTTGAATAGGCTTATCAGAGATACTCTCTACTTGTTCTGGTGTCAATCTTCTTCTCTCCCTCGATAGGAGGTAGCCAAGATAGGCCACCTCCGCTCGACAATACTGACTTTTCTTCAATGATGCCTTTTGACCGTGTGCCGTCAAATGTGTCAATAGTGTGACAGTTCCTTTTTTAAAAATGTCCTCTGAGTCTACTGCTATAAGCAGGTCATCTATATATTTTAACAATATACATCCTGATGGTAATTCAAGCATATCCAGTAGTTCTTTTAATGCCTTACTGTAAATACTCAGACATTCAGTGTAGCCTTGTGGAATACGTGTAAATGTAAAGGCAAACAAATATCTACTGTCTGGATGTACGGGAATATTGAAGAACGCATTTTTCAAATCAATCACACTGAAGTGCGATGCCGAAGCAGGAATCATAGTCAATATCATGGTTAAATCGGGGACTAACGGGAATTGGAGATCAACTACTTTGTTAACGGCACGTAAATCAATTATAAAACGCTAAGGAATGTCATTACCTCCTTTCTTGTAAACTGGAAGAATCGGGCTATTACAAACACTACCAGATATGTATTCAATTACATTTCCAGCAATTAAATCTGACACAATAGATTTCAACGCCTTTTCACCTTCACTCGAAATTTTGTATTGCGGAATACATGGTAATGTAATTCCTTCCTTTAAAACTATGTTTACTGGTTCTACTTTCAAATATCCAACATCATTATCGTTCACTGCCCATATACAAGCTAGTACTTCACACAATTCAGTCGGCAACGGCATGGATACAAATTGCGATACAGGCTTTTTTTGTGGCGAAATCGTCAAGGACACTCCATCAGGAGAACAATGAATTACTGCATTCAACTTTTTCAATAGATTCAATCCCAACATATTTTTGCCGCAATTTGTCGTCAAGAGAAATGGACATGATTCAGTAAATGGACCTAGTGTAATTGGCACTGGTTGTGAAACTGGACTAATTACTGGTGTACCTGAGAACCCTACTGAGACATTCTTGTGCTCTGACAGTGGTATGTTTGGAACCCGATGATGATCAATCGAACATTTCTGTGCACCTGTGTCCATTAGAAAAATGTTCTCCCTATTTCCAACCTTCATTTCTACGTAGGGCCCTTTCTGGTCAACGGGGATAGGCACTGGTTTCAACCCCTGTTTCGGGCTGTCCTAATGGAACAGTACATCATCAGATGTAAAGTCTCCAGAGTAGTATGAATTGGAGGGATTATCAAACACATTTCCACCATTCATGGCGTTCCGTTGTTGATTTTGATTAACCTGATTATCCTGAAATTGTGGCTTCAACTGATTTCTATTCAGACCTGCTATTCCTGGCCTACCTCTAAATGGTCTTCTCGAAATAGTCCCATTTCTATTCTGTAAGTGCGTGCATTGTGCTCGCCAATGGCCTTCTTGTCTACAATAGGCACATTGATTTATACCTATTGGACCCCGTTGCATGTTGGATGTTAAGGCAAATTGAACTCTAGATGGCGTGTTTCCACCACCTCTATTATTGTTTGCTACCTATTGCAATAACACTCTGGTTTTTAAATCTCCTTTTTCCCTTATTTCCTTATCCTTCTCTGAAGTTACTCGATTCTCTAATATTGGGCAATATGTAATACTTCGCTTTATGATTTTGCTTGCCATGCATTTTCAGATGTCATTATTAATGTTTGAATTTTCGGTAACAATCCTCGTATAAACCTATCAACAAAAAATCTCTTACCAGGTTCAGTACTTAGATCTTGACCACTAAAGTCTGCAAATACATCTTCAAATCAGTTAAAATAATCTATCGCTTCTTCTGATTTGCCCTGTAAGCAAGCAATCAATTTATCCCAAACTATTCTCTTCTCAGGCACTAAAGTTTTCAATTTCTCTACTATCCATAAAGGCAAAGTCAAAATTACTTTCAGAGGCTTCTCCCCCACCTTTCTTTCGCTATCAATTCTAATCAGGTTCTCCCATGTATCACCTAATATCGGCGCATCATTTATACTTCTAATCTGTTTCCCTATGTCTGCAGCAAGAATCACAGGGAACAATAAATCAATGTCACTTAGCGTATAAACAGACACATTTAAAACTGATTCAATTTCCTTATAGAATCCCGCCAGATTTTTTCTAATGTCAGGAACGGTCTGCTTTATCATATTCACTTCTTGTCTAGAAAAGGGAACATGTACAAACTGTGCAATATAATGAGCTTCTATTGTTCGCGCTGGAATCGCTTCATCAGCGGCAACCTCTACTTTCGGGACAAACGTGGGAGGCACTTCCCTCATGGGTAATTGCAAAGTAGGGGATTCTACCTCTCTTCGCCTATTAAGCAGCAAAGCCAAATTAAGAGAGAAAGCCGCTGTTCCGGTGTCAGGCGAAAGTGCTCTTTTATAAATCGTCATTAAATCTGCAGGACAACACACCTTTTTCTTCATACATTCATCCTGCAAATACTCCACCATAACTTGTAACACATTTCTCTGCATCTCTGGTGTATACTGACTAAACGTATCATGCACTTCAATCGGAGAAATGGCGACATCCCTAATCCATCTGAGCGTGTCTCGCGTACAAATTCGCATCTCTTCACTGACGGGTTTCAACGGTGGGAGAAACCGTTGCTGAACATATGAAATGTGCAGTTCACTTTTACTCATTATCTCTTTATGCAATCGGTCAAGTTGTTGCTTGAACACAAATATTCGCCCTACATGTTCTGGTACTTTCGCCACATTATCTTGTATATTGGAAAGGACAATCAAATCACGCAACTCTTGTGGTACCACTGTATTAGTCAAATCACTTCATATTTTAACAAGATAATCTCCCATACATTCTAACAGTACCTGTTGTTCGTCAAGGCCTCTATGATCACATACAGAACTTTGCACCGCCACTTCATTTCAAGCTTAGATTCACTTCCTTCCTCCCGTCTCTTACAACGTTGAACACAGCAGGTCTGGTCTTTTTCTTTAACAAAACAGATTCTAAATGTTCTATACGCGCTAATTCAAAACTCCCATTATTCGGCCACTGAAGGTCTGATACGCGTCTGGTCTGCCTATGCCAAACTGCATTAAATACTATTGCCCCTATTCCGTATTTTATGTACATCTCATGTGCCCGCGACCCCTCGGGTGGCGCAACCTGGCCAGTATCCAAAGAATGTCTACCGCAGTGAAAAAAACTCACTAGACAGGAAGACAATTTCCCAGGCATGGTTAATGTTTACCCTTTTCTTACCCTGGGCGTTTGTACTTGCAAGTGCAACTCTCGACCAATATCAGGACGTTTAAGAATTGGGGCAAGACTCACCTGATCATCCAATTCATCTCTCAGGACGCAATTTGCCCGTATACAGGCGCAATCAAGAATCGTCACGACCGCGTGTCTGGCTCAATTTGCCTCGCTTCCAGGACCCTCACCTCGATGCCCTCTGGCCGCCACTCGTCGATCAGGGATCAGATGTGTGCAGATCTGCAGAGGAGTCTCTAATCACTTCTGCAGGGGCGCTCCCGACACCTTCCGATCCCGGTCCGACAGCTTCGTCCTCGACCTCATCAATGCCTTCAAAGTATGAGCTGGAGCATCACAGAGAGGGTCCCTATTTGGGCGCCATCTTTGTTATCCCATACATGGAAGTAAGGCACAATAACCATATACCCAATGACACGTCAGTGGTGAAGTTCGATTTCCAAACAAGTCTGGTTTTATTCAAAGTATTTCAGTTGGCTGACTGGGTCTCAATGTCTCGCAACGTGTGTTCCCAGACACCGTGAGATGCGAGAGAGAGCAGGTAGCACTCAAGCAGTCACATATATACATAATACATCATCATTTGTTAATGCGGTATGTCCCGCCCATATACATGTCATTCAGGCTAGGGTTTGGTGTTAAGACGGATTTCTGAACTCTGTCCTGGTGGCGCAGAAGTTCAGAAGGCCAACCTAATTACTTGGAACAGGGTAACCTCTGGACAAGCCAGACCAATCAAGGTAGCGATCGCGGCGGTCAAGACTAGGTCTCAAGAGGGGTGAGGGTGACTGAAAGCCCACAGTGAGCACACAAAGCAAGAGCGCTTACAAACTACTCCAAACAGTTGTTTATATCAAAAATAGATACACATTTATTATAAGGCCTTGAAACTAATAACCACAGTAAAAGCAGCAATATACAACGATATTAAACCAACCCATACACTATCCACCCAATATATATACAGAATACACAGTTTCACAGCATTAGCAGCACGAAATATGTTATCCACCTGCAGGGGAAGGAAAACAGGCAGTGCGAACCAATGCGTGTGATATGTCCGCCTTCTGAGGCCCCTAACTAGATGGTAGTCCAATCCCTACGAAGAGTGGAGCCTAGCGCTCAAAAGTACCTGCACACGCCGGTGCCAATGGGCAGAAGGTGAAGCTCTTCGGAGGACGTTGGACAGCTCTGTAGGGCGCCCTAATGAAGGAGAACACGGTCCGCGACTCTAGCGCAGCCTCCACTGTGAGGCAGAAGCAGGGCGCGAGTACGGACAAGGGGTGCTGTATTTACAGCGGGGAAAAGCAAGGGGCACTGCAGGAGGGCGACCAGATCCTAGCTAATCTACTCACCGGTCCCCGAAGCAAGCAGGCCCGAGCTTCTCCTCGATAGGTGCAGCTTCTGGCAGGTTCTGAAGAGCAGGGAACGTCTCGTCGTCGTGCAGAGTAAAAAGACGTCCCGATCGAAGAAACAAGCACAGTTTTGTCGCCACGGCAGGGCAACGGAACGGCCGGGTGTATTCAAGCCAAATGAGCACCGTTCACCTCTAGCTTAGGGTTGCTAAGCAAACGAAGCGTGTGAGCGTGCCCCGGACTCAGAATACCACCCAACCTGTCGGCGATTACAGAGCAGGACTCCTTAGTAAGCTGGTCAGTCAACTGGATGGCCCAGAGACACTTCCGAAGGCTTACGGCAGGAGTTGATGAAGGTGCCGGGAATAGCTGGTCCTGCTATTCCAATAGGTCGAAGCGCCAGTACAGGCCTTCTTGTTCGATCTTAGGTGGAAAGGGCTTCACCGGACGACAGCAATGAGGAGCAGAAGTTCTTCAGGGGGTCACCAGCGATTCCTCGGTCCAGCCTCGTGTTCGCAGGATACTTGGCTCCTGTATCCCTGGGTTCGTAAGAACTCAGGAGATCGACATGGCAGTGGTGTTTCCAGCTCCCTCTTATCCACGGTTCCCTTCGCGCCAAAACGGAGGGGAGCCAATGGGAGATCCGCTCATCAACACACATACCATACGTGGACCAATCACGGACCACAGTGGTCCCAGGCATTCACACCACCCTAGACTCTCTGGCACCCAGGATGTGTATTGGGACCAGACAGCCCAGCCCACATCCTGGGGGCACTCAAACGACATGTAGAAGCCCGCGAAAGCAACCGTGTTTCGCGGGAAACTACATGCCCAAATAAGGAAGGCCCCGGGTCGCCTGACCTGGGGGAAGGTAAAGGGAGCAAGACGGACAGTGGACGAGACAAAGGAGCCTCGTGGTCCGGCCATTTTGGGTAGCCGGGCCACCCTTTTGTGTTCGCGGCAAAAAGGTGCTCAGAACGGCAAAAGGAGCTCAAAATAAACCAAATGATCGCTGCCACCAGCCCAGTCCCTGAATGACTTGCACCGATCCAAAAACCATCCTACAAGAGTGTCTAGGGTCTGTAGAAGGCTAGAGACCCAAGAGAGCTGTAACTTAGCTTACAGTGCCCTCTTGTGTCGTGTTGCACTAAAATGGCGACACGATAAAAGAAACTACGGGAAACAGCGTTCCCCGGTACTGACTGTCTTAAGGGCATGTCAGTTTCCCCGTAAGAAAGGAGCGAAAGCCCAGAGGAGTACGGCAGAAGGCTGCACTTCTCTGGCAAAGTCAAGAAAACAGGTTGAAAACAATAGCAAAAAGTTTAGGGGTTGCCACATGGAAGGAAAGTTCCCTACAATAACGAAATCTTTCCTAACACTCGCCCCTCCCAGACTATGGACAGGGGGAACTAATCCACCCCTGGATGAGTCTCTTGTTCAGGTCGGTAAAACATTCTGGACAACCCATCAGCATTGCTATGTTGGACACCTGGCCTATGCTCAATAGTGAAGTCGAAGCCTTGTAGACTTATGGACCACCTAAGCAACTTTGGATTCTCCCCCTTCATGTTCATTAGCCACTTTAACGGCTTATGGTCAGTCTGCACAGTGAAGTGGGTCCCATAGAGGTAGGGCCGCAGCTTCCTTAGGGCCCACACAACAGAGAAACATTCTTTCTCTACCGTGGACCATCTGAGCTCTCTGTCCTTAAGCTGGCGACTAATAAAACCGATAGGGTGTTCCTTACCCTTCTCATCTACTTGTGATAGTACAGCTCCTATCCCAGTGTCAGAGGCATCCGTCTGCACGATAAAAGGTCTTTGATAATCAGGGGCCCTGAGCACAGGGGCCTGGCACAAGGAGTCTTTCAAGCCATTGAAGGCCTTCTCACACTCGTCAGTCCAAGTTACCTTCTTGGGTTTCTTCGGAGTTGTGAGGGCAGTCAGAGGAGCAGCTATGGTGCCATAGTCTGCCATAAAATTGCGGTAATAACCCGTGAGTCCTAAGAAGGCTCTCACTTGGGTTTGTGTAGTGGGGGTAGGCCAGTCTTGTACTGCTTGTACTTTACTGGGGAGAGGCTGTATCCTTCCTCCACCTACTTCATGCCCAAGGTAAACCACTGAGCCTTGTCCAATCTGGCATTTACTCGCCTTTATGGTCAAGTGGGCTTTCTGAAGAGCCTGGAGCACAATCCCGAGGTGTTTCACATGGTCTTCCCAGGTGGCACTGAAAACTGCTATATCGTCTAGATATGCAAGACAGAATTCGTCCAACCCATTCAACACATGATTCACAAGCCTCTGGAAAGTGGCAGGTGCATTCTTCAATCCGAACGGCATTACCCGGAATTGGTAAAGCCCGTCGGGAGTTGAAAATGCTGTCTTCTCCTTGGCATGTTCTGCTAAAGCTATTTGCCAATAGCCCGCAGTCAGGTCAAACGTGCTGAGGTACTTGGAGGCACCCAAGGTATCCACCAGCTCGTCAGTTCGAGGCAAGGGGTGAGCGTCTGTCTTGGTGACAGCATTCAGAGCCCTGTAATCCACGCAGAACCTCAATTCAGAAGTGCCTGCTTTTGGAACCAGAACCACAGGACTGGACCAAGGACTACTAGAGGGTTCAATCACCCCAAGGTCTAACATCTTGTTGACCTCGGTCTTAATATAAGACCGTACTTTATCCGACATCCTGTATCCCCTACTTTTGGTAGGTACACTGTCTCCTGTGTCAATGTTATGTTTGCACCAAGGTGTCAAACCAGGCGACTGTGAAAACAGGGGGGAAAACTGCCTAAGCAAACTTTTCACCTCAGCCTGCTGATCAGAAGTCAGGTGAGGGGCCACTCGGACACCCTCAACGGAGCTGTCTGAAGGACCGCTTTGGAACAGGTCGGGAAGAGGTTCTGACTCCTCTTCCTCAACGTCTGACGCCAGTAGCAGTGCTGCGATTTCGACTCTTGGGACGAAAGCCTTCAGCCTATTTACGTGGAACACTTTTGGAGCCTGTCCAGGCCTTCCAAGGTCCACTAAATAGTTCACCTCACCCAGGGGCTCCACCACTGTGTAAGGGCCTGACCATTTGTCCTGTAAAGCGCGAGGCCTTATAGGGTTCATGATCAGGACTTGCTGACCAGGGGTAAAGTGAATTAAGGAAGCTTTCTGGTCGTACCAATGTTTCACCAGCGCTTGTCCTGCCTTCAACTTTTCACTAGCCAAGCCCATCAGGAGTACCATCCGTTTTCTGAGCCCTAGCACATAGTCAACTACATTGGTAGTAACAGGGGGAGAGGGCATCTCCCATCCCTCTTTGACGATGGCTAAGGGTCCCCGTACGGGATGACCGAACAGAAGTTCGAAGGGGCTGAAGCCAACACCCTCCTGTGGTACCTCTCTGTAGGCAAACAGCAAGCATGGTAAAAGAAGATCCCATTTTCTTCTCTGGGGCTCCTCCAGAGCCCCAATCATGCTCTTTAACGTTCTGTTGAAACGTTCCACCAGACCATTGGTCTGGGGGTGATATGCAGAAGAGAACTTGTAGGTGACCCCACATTCTTTCCACATAGCCTGCATATACTTCGACATAAAGTTGCTGCCACGATCTGACACAACTTCTTTAGGGAAGCCAACCCTAGTAAATATGCCGAGTAAAGCTTTTGCAACTGACTTGGCAGTTACAGTCTTTAATGGGATGGCCTCAGGATACCTGGTTGCATGGTCGACCAGCACCAGGATAAACCTATTGCCTGAGGATGTTTGCGGGTCAAGGGGACCAACGATGTCGATCCCTACCCTTTCAAATGGTACCCCCACAACTGGGAGCGGTACCAACGGAGCTTGGATTGTCGTGCCAACCTTACCAGACAACTGGCAGGAGGCACAACTCCTGCAGTGACTTTCTACTTGCACCCCCATCTTGGGCCAGTAGAAGTGCATAGATAACCTTTGCTTGGTCCTCTTCATTCCAAGGTGACCAGCAAGGGGAACTTCATGCGCCAACTGCAGGAGGAAGGGTCTAACAGAAAGGGGAACCACCAACCTCCTATGGTCTCCTTCTGTAGACTCTGTGGGCTCACTGTACAGGAGTCCACCTTCCCAATAAATCCGATGCTTCCCAGGAGGTTCACCCTCAAGCTGGGAGCAGGCCTGTCTCCTTAGGCCTTCCAGAGATGGGCACTCACGTTGGCCCTTACTGAAGTCGTCCCTATCAGGACCAACTTCAACTAACAAGTCTTTTAGTTCAGGATGGTCGTTGGGGTCGAACACTTCAGGCATCGCCACCTCCTCGTCAGGCTCGGGCGATTGACCAACTCCCTCCACCGCAGTGGTAGGCGAGCTCGGGGGAATATTCTCTTTCCCCCGTCGGGACTTGTTGACTCCTTTCGCCTTGGGTTTCCCCTTCGGCTGGGGCGGCGTATTGGACTTGGCCAATGCTGCCCGTGCTTGAGACCGTGTGTAGGGTCTTTCGGCAGTGTCTCCTACGAGCCCTAGAGCTCTGAGATCATTGCCCAACAAGACCTTTCCCGGGACGTTTCTCTGAATGCTCACTGGAATCCTAACTGCTGTACCATTTAAAGTTAGATTAACAGGGATCACGGGAAACATACGGAGGGGGCCGTCAGCCAACTTAGTGGGCATCAGAGTAGCTCTGGCAACTTCCTCTGAGTCTACCAAGGTAGAATCCACTACAGTTCGACTGCACCCACTATCCCTAAGAGCTGGAGTATCCACTCCATTGATCAGCACACTGTCTTTAAAGTAGTGCTTGGTATTATCCGGAATCCTAGCATACGCCTCTGCGACTTTAGGCTCCCAGGAACCCAGGGACACTAAAACTACCTCAGCCTCTATTCCGCTGGGAAATGAGTCTGAGGAGAAGGATGCTCCTGTAATCTCTTCTTCCTCGTAGGAGGAGAAGGCCAGATTAGCGGAGTGGACCCCCAAAGGTCTAACCTTACAACGGGGATCCCCCTTCACATGGTCAGTTGCTCCACAAGAAAAACAAGCCCCATTGGGTCTGTTTACGTAGGGAGGCTTATTATAACCAGAGTTCTGTTTCGGAGGCGAACCTCCACTACCCTGTGAGTTCTCGTATGGCTTACCCTTATTTTTCTTTTTGTGGCCCTTATGGGAAGAAGATTTAGCAGATTCCCCACCCTCCACATCTTTGGACTTTTTCCCTTCCTCCTGCTTACCAGGATGAGTTTTGTCCTTATGGGACACTCGATGTGACACCCATAAGTCTGCTGCAATGGCCAGCTTCTTAGGATCTATCTCCTTCGAATCGGCCAAATGCTGCTTAAGCTCCGGGGAAGAAGAAGCAAAAATGTGTTCCAGCATGACCAGATTGATCATGCCTTCGAAGGTAGAAACCTTATAACCTTCAACCCAGCCAGTTAAGTTTTTTAGGGACTCAGCTACATACGACACCCAAGTACCACCTTCCTTTTTCTTATACTCTCTAAACCTTTTCAAATATTGGGTCGGAGTCTTCCCAAACTTTAAAATGAGAGTCTGCTTCAACATTGCAAAATCAGCGCGCTCAGCCTTCGACATTTCCATAATGGCACTGCAACCAGAATGGGGCAGTCTGCTGAGTAACCATGCAATCTTATCCGCATTATCAACCTCTTGAACCTCGCATGCATACTCAAACGCATTTAACCAGTCCATAATGTCATTTCGTTCCTCATACACACTGAGCAGGTCTTTTGGAAACCGTGGATGAGAGGAAGCCCCAGAACCATGTCCAGGACCCTTGGACCCATTTGCGAACTGAAGCTTGGCCAGTTCCAACTGGTGATCCCTGTCTTTTTGTTTTTCTGCCTGGTCGATTTTCAGTTTGGCTATGCTGAATTCAAGCTCCTGCTGCCTAAACCGCAGCTCTTGCTTCTTGAATTCAAGCATAGCCTCCCCATCAACACTGGCAGAGGAAACGTTAGACATTACATCCTCCCTGTCCTCGTGGTCGTGATGGATCAGTGCAGCGGCAGAACCGTCGGTTCTGCCAGTGAGAGCAGCCCCACCACCTTCTGCACTGTCCTCGGAAGTTATAGCGTCAAGCTGCGCTTCTTGCCACGCCACGATTCTCTGGATCATTTCCAATTTAGTGCCTTGAGAGGAAACCCCTCTCTCCGCACACATCTTCTTCAATGTTTCAGATTTCGAAGCATTTAAGGTTAATAAAGTATTCGTTTCCATACTGTTGATAGGACTATGGCCTTTTTAACGTTATATTCAATACTTTACTGCGTGTCCTGGTTGGAATAACCTGAAAACGCCTCAGCTCGTGCGCAACACTGGATACCCTCAGTCGTATCCCACCGCTGTACACCAATTTGTTAAGACGGATTTCTGAACTCTGTCCTGGTGGCGCAGAAGTTCAGAAGGCCAACCTAATTACTTGGAACAGGGTAACCTCTGGACAAGCCAGACCAATCAAGGTAGCGATCGCGGCGGTCAAGACTAGGTCTCAAGAGGGGTGAGGGTGACTGAAAGCCCACAGTGAGCACACAAAGCAAGAGCGCTTACAAACTACTCCAAACAGTTGTTTATATCAAAAATAGATACACATTTATTATAAGGCCTTGAAACTAATAACCACAGTAAAAGCAGCAATATACAACGATATTAAACCAACCCATACACTATCCACCCAATATATATACAGAATACACAGTTTCACAGCATTAGCAGCACGAAATATGTTATCCACCTGCAGGGGAAGGAAAACAGGCAGTGCGAACCAATGCGTGTGATATGTCCGCCTTCTGAGGCCCCTAACTAGATGGTAGTCCAATCCCTACGAAGAGTGGAGCCTAGCGCTCAAAAGTACCTGCACACGCCGGTGCCAATGGGCAGAAGGTGAAGCTCTTCGGAGGACGTTGGACAGCTCTGTAGGGCGCCCTAATGAAGGAGAACACGGTCCGCGACTCTAGCGCAGCCTCCACTGTGAGGCAGAAGCAGGGCACGAGTACGGACAAGGGGTGCTGTATTTACAGCGGGGAAAAGCAAGGGGCACTGCAGGAGGGCGACCAGATCCTAGCTAATCTACTCACCGGTCCCCGAAGCAAGCAGGCCCGAGCTTCTCCTCGATAGGTGCAGCTTCTGGCAGGTTCTGAAGAGCAGGGAACGTCTCGTCGTCGTGCAGAGTAAAAAGACGTCCCGATCGAAGAAACAAGCACAGTTTTGTCGCCACGGCAGGGCAACGGAACGGCCGGGTGTATTCAAGCCAAATGAGCACCGTTCACCTCTAGCTTAGGGTTGCTAAGCAAACGAAGCGTGTGAGCGTGCCCCGGACTCAGAATACCACCCAACCTGTCGGCGATTACAGAGCAGGACTCCTTAGTAAGCTGGTCAGTCAACTGGATGGCCCAGAGACACTTCCGAAGGCTTACGGCAGGAGTTGATGAAGGTGCCGGGAATAGCTGGTCCTGCTATTCCAATAGGTCGAAGCGCCAGTACAGGCCTTCTTGTTCGATCTTAGGTGGAAAGGGCTTCACCGGACGACAGCAATGAGGAGCAGAAGTTCTTCAGGGGGTCACCAGCGATTCCTCGGTCCAGCCTCGTGTTCGCAGGATACTTGGCTCCTGTATCCCTGGGTTCGTAAGAACTCAGGAGATCGACATGGCAGTGGTGTTTCCAGCTCCCTCTTATCCACGGTTCCCTTCGCGCCAAAACGGAGGGGAGCCAATGGGAGATCCGCTCATCAACACACATACCATACGTGGACCAATCACGGACCACAGTGGTCCCAGGCATTCACACCACCCTAGACTCTCTGGCACCCAGGATGTGTATTGGGACCAGACAGCCCAGCCCACATCCTGGGGGCACTCAAACGACATGTAGAAGCCCGCGAAAGCAACCGTGTTTCGCGGGAAACTACATGCCCAAATAAGGAAGGCCCCGGGTCGCCTGACCTGGGGGAAGGTAAAGGGAGCAAGACGGACAGTGGACGAGACAAAGGAGCCTCGTGGTCCGGCCATTTTGGGTAGCCGGGCCACCCTTTTGTGTTCGCGGCAAAAAGGTGCTCAGAACGGCAAAAGGAGCTCAAAATAAACCAAATGATCGCTGCCACCAGCCCAGTCCCTGAATGACTTGCACCGATCCAAAAACCATCCTACAAGAGTGTCTAGGGTCTGTAGAAGGCTAGAGACCCAAGAGAGCTGTAACTTAGCTTACAGTGCCCTCTTGTGTCGTGTTGCACTAAAATGGCGACACGATAAAAGAAACTACGGGAAACAGCGTTCCCCGGTACTGACTGTCTTAAGGGCATGTCAGTTTCCCCGTAAGAAAGGAGCGAAAGCCCAGAGGAGTACGGCAGAAGGCTGCACTTCTCTGGCAAAGTCAAGAAAACAGGTTGAAAACAATAGCAAAAAGTTTAGGGGTTGCCACATGGAAGGAAAGTTCCCTACAATAACGAAATCTTTCCTAACATTTGGTAATTGACAGTTCATGACACGTCTACATTTAGTCTAAACATTAGTTATTCTAGCAAAGGCTGCAGAGACACTTTTCTGTTATGAGGAACATGGAGCGCTGGCACAGAAAGGATATCTTGTTCTTAGCAGAGAAACATTCGTTACAAAGTTATCTGTTTGCCGCGGCTCATGAGCTAAGGGTCAGACAGTTCTGAGGCAAAAATATCATTCTTCGTGAAGGAGCACCATTAGTTGCATATAATTCATGGTTAACTGCCTTTTACAACAGAGCTTGCAAGACAAACCGGCACCTGGACTACTGATTAGGTGCAGCTTCTGCACAGCTTCCAGGCCTCAGTGAGAGGGGAAACAATGTATTTCTGCATGGCTCTACATTCCTGCCTACGTTGGTATTTCAGAGTTCAAGCTGTGGCCTCGCACCGTGTGTTAGTATAAAGCATGCAATATACTTTGCAAATCATTTTAATGAAAAGAAAAACAAAATGGCCGGCATTTACAAAATGGACTCCCTATGGTCACATTCAGGTTTCTTGGTTTGCAAAGTTTATCACATGATGTGATTCGCTTATGTCCAACATTCTATTCATATCATTCGGGCTATGTGATTACTTTTACAGTATAACAATGCCATAAATGGAATAAGGTGAATACAAATGGATGTATTTGCTGTAATGATATGACACTTCATGTTCACTTCATGTTAATTTGCCTGTCAATAAGAGGCACTGTAGAAGCAATCACACTTTGCCACATATCTCATAATGATCTAGTGATTCACTCTGCGGCAAATTATCTTTACAAAACATGGCTGAGGAGATTAGCCAAACCCAAAGTAACTAATATTCCCACATTTGACATATAATTATGAATTTTTAGATACCATGCATTGTTTTGACTTTAACGAACTGTTTTTAATTGTTCCTTCATATCTTACATGAGTGTTTATGGCATCATTTGGGGGTAGCTAGGGGTCGCAACTGTGACCCCAGGCATCCCCTGTGCGACTCATGACAATGCCTCTGCGACCTCTGGAGGAGGGCTCATATTTAAAATAGAAAACATTTCTTTTTTAAGTCACTCTGACTTAAGAAACGAAAGATTTCCATTTCGGTTTTCCAGTCACAGAAATAATTTCTTTTTGAAGTCAGAGTGAGGATTTGCAATCCAAGCCCCCGCCATCCAGGGCATGGATGGCTCTGGCTCCTGTGCTCTGCTGCATATGACAGGAACCAGAGCTGGTTCCTTGCCTGTGTGCTGGACTATGGGGGCCAGAGTCATGCTTGTGCTGGGATGCATGGTCAGATTGCTGCTTCCACCCCGCCTTCCCGGCAGACGATTTAGGTTGCAAAAATATATACTGAAATATGGTGAATATGTATTGGACAGTGTAGGGGGGAGAGAGTGCTTCAAGAATGGAAATAATTGATTGGAGTGGGAAATCAAATAGGGGTAACTAACCAGCAGCTTCACAAATTAATTTAGTAGGATCTATTACACGGCCCGCGGTAGCAGCCGTGTAGTTATGGTTAAGTTGCTAAACCCATAGGAAGCCCACTTTTTTGGGCGGCTTATAGCTTCAGTCCCCCCAGAGGAATCCTCACCAGACTTTGCAAAAAAAGTATATGGCTCGTCATGAATTTTTTGGCCAAGGTTGGTGAGGTTTCGCGCAGGGGGGGCAAAGTTATAGGTGGGGACCCAAAAAACGTTTTTTTGCATAGACTAAATGGGCAAAAACTTTGCGCACGGCTACAGCCCGAATGGCTGGATGGATTTTAATCAAATTTGTGGCAGGAGCAGGGGCTTGGTTCTGAAAGCGTGCTTTTGTATGTTTGGTGGAAATCTGACGAGTACTTTTCTTGCAAAGAACTGAAATGTACATCTCAAAAGAATTAGTGATATCTGGCTCCGCTCCATGGACCCATTTCCCTGTTCACTCCTCTCATTAGCTTGCAGTATGCCGTGATGTCGGTAAACATTGAACGCGGCTGGTGGTTGGCTGGACGGAAGTATGCGGTGGGTGTGGGCAAGGCCTAGACTATTGGGTGCATGGCCAAAGGCTGTAGGCCATGCACCCAATAGTATAAGCCTTGCCCACACCCACCGCAGCAATGCAGTTTAGGCTGCATCTGTCAGAGGGTGCTCACTTTTACAGAATGGTTGTGGAGCACATTTTAGACTTGATAGAGCACCAGAAATAAGCTGAGATGCATATATTGTTGGTTGGTTCGGTTGGCAGTAACACCATTGTTTGTGAATGAAAGTGGGTAGCGGTGCCGCAGGCTGTGTTATGTTTGTAGATTCTGCTAACTGTTGCATGTTTCCATGCATAGCTGTATTATGGTGCAGAGGTTGGGTAGCAGTGCCAGTGGCTGTGGTACATGTTTGGAGTGTGGTACTTGGTCACATGTTGCCATGCATGACTGCATTATGTTGCGGTGGGTGTGGGCAAGGCCTAGATTATTGGGCGCATGGCCAAAGGCCTTAGGCTGTAGGCCATGCACCCAATAGTCTAGGCCTTGCCCACACCCACCGCAGCAATGCAGTTTAGGCTGCATCTGTCAGAGGGTGTTCACGTTTAAAAAATGGTTGTGGAGCACATTTTAGACTTGATAGAGCACCATAAGTCAGCTGACATGCATATATTGTTGGTTGGTTCAGTTGGCAGTAACACCATCGAATGTGAATGAAAGTGGGTTGGGGTGCCTGAGGCTGTGTTAAGTTTTTAGATTCTGCAAAATGTTGCATGTTTATATGCATAGCTGTAGAACGGTGCAGATGTTGGGTAGGAGTTCCAGTGGCTGTGGTACGTGTGTGGATTGTGTGGATTGTGGTACTTGGTGACATGTGGCCATGCATGGCTGGATTATATTGAGGTGGGTGTCGCCAAGGCCTGGACTATTGGGTGCATGGCCAAAGGCTGCAGGTCATTCACCCAAAAGCCAATGCCTTCACCACACTGACCACAACAATGCAGTTTTGACTGCATCTCTCAGAGGGTGGTCACCTTTACAGAATGGTTGTGGAGCATATTTTACTCTTCATAGAACACCAGAAGTAAGCTGACATGCATATATTGTTGGTTCCATGGGTGTGGTCATTGTTAGAACATCCTACAGATTTCGGTGTATGGCTGGAGATTGTGCAATGAAAAGTCCTGCAGTGTGCCCACTGGGTGCAGTGTTGTAAAACTGTCAGTATAGAAGAGGGTAGGGTTGAAGTGAATCTTCTATGTGCTTAGATATTCTGATTTGTGGAGCTTCCTGGGAGTAGGCTGAATGTTATGAAGAATGTGTGCTTTGGTTGGCAGTGACACAATACTTTGTGACTGGAAGTGGGTAGGGTTGTCGTAGGCATTAGTAGGTTTGTGTTACATGTTTCCATGCATCGCTGTGTTTTGGTGATGGGGTTGGGTAGAAGTGCTGCTGGCTATGTTATGTTTGTGGATTGTGGTTTCTGGCCGCATGTTTTGCATGCATGGCTCCATTATGTTGTGCTGGGAGTGGGCAAGCAGTAGACTCTTGTGTGCATGGTCAAAGGCGTGATGGTTGCCGCTCTGGATGATTTTGATGCTGAAATCGTGGGTTCTTTTCCAGAACTTTGTACTGGAGGTGCTTTGGAAGCCCATGCAACGTGTACTCTGAGTGTTAAATAGTAAATATGGAGTGCTGTACAGAAATTATAGTGTTGGATGCAGAGGTCTTGGATGTGATTGCTGCATGCGTGCGTGTATTCACAGTACTCAATGAGGGAGTGCTGGAAAAACAGTGGCGAGGGAGAAGGACTGTCCCTGCTTTACTTGGGCATAGCCCTTGCTGTAGCTGGGAAAGCGCACGTGTCACATCCTGCCATTCTGAGCATGGTGGGCATGCAAATGGAACTGTGGGGATTATGGAATCAGGTATCAAGGGTGTCGTTCACAGGAAGGGGCGGTACTACTTTTTCCCAATACTCTCTGTGTAATCAGTTTGTTAGAGATGGAGAGACACACAGTGCTGATCATGGATGATACCTTTGTACAAGATCTGCACAGGTATGCCATGCAAAGAGGCGTTGCTGCTAATTTCGGGTTGGAAGGAGTGGACGCTGTGTGGACGCTGTGTGGGCCAGTCTCTATGCGTGCAGTTTTGGCAGAATGGTTCGCCTTTGCAGATATGTGGCCTCTACCGCTACTGTTCAAGTTGTCATGGTGCATTATGGAGGTCTACATTTGGGTTACATGTTGTGTGGACGTTTGCTCCGTAACCTGAAGAAGTTGATGAATGCAGTGATGCAGATTTTTTGCTCTGCCAAGGTCGTTTTCTCAACCATTCCACCAAGAGGCGTATGGGACCATGCCGGTGTAATTTGTCCCCAGCCAGATTCAGAAAGCTCTTATATACAGAAGCATGTCTGCATTTATGTGCACTGATGGGATGTTCTCCACCCATTATGAGAGCATGACATTGCAAAATATACACTGCTTCCATGCAAATGGCATTTCTTTGTCTTCACACTGTCCTCACACTGTGCAAGAAGCGTTGACCATAATTCGGTAACAATTGAAGGAGGAGAAGCAAACAGAAACTCATACAAAGAGAAAATACTAAAAAGGTTGTTTGCAAGCACAATAAATAAATAAATAAAACACTTTTCAGAGGGACCACTAAAGACCCAATCCCCTACCCTGTTTCACACTCCCCCCCCTTCCTAGCCCAAAAACTCAGAGAATTCTGCAGTAGTTTCAGGATTACACATGCCACATCCGGCCATTTTCAGGATGGCAGTTGTAAATGGGACTGTGGAGGCTAAGGATTTGCTCAATAAGGTTGGTGGTTGTGGTGTTTACGCAAAAACTGTGGCAGAAGGTCTCTTTGTACAGAGAAGTGCATAAGGCTATGGTGAAAGTGTGCACGGTAAGGGGCAGGCATCTTGTTGTTGTATGCATTTGCTGTATGTACTTGTTTGAAGTTGCTAACATGCATTCAGCTCTGCTTTTGTGCAGACATTTTTTAAAAGTTTGTAGTAAGTGGGGTACTGCGGAAAAAAAATCTGTGAAGTGTACAAGTTAAGTGGTAGGCATACTGTTGTTATGAATGCAATGTGTGTATGATATGATGGGATGTGAAATTGTATGATATGCCATTTATAATGGGCCTATACACAAGTTTTTCAAGGTGTGATGAGGCAAGGAAGGGGCAACAGAAGGGAGGCTAAGTGTCACTCAGGTCGCCCAAGTGCATGGGTAGGGGGAGGGGAAAGTGCAGTACATGGGAAGAAGTACAAATGACAATAAGTAAAAATATGGCCGATTGTGCCAATTGCAAGGATAAGTGCAGATATCAGATGGTGGTGAAACTGTTAGGGATACAGAAAACAGTCCCCAAGTGCAAGGTTTGCCAGAAAGGCAGTGCAGGGGTGTGACTGGTGGGAGGAGGTGGCCTGGGCCTGACATCAGAGAGTGGCCGGCCAGGGTACCAGTGCAGAATCAGTTTCGGCCAGGAAGTCAGCAGGGGAGAGGAGGAGAAAAAGCAGAAGCAAAGAGAAAGGCTTTGAGGTGCTTCCAGTTCTGGCGACGGTTCTCCTCAAGTTTCATGGAGGCAGGGAGGCTGTTGCAGAGGGAAGCCCCAGCCGAAAAAAGAGATCTACCACCAACTGGTTGCTTGCAGAAGTGACTTACCATGAGGGAGTTGGAGGCAGATGAGGGAAGAGTTCGAGCAGGGAGATATTTAGGAAGTGAGAGTTGAGGGTAGTGAGTTCCGAGGGCCAAGAAGCCCTTGTGCATAATGCAGAGGGTTTTCACCTTATTCCTCACAGCCACTGGGAGTTAGTGCAGACATTTTAGTCCAGAAGAGATACGATGCCTGGGCTTGAGGCCAAGGACAAGTCACGCAGTCCTCTTCTGGATGAGTTGCAGAGGGAGGAGAGTAGAAGCAGGCAGATTTAAAAAGAGGCTGCAGCAATAGTCCAGCCTAGAGAAAACCACAGCTGTACAGACAGTGACCTTTTGGGAACTTGCTTTAGGTTGGTAAAATACATACAGTGCTGGTTTTGGTGCCATATTTTTACGATTTATGTAGGAGATGGGTTTGTGGGGAAACCAATTTGTAGCATTGTCGGAAAGAAAAAAAGAGAGTTCCTGTTTTGATGTTATATTGGATGATATGGGTACATGAAAATGTTGCAAGCATATACCATTGAAGTGCCACTTGATGGTAGGGGATGGCAGAAAAAAACAGTATGCTTTTTAAGAACTTAATGGACGCTCAGTGGCAGATACCGTGTGCAGAGGCACTTATAACAGAGTTGTAAACATAGTACAGAAACAGTATTCATACCTCTAATTGTGGTGATGGGTGCTCATCTGGATGAATGTGAATGCACAAACCTTGCATTATTTTACTGAACTTTCTACTGGACTTGCTTTTGAATGACAGGACACTTGCAGGCTGAATGTGTAACGGTACATACAAAGTGTTGTACAGAACTGACAGTCTTAGATGCTAACGTCTTGGATGGCATTGGTGGCTGCATGTGTGTCTATTTAACAGTACCCAATGAGGTAGTGGTGGACAAAAAATAGTGGAAAAGGAAGAAGGACTGCTCCTGCTTTGCAGGGGTGCGGCCCTTGCAACACTTTGGGAAGTGCACGTGCCACATTCTGTGCTTCTCACCATGCTGGCCAATGGAAATGGGACTGTGGGGATTATCCAATCAGGTACTGAGGGTGTGGTTCACAGGAAGGGGCAGTCATACTGTTTTACATTACTCTGTGTAGTGAGGCTGGTTGACATGGAGAAACGCATTGTGTTGACTTTGGGTGATGCCGTTGTGATAGATCTGCACAAGTATGCCCAGGAAAGACACTTTGATGGCAATTTCGGTTTGGAAGGAGTGACGCATTGTGGTTCGCTGTCCATGACCGAGGTTTCGCCAATATGCATACACTTTGCAGAGACCTGGCCACTTTTGCTACTGTTGATGTTCTCGTTGTGCACTACGGTGGCATGCATTTGGGTTATGTGGCTTGTTTTTGTTTGTTCAGTTGACTGAGGATGTTGCTGAATATACTGATGAGGCTTTTTCCGACTGCCTAGGTGCTTTTCTCATCCATAACACCAAGAAGAGTATGGTACAATGCTAATATATGTTGTTCCCAGCCAAAGGCTGGAAGGTGTCCCATCAACAGAAGCATATCTAATGTTGTGTCCGCTGGTGGGATGTTCTTCTGCAACAATTACCTCATTAGTTGTGGAAATGCTGAGTTTTTCCATGCAAATGGCATTTCGTTGTCACCTATTGGTAATGCTGTTTTGTTTGCCCATCTACAGGATGCGTTGAAGAGTTTAATGTAACAATATGAGCACAAGAAAACACAAAATCAAATAAAAACTGAAAAAGATGTTTCTCTAGAAGCACCTAAAAAAATGGCTCTTTTCAGAGCCGCCACTAAAAACGTACTCCCCTACCCTGGTTACAATTTATTCCCCCAAGCCTGCACGCAGCACGAAAGCCACATCCGGGGATTTTGAGAATGGCAGCCATGGAAATGGGACTGTGGATGCTGAGGGATTGCACAATAACGTTTCTGGGTGTGGTGTGTACACAGAGGACTGTTGTTCAGAATTTATACTGCTACATGTAGAGCTCTTCAATGTGATTGGTGGATGCGTGTGAAACTATTTTACAGTACCCAATGACGGCATGCTGGAAAGAAGAAAGTGAAGAAGGAATGTTTCTGCTTTATTGGCGCACGGCTTTCACCATACTTGGGGAAACGCACGTGCCACATACTACCGTTTTCAGCATGCTACCCATAGGAATGGGACAGTAGGGACTATCGCAACTGAGGGTGTGGTTCATAGAAAGGGCCGTTAATACTTTTCTCCATTACTGTGCGTATTAAGCGGAGCTGACATGGTTGCCATTACTTGCAAAGGGAATGTTGCACAGCAGCTTTGGTCCAACATCAATTACAGGTCAAACTTATGTGGCCTGCTACTCTGTTATGAAAATCTACAAACAGGGTGTGGAGCAGCTCTGGGGTGTCGCCTTTTCTAGGGCTGCTCTGGAGAACTTGGACCCGGAAAAAAGGCCTACATTATTAAAAAACATATATACATGTGCAATGGCACATTGTGGTGTGTTTGTTAGTGCGTACTTTCTGAAAAACACTCCGTACATTGCACAACGCTGTACTTTTCCACTGTCCGAGGGTCTGGATCGTGTCCCTGAAATAAGGGATAAGCGCAGCGTGGGTGAGGTCGCATAGTGACATCGCCACTGTTCTCCCTCGGGAAGGCTGTCAGCAGGATGCGTTTTGGACAGAACATGTCGTGCACATGTGCATAGCTGTCCTAGGCACACCGTTGCCACTTCTCTACTGATAAATAGTGCGACACACGTGCGCCGACAATTTTGGGACACGCTGGGTGTTTATAGGGTATAACAGGTGGGATGTTTATGTGTATAGCTACCTGTAGGACATGGGTGGGCGGCTCAAACTAATTAAAGTTTGTTCGCATATGCTGCACAGTGGCAGTGTTACCAGGACAAAAAGGAACAGATACACTTGTGTGTGCTTGCACAATGAACAAACGTCTGCTTCCTCACGTAATTATAGGTGGTGCACAAGATGCGTACATGCGGGTCGTACTGCCATCATACAATGCCTCCATTGTCATTGTAGATAGGCCGGGGAGGTGCGTTGTCTGTAGGACACCTCCCTTTTCCTTAATTGCTGTCATTCCTATGAGGACTGTGCACCGCTGAGACATAACGGCATTTTGAAAAAAAAACAATACCACATATACACTCAGCAACAATTTAAATATCAATGTTTACTTGCACACATTCGTACACACCATTAGGAAAGGGAAGGGGTAGCAGAAGTGGATACATATTGTGGGGAATTGGGGATTTGTACAAGTTGGTTGTGAGGGGAGTAAGGAATTGAGGTATCACCGTAACGTCTTGTAAGCGATATTCAATCAACACTACAGCCAAGACAATGCCTAGTCTGGGATACTGAGGAAAACCCTTATTAGTGTATTTTTATGTCTAGTTCAGTACTCTGGATGACCACCCTTGTATAACACCCCCGTCTTAGAATACCCCTGACCCCACTGAGCCAAGAAGTAGGTTTGTTTTGCAAATTAAAAGGTTTATTTGAGAATTTAAACAATATATATATATATATATATATCACACCTTATAATAAATTAATATCTGATAGTACACTTAGACATATGATGTTGATCAACAATGGGTAATCTGGCACTAGCACCCTTCTTTACAATCAATGAGGAGTTAGTATAGGATGGATAAAGTAGCAAAAATACTTTTATGATTTCAAGGGAAAAGCAATGAGGAACAAAATGAAGTACAGAAATACTTGATATGATTTTAGCAAAAGATAAGGTAATCACTTTTCTCTGGCAATTCACCCCCCTCCCCTATGCAATGTAAGAAATTGAAGGAGATGGAAAGAGGAGCACAGAGTTCTCAGGAATGCAATCAAATACAATACGAAATTTAGTTCCCCCCCCCCAGCAAGCTTAGAGGAAACGGGTAGGAGTTTGAAACACAGGCCCAAAATGCTTTTTAAATGTGATGGCAATGGATGGGAAAGTGTGCCAACTGATTTT
This sequence comes from Ambystoma mexicanum, assembly GCF_040938575.1. Taxonomy (NCBI): domain Eukaryota; kingdom Metazoa; phylum Chordata; class Amphibia; order Caudata; family Ambystomatidae; genus Ambystoma; species Ambystoma mexicanum. The sequence continues at coordinate 1,077,097,381 of NC_090922.1, forward strand.
AATTCCCTCTAGAGATTCAGGGTGAGTGGGAAATGCGTGTTGGTATTAGTTCAGGCTCACTTTAGCAATGCTCTATGAGTTATTACCAAGTTGCAAACAGATTTTAACAAAAGAAAGAATGGAGCTGCTATTTTGACAAGTGGAGAAATTGAGCCAAAATCGAAAATCGCGGTAAATTTCGTGAGAGCGTGAATCGCGATTGCGGTAAACGTATAAGGAGTAGGAAGTCGGTTCTAGGCTTGTTGGAAAGCCTAGATTTGAAGCTTTCAGATGAAAGTTAAATACCGTTCCTAGCCCAAACGGTTCCAGAGATACGGACGATTAAATGAAGGTAGTTTTTCGGATTTAAAGTAAACTCAAAATGACAGGTGACAGCTTGCAGCTGCAGAATTGACAGGTGACAGTTGTGCAGCTTTAAAAATGACAGATGACACGATTTCTAGGAGGCAGTTCTACTTAGGTTAAAATAGTTTGGATTAGATTATTTTAACTAAGAGATTGGTTCTGCACAGTTCTGCTAGGTACTCACAATATAAATTTGAACTAGGCCTCGTCACGGATCTGGTCAGGTTTTGGACTGGACTCCAGTTCTGGTCTCGGCACTTCACAGTGATCTGGGTCAGCTCTCTGGTTCTGCTCACAGCGGTCTGGGTCACTCTGGAACTCTGGTCTGGTCTCTGGCAATTGTTCTTGGCAAAAGAATTCAAACAGCTCGCCCCGCTGTGGAATAGTTGCAAATGATTTTAAGGATGCTGAGGCCTGCTGAGAAGAGTTCTCAGTTTGTGGGTTTAGGCCCTTGCTTTAAGTTCTGAAGTAAAGTTCTGGTCTTTGGAGATTGATGGATTTGAAGTCTGGATCTCTGGATGTGAAGCCGTCGGTCAGCATGCTCCGCAGCAAATGGAATTGAATGTCTCTACCTGTCCCAGCAGTCTCTTTTTATGTGTTTTGAAAATGGGTGTGTGCCTGGGCCTAGCTAAGCCTGCCCCTCTCTACTTGTCATTGGCCCAATTCTCCCCTCTCCCATGATTGGGGGAAGGAAATGGATTGTCATCATGATGAGGTCTGTTTATGGGTGAGAGGATCCTCCCCTGGTCAGTTTGCCCACAAATCTATATTTGATTCAAATACATCTTTCTCAGATATACAATTTGTTGAAATTACATGTGCTCATTATATACTCCTTATGGTCCGTGCTTGTCCACCTCTGATCTTCCTGGGGGCTTGCATTCAAAAATGACAACATTTTGCGCTTTTTAACTTGTTTTGCACTATCGGACATTTACCCAAAATTACACACATGTGCGCAAGGAGTATGGACATTAATTGATGAAGTGTCAGATTTTTAACATGCAGACATTTGGAGTGAGACCCTATTTTCCGCTAGCAACCCACCAGAATACACCACAGGGTCCTAACGCCTCTCAAAATGTTCACAGAAAAATCACAAAAATAATGATATTACTTATATAATTCTGGCAAGTCCGCACTATGAGTTATCTATCTTTTTAAAATTATGCCCTGGTCAAAAAGGGGTGTGGCTTCCCACATCACAGGGTGGAATAACTGGTTTATCCACTTCCCCCAAGCTCAGCTGCTAGCAGAGGCACTGCCCCTTTCCCCTAAGAGGAAGCCACTTTATGACGCCCCCAATATAACATTTGCCTGAGTCAAGGGAGTTGCATTGTTCTGTTCCTTCCAGTTCCCAGGTGCTCCACCGCTAATCTAATCAGAGAGGTGACACCTCCTTTTGGCAAGGGGCAGCAGGATGCAGCTAGGCCTGGGAAGAGTGGCTGAACAGATTTCTCCTGTCGGGGGTAGTTGTCAGGCAGAATCCAGTTTCACTAAGCCAGGTTTCAGCTAAATGTCACTTTTTGTTCCCAGTTTTCTACATTCAAATCAAACTGACAATTCGTACCTATACATTAAATAATTACTTCCTTCAAGTCATTTCAGAATATGGTTTTACATTCTTCCACCTCTTAGCAAGTCTTTCCTTGGTCTGGTTTTGTTTCATTTGTGCAGTTTTACACAAAAGTCTGGTGGTTTCAAAACGCCGGCTTTCTGATAGTGGTGAGTACTGGTAATGCAACCATTTTTGGGATTAAGAAAATGAATTCCCCACAGTTCTGAGTTGCTTTTTTTGGCAATCTGCATTGACATTCCCAATGGTTTAAGGCTACTGTGTGTGTAGCCCAATGGTGGTTTTAGGCAGTGCCCTCCTGTGCTCACAACATAGGCAAAAATGGGTGGCAGCCTATTCTTCATGTTTTCCCTGTGCACTCTCTGGGGAGTTCTGGCCATCATGATGTTTTCCATGACAGTACTGCACAGTTTTATGGTAGGGCTTGTATGCATGGGTAAAAACATACCATAAGCCCCCCCTCTTGCGATGGCCATTCTGTCCTTTCGCTGATGGAACTCGCAAGATCTGGGATGTTCGCCTCCTCTTCTTCCAATTCCATGGATGGCACAGTTCAGCATCTTTTCCTCCCTCTAGTCGATCAATCATTTCTTCTTACTGGTCCTGATGGGAGGATTGGGCGGTACCCTGGGCCCCTCGGGTCTCTGCTCCCGGTCCCCGGTCGTCCTCCTTGGTCATTCTCCATGGTTTCATCTCTCCTAGGATGATAAAGCAAAGCGGCAATACACAATCCTAGACATTTTTCCACCACTATTAATGGTGTGGCGAACATGTACATTTTATACATCCAAATGCATTTTGCAGTCTGATTTTAAAAACAATATATAACAGGGCACATTTGCATTAAGTTACTATATTTTTGATATGTGGAATATTTTAGAGTTTGAACTGACTTTCTCTGGAGCGGCCCCCTCTGGTATTGCAGAGGACTCCTCCAGTTGTTGCAGAGTGTGCCTGGGATGGCAACACTTTAGCTGATTTATATGGACCCACTTGTCTTCCCCCTCTGCCAAACCGCCTTTGGGGATGCAGATCTTGTAGGCCACAGGGGAGATTTTGTCTATAATTTCAAGAGGTCCCTTCCATGTAGTCAAGAATTTCCGCTGTTTGGCCTGGTTCCTTTGGAAATTGTATAGATAGACCCGATCACCCACCTTATATTCCTTTCGGGTAGTTTTTAATTCATAGTGGGTCTTCATGCTCTCGGCTGATCTTTCTAGATTCCGCTGAGCATAGGCAAAAGCATGCTGAAGGTTTTTCCTTAAATTCTCCACATACTCCTGAGTTGTGGAGGCATTTATCAACGTTTGCTCTTGGGTTCTGTAGAGCAAATGCTGGGGAAGCACCATCTTGCGTCCAGTCATCAACTCAAATGGTGACGTTTTAGTTGCAGATGAAGGGGTAGATCTGATGGCCATTAGGACCAGAGGTAGTCGGATATCCCAACTTGGCCCAGAATCTGCCACAAACTTTTTTAGGATGCTCACAATGGTTCGGTTGTATCTCTCTACTGCCCCAGAAGAAGCTGGCCGGTAAGCAATATGTAGCTTTCTTTTGACCCCCAGTATCTCCCACATCTTTGTCATTACTTCACTGGTGAAGTGGCTACCTCTGGCTGACTCAATCCTTTGAGGTAGACCAAAATGGGAAAAGACGTGGTTAATCATCAGGGCAGCTGCAGTTTCTGCCTTGCAATTTGGGGCTGGGAGACATTCCACCCACTTGGTAAACAAGCATGTGACGGTCAACATGTACTTATTTCCCCTAGCGGAGCGAATCACGGGGCCTATAAAGTCGATTTGTAAATCTGACCATGGGAGTGTCATTCCCCTCTTTTGGAGAGGCGCCCAGTGTGTGATGGATGATGGCTGAAATTGTGCACACACAAGACACCCCTTCAAGTATTGGTCGAGGTCCTTCCCCATGTGTGGCTAGTATGCAACCTCTCTTAAGATTTCCAGTGTTGTGTGAAACCCCCTATGACCGGCGGTGGCCGCATCATGGGCGTGACTTAACATCAGGCTTCGGAATGAGGTAGGAACCACCCACTGATCGTGGCCAGCTTTGGATTTCCTTACCAGCAAACCGTCTTGGATTCGGAACATTTTTGGACATTTCATCAACACTCTTAGGTCCTCTTTCCCAATGTAATCGGTATCCGTCAGGGGAAAGTTCTCAGGGTCCTCAAGGTATTGGTACAACTTACCAATAATTGGATCCCCCTTCTGAGCTGTAATTAAATCCGCATCAGGGGTCTCCTTACTCCATTGTGCAGTTGAAAGATCATTGTGAGCATTTGTCTGGGACCTAGTGATAGCAGTGACCTGGATTTCCCCCAACAGCGACTCTATTTCGATTAGATCCCCTTGGATGGCCCCGGTTTTGGCCAGCTGATCAGCTAAGTCATTTCCAGTTTTGTCTGGTCCCTCTACTTTGCAATGACCCTTGATCTTCTTCCAGTAGATGGTCATCCCATTCGAGGTGACCAGATCATCAATGTTTTGGATTAACTTCCCATGTTTCAGGGGTTTGTTATTAGCACATAACATGCCTCTGGTTTTCCAATTAACCAGGTGCTTCACGAACCCGTTCCGTACATAATCCGAATCTGTGATTATGACCAGTTCGTGGAGTTGATGTTGGACAGCAGTGAGGATGGCCTGATTCACATCCATCATCTCTGCCACCTGACTACTTCGGGGACCAATTTTGTATCCAGCGGAGGGTTCTGGAAACTCCTTCACCTAGGCATTCCCTACGCCGGCCACCAGTTCTTTCTCCCCGTGGTTGTCAACATGGTACGAGCATCCATCCACATAGACAATGGGCATTCCCTCACACTTGTCTTCTTCAAAGACTTTGTGTGGGGAATTAAGGTATGCCTCCATGTTGTCCTTGATTTTTAGACTTTCGTCCTCGAGACAGTTTTCTCTGGCACAATCATGCAAGTCAGCCAGACCTTGCGCGAGGGGACTTGTCTTGTTTTGGTCATATCTGACCTCCACAGGAAAGCTTTGCATTGACAGAATCCAGGAAGTAATTCGGGAATTACTCATATTTCCGGCCCGGATTCTGTCACTTTGGAGATATTGCAGAGGCTGGTGTGGAGTCTCCACTATGATGTGTTCCCCCTGGATAAACGGGCGGTAATTCTTCAATGCCCACACCGTTGCCAGGAGTGTCTTCTCACAATCGTTGAATTTTTCCTCCACAGAGGATAAAGTTTTGCATAGGAGATTACTTTATTGACCTTGTCATGCTTTTGGTTTAATACTGCCGTCAAGCACGTGTTAGAGAACCCCGTCTCCAGGAAGAACTCCTTGTTTCTGAGAGGGTAAGCTAGGCAAGGCGCTTGTGAGAGGCTTCTTTTGAGTTGTCTTACTGCCTCGGATTGTTCTGGACCCCCTTCCCACTTGACCCCCCCCTTCAGGAGATGAATCAGGGGTCTAGTGATCTCTGCGTAGCCCTCAATGAACTTTCTGCTGTAATTAGTCAGTCCAAGGAGGCTCCTTAGTTCCCGCAGAGTTGTGAGGTCTTTCAGTTTCTGGAGTGCTTCCACTTTCTTTTCTTGGGGGGGGTCAGAGACCCTGAGGAGTAATCTCATGCCCCAAGAAATTAACACAGGTTCTACACCACTGTGCTTTCTGGAAGGAAAGTTTTGCTCCGGTGGCCCTCAACTGTGTCAGAACATAACGGATCTCCGCTATGTGTTCCTCCACAGATGAACTTTTGATGAGGACATCATCTACATAAGCCAGGTTACCCCTCTCACCCAGGTCGGGCATGGCCTTATGTAGGAAATTGTTGAATTCATTGCCGGAGTTGAGGTATCCGAAGGGAGTCCGGGTCCATGTGTACTGCTGGCCCCCAAAGGTAAAAGCCAGTTTGTATTGGTCCTCCCTACTGACAGGCACGGTCCAGTATCCATTGGTCAGGTCTATTGCTGTGAATACCTGTGACCCCTGAATCTGGGCCAGCCCTTGGTCAATGTAGTGCAGAGGCCATCGGGAAGTATGGACCCATTTGTTGAGCTCCCTAAGATCGGCGCAGAGTCTCCACTGGCTGTTTGGCTTCAATATTCCCAGCACCGGATTATTGAAAGTGCTGTGGACTGGACGGATTATTCCCAGGGACTCAAGGTTCTTAATTATTTCAGTAAGGGACTCCATGGATGCCAGAGGCAAGCGATATTGCTTCACAAACACTGGAGTCATTCCAGGGTCCGTGGGAATTGTTGTGGTGTGAATGTCAGTGCGACCACAGTCATATGAGTCTACCGCAAAGAGATCTTGGAAATCCAAGAAAACTTGTTTCAACTTTTGCTTCTGTTCCAGAGTCACACAGGCATCACCTAGGTTGACTCTCTCTTCCACCATCTGCCTATAGCTTGGAAAGACTTCTGGTTTGGCTATCTCAGCGGCCTCCTCCAGCTGGGTGGAGAGGTCCCTGGTCAGAGTGCTGATTTGGACTGGAGGCTTCAGGTGGGAAAGGCAGCCCTCATGGACCTGGAAAATCACCTCATCCCTCCTGAAGTCACAAGTCACATCTTCCTTACCATAAGGGCAAGAAGTGTACACCAGGAAGTTCCCCCATGCCGGGTGAAAATCCTGTCTGGTGTTGTGTCGTCATCACTGTCACTGTCAAAACAGTCCTTGGGGATTGGTCCTACCAGTTCATTTCCTAAATCAATGGAGAAATGTCGGTCATCAACCGCCATTCCAATAATGGTGCCTGCGGCTAGAGTAATACTCTTTAAGTTGCTGTTATCCACCTCTATTGGAATGGTGTCATGTTCTATGTTGACTAATGGTGTTGGGTTTACCCCCAACCCTTGCTGTTGGAGAGAAGCATTTAGATGAATATAAGCATCAGGGTTTTTCAATTTTTGTCCTCTTTTAGCTTTCACTCCCAGTGAGAATTGTTGGGTCCTTTCTGGGATGGTGACTTCCTCTTTAATCTGAATTTCAACTGCATAAGGTAGCAATTGAGCTGACCTAAATGCTTTTTCTGAATCATCAAAGCCCATGGGATTATCCGCTAATCGGGACCAAGCTTTGAAGTTTATTAGGTCCAAACTAATGGCAAAGCGATTGAGAATGTCACTGCCTAAGTAAAAGGCGGCAGTGACGTCTCGCACGACCCAAAAATTATGGACTATGCTCTTGTTGCCAATGGAAATTTTGAGCATACACCTGCTTGGCAGGAGATGTTTGGAATTAGGTGCTTCCAGGTCCATTTCCCATTTGTCTAGCAGTTTGAATGTGGGAATGGCTGGATCTTTTGGGAGTTGGCGGAACATGGCTTCACTGATGAAGCTCTTACCGTTGTTCACACTCACTCGAGCGAGAACAGAGTCCTTCCCATCATTTAACTGAACAGGGATGAACAACTGCTCTCCAATTTTCTGAATATCAGCCAGGCCCTGAGCTGATTTCACATCTTTCTGGACTATAGGAGTGGGAGTTTCTGATTGTGGATTAGTAAAGAATTTCAGGGTGTTTCCTTCCAGTGTGGAATACCACCTTAAACTGGAAGGAAGGTTGATTTTCAGAAATAGAGAGGACCCCCCATCACCAGTCTGTTGTCCTACTGCTATTACTGTCACGTCTGGAGTTTGGTTGTTCTGGAAGTGAAATTCTACTTGGTCAGATTTTTGTTCAACCATGTGGCAGGTGCCATTTAAACTAACATGGTTGACACTCTGTTTTAATTTTATTGGTCGACTAGTCTGGGTCCAGAGGACCTTGTTTACGCAATCTATTAGGGGTGACAACCTTCTCAGGAGGTCATTCCCTAGTAAACACGGGGTGCCCTCTGGAGTCACTACTATGACCGGGTGTTTCACCTTGTGTCGCTCAATTTTGATGTCCAGATCTGCAGTCCCCTCGATAGGAATTTCTTTCCCGTCAAAGTTCTGCAGTTGTCCAGGAAGAGAGGTGAGAGGAATTTGTAATTCTCCCCCTTCCTGCATTTAGTTCCTCAAAGGCCCTTTTGGACAGAAGGGTAGCTTGGGATCCAGTGTCCACCAGTGCCAAAATGTTACCATGCCCCTATACTTGTACCGGGGCATAGTATCTTCCCTCCTTCTCCTCAAGGGGGCACAGATAATGCACATTTTTGGACAACTGGTGGGCTAACTTTCTGGTTTTGGACATGGTGAGAGAAGAGATTTGGGCAGAATTCTGTGGAGAGTCTTGGGAATCTGAAAGAAAAAGTTGGCAACTGGAGGTCAGAGCCATTGTGGGTTCCCCTGGTTCCGGTTCTGGGCCACCCCCCCCGTTTTGGAGGCAGTCACCAGGATGGGTTTGAACCAGGTGATTTCGGTATTGTGGGTTCTGGGATATGATGATGGGCGGCGGTAGCTCAGTCTCCACATCTCTCCAGTCTGAATTGGCGTCCCTTGGGACCCATTTTTCCTTGGGAGGAGTTCCGCCATCTCTAAAGGAGAAGATCCTTTCCCCAGGATCCTCTGAGGATCCCTCCCCCTCAAATTGGAAGATCAGTACCTCCTCCACAAACTGGGTCTGTTTGGGTACTTTGTTTCTCCTACCTCCTCTCGGCTCCTTGGGGGGTCAGACTTTCAGGGGTAGGAGATTTTGTTTCCGGTTCCTGGTTTTCCAGGGGCTATTTACAAGTTGGGAAGGAAGCTTCCTCCAAGGCTTTACACCCCCCTTCCCCTTGTGCCTCCTCCCTGCGAACCGGTGGGTTATCGGGGTGCTGCCCCCATCATTGTTCTGGAGCACCAGCTCCAGAGTTTGGGGATTCTGCGGTGACATGCTCATCTGAGGGTTCTGTTGAGCCCTCAGTATGTGACCCAGATCCTGTGCCATATTTTGGACCTGGCGCTCAAGTTGTGAAACCCGCTCAGGCTGATACAGGGCTCTATTTTCTCCCCTGGGCTGATCCCGGGAAGGGTAGCTATCCCTTCTCTGGTAGTACCCCTGGTTGGGAAGATTTTGGTACCCCTCCACCCTTGGCCTCCCCTCTCCCGGATTAGGTAGTCTGAGCTCAGGGAATTGGGGAAAGAAGGATGGATGATTTTGGGGCTGGAAATTGGGCGGATACCTGGGGAAAAAGCTCTGCCCAGGATTTGGAGAATTTCTGCCCTCCTGGGGGAAGTTAGGAGGGAAGTTGCTCGGGTCAAGGTGCTTGGCTGGATCCACCCACTTGGGCCGGAGGAGTCCACAGATAACCCAGGATTGGTCGGTTTCCCTTGTAGCGGGGACTTACATAGTCAGGGGAGCGGGGGACCCCATTTGTGGGACTACCTCCTCGACTCCCTGTCTGTGACTGCCCCGAGGGCCTTCTGGGCTGTGAATTATTTGGTGCAGGCAGGTTTTTAGGCCCCCCCATCTCCAAATCTAAAATGGGGGCAACCTTTACCTCTGCCACCTTGGCAGCAGCAGGGGTGCTGTTGGTTTTGGGGTTTTTCGGCGCATTATTTTTATTTTCGATGGGCTTCTGCATCTCATAGATCCGGGTAGCCTGTTCAATGACCCAGTCTAAAGATCTTTTCTAATGAATATCTCTCACAAGCTGGGTCATTATGTATTTGGGTAAGGCATGGAAAAACGTATTGATAAATTCTCTGCTATACGTGCGCACCCTTCTGGTGGTCTGCGCAAAAGCACGTTTTAATTCTTGCACAAACTCTTGTGGGGCCTGATCCTCCCCACATCGCAAATTGTAGGCTGCCTTGCGAGCCTCTTGAGGATTTCTGTGAACAGAAAAATGTTTCAAGATGGCCGCCTTATAGGTGGACCATCTTAAATGATTTTGGTCCTCCAGTTCCGCAAAGAAACTGGAGTATTCTGGGGAGAATGTCCATTTGACGTACTGGATGCAGCTACTGCTGTCCTTCAAATGGAAAGTCTCCATCATTTGCTCATAGAGCTCCAAGTGTTCCCAAACGGAATACTTTGCGTTCTTATGATAAGGAGTGATGACACTCCTGATTGCCTTTATTTGTTTCAATGGGTCCTTAAGCAAGGCCCTTTTTGCCTTATTGGCCTTTTTGATTCGGGTAACCCTGGTCCATTCATCCTCTGACTCAGAAGCACTGCTCCCAGAGGTGCCCGTCTGATCTTTCAGGTTTTCCCGGATTCTGCGAGCCTGGGAATGGCTGGCAGAATGTGGGGACCTGGTCTCCTGTGTCCTGTGACACTCAGAGGAGTCTTCAGATCCCTCCTTGCTACCAGGATTTGCTGGGTATCCCCCCACTGACCTAACTGGGCAGAGTTTTTGAGGATGCCCTTAATTGGCCTACTCTCCTGGGGTTCCCCACTAAATTGCACTGTGCTTGGGTGCCCATACCCGGATACCCGCCCATCCATTCCTGAGAGGTACTGGCCTATGAGCCCCATACTTCTAGCTGGATAGTAATCTGCCATCCCCGTGGCCCTGGGCTCATGTGCGCGAGGGGACATGGGGGTGGCAGAGTCCAGGGACTGGGAGAGATGAAGGCCTCTGGTACTAGGGCTCCTGAGGTTATGCTCAGGAGTTTCTCTTTCCCAGCGAACCTCATCTCTATCCGCCCCTGCTTCCTGTTGCAATGCAAGAGCCTGCGCTTTCAGTTCCTCAGTTAAGGCCTTACTAGACTCTATCAGTCTCTCCTGCATCGCTACCTGTTGCTGGAGCCTATCATTGTGCTGACAGAGAGCCTCATTATCTCTCTGTGCCTCCTGATTGGTCCTGGAGTACTGGGCCAGTCTCTGCTGCAGGAGGGTAACCTCCTGAGCTGTGTCCCTATTGGCCTGCTCCTTTCTTGCCAGAGCATCCTCCACCCTCCTGGTGGGCTCTAACAAGTTCTGGTGTTCTTTTTGGAGGTCACTCAGTCCCTGGAGGGCCAGGTGATTTTCTTCCATTTTCCTTTTTAAGTGGCAGACTTCCTGGCCTAAGGTATCCCTTTCCTGACTAAGAGCCTGCATCTGTACCGCCAGGTCGTCCCTTTGCCTTTGGAAGGCACCAGCTTTCTGGCGCTCCTGATCAAACTCTGCCTGGGTATCCAGGTCTTTCAGAATCAATTTATTGCTTTCCTCTTTATCTCTGTCTAATCGAATTTGCAGGGTGGCTACCTGCACTGTACATATCCTGTTGAAGTCCAGTTGTTGCTCCAGCTTTTTCTGGCTCTGCAGAAGGGAGTCCAAACCTTCTTGGTACTCCTTCTGCAAGGCCATAAATCTGGTATCCTGGTCAGCCTTTTCCTGTTGCAGTCTATCCATGTCCTCTTTTATTTTAATGATATACTGCCTGCTATCATTTTCTGACTCCTGGCTCCTCTGCAGCCTCTGCTCAGAAGAGACCAGGTCAGATTGGGCCTTTTCTAACGCCAGCTGTTGCCTATTTGCCAGATCTTGGCCTTCAGCACATTTGTCCTGCATGGCTCCCATATATAGATACAAATATGGTGCTATCCTGGTAATCTTATTATGTTCATCTTTGGCTTTAGGGGCCATATATAGTTCACTCAGGGCCACATGTAGGGGACCCTGATCTCCCCATATATCTGACCCTGTTTCAGTGACCTGTTGCGCGATTGCCTGCAACCAGACCATTTGGTCCTGATGAGTCCACTCACCTCTCACAAATAGCTTATGTAAGAAGTGCTCTCTGGCTATTTTGATGTCTACCAGTGTCGTCATTCTGGAATTTGAGTTCCTTCCTGACTTACAGAAGTTTGTATTTTATTTTTGCAAAACAGACCGTTTCCTTAGAGCGTTCCTTTGAGGAGTGCTTTACAGCGTAACACAGCGTTGTGATCCGACCGGATATGTGCATCTGGTCAGCTGGCACACTGTATTAATCTGCACAAATGGTAAATCTAACCCAGAATATCCCGGCTCGAGCCCCCACTTTTGTAAGCGATATTCAATCAACACTACAGCCAAGTCAATGCTTAGTCTGGGATGCTGAGGAAAACTCTTATTAGTGTATTTTTATGTCTAGTTCAGTACTCTGGATGACCACCCTTGTATAACACCCCCTCTTAGAATCCCCCTGACCTCACTGAGCCAAGAAGTAGGTTTGTTTGCAAATTAAAAGGTTTATTTGAGAATTTAAACAATATATATATATATATCACACTTTATAATAAATTAATATCTGATAGTACACTTAGACATATGATGTTGATCAACAATGGGTAATCTGGCACTAGCACACTTCTTTACAATCAATGAGGAGCTAGTATAGGATGGATAAAGTAGCAAAAGTACTTTTATGATTTCAAGGGAAAAGCAATGAGGAACAAAATGCAGTACAGAAATACTTGATATGATTTTAGCAAAAGATAAGATAATCACTTTTCTCTGGCAATTCACCCCCCTCCCCAATGCAATGTAAGAAATGGAAGGAGATGGAAAGAGGAGCACACAGTTCTCAGGAATGCAATCAAATACAATACGAAATTCAGTTCCCCCCCAGCAAGCTTAGAGGAAACAGGTAGGAGTTTGAAACACAGGCCCAAAATGCTTTTTAAATGTGATGGCAATGGATGGGAAAATGTGCCAACTGATTTTAATTCCCTCTAGAGATTCAGGGTGAGTGGGAGATGCGTGTTGGTATTAGTTCAGGCTCACTTTAGCAATGCTCTATGAGTTATTACCAAGTTGCAAACGGATTTTAACAAAAGAAAGAATGGAGCTGCTATTTTGACAAGTGGAGAAATTGAGCCAAAATCGCAAATCGCAGTAAATTTTGCGAGTGCATGAATCGCGATTGCGGTAAAAGTATAAGGAGTAGGAAGTCGGTTCTAGGCTTGTTGTTAAATTTCGTTCCTGGCCCAAACGGTTCCAGAGATACGCACGATTAAATAAAGGTCATTTTTCAGATTTAAAGTAAACTCAAAATGACAGGTGACAGCTTGCAGCTGCAGAATTGACAGGTGACAGTTGTGCAGCTTTAAAAATGACAGATGACACGATTTCTAGGAGGCAGTTCTACTTAGGTTAAAATAGTTTGAATTAGATTATTTTAACTAAGAGATTGGTTCTGCACAGTTCTGCTAGGTACTCACAATATAAATTTGAACTAGGCCTCGTCACGGATCTGGTCAGGTTTTGGACTGGACTCCGGTTCTGGTCTCGGCACTTCACAGTGATCTGGGTCAGCTCTCTGGTTTTGCTCACAGCAGTCTGGGTCACTCTGGATCTCTGGTCTGGTCTCTAGCAATTGTTCTTGGCAAAAGAATTCAGACAGCTCGCCCGGCTGTGGAATAGTTGCAAATGATTTTAAGGATGCTGAGGCCTGCTGAGAAGAGTTCTCAGTTTGTGGGTTTAGGCCCTTGCTTTAAGTTCTGAAGTAAAGTTCTGGTCTTTGGAGATTGATGGATTTGAAGTCTGGATCTCTGGATGTGAAGTCGTCGGTCAGCATGCTCTGCAGCAAATGGAATTGAATGTCTCTACCTGTCCCAGCAGTCTCTTTTTATGTGTTTTGAAAATGGGTGTGTGCCTGGGCCTAGCTAAGCCTGCCCCTCTCTACTTGTCATTGGCCCAATTCTCCCCTCTCCCATGATTGGGGGAAGGAAATGGATTGTCATCATGATGAGGTCTGTTTATGGGTCAGAGGATCCTCCCCTGGTCAGTTTGCCCACTAATCTATATTTGATTCAAATACATCTTTCCCAGATATACAATTTGTTGAAATTACATGTGCACATTATATATTCCTTATGGTCCATGCTTGTCCGCCTCTGATCTTCCTGGGGGCTTGCATTCAAAAATGACAACATTTTGCGCTTTTTAACTGGTTTTGCAATATCGGACATTTACCCAAAATTACACACATGTGCGCAAGGAGTATGGACATTAATTGATGAAGTGTCAGATTTTTAACATGCAGACATTTGGAGTGAGACCCTATTTTCCGCTAGCAACCCCCCAGAATACACCACAGGGTCCTAACGCCTCTCAAAATGTTCACAGAAAAATCACAAAAATAATGATATTACTTATATAATTCTGACAAGTCCGCACTATTAGTTATCTATCTTTTTAAAATTATGCCCTGGTCAAAAAGGGGTGTGGCTTCCCACATCACAGGGTGGAATAACTGGTTTATCCACTTCCCCCAAGCTCAGCTGCTAGCAGAGGCACTGCCCCTCCCAGTTTCCCCTAAGAGGAAGCCACTTTACGACGCCCCCAATATAACATTTGCCTGAGTCAAGGGAGTTGCATTGTTCTGTTCCTTCCAGTTCCCAGGTGCTCCACCCCTAATCTAATCAGAGAGGTGACAACTCCTTTTGGCAAGGGGCAGCAGGATGCAGCTAGGCCTGGGAAGAGTGGCTGAACAGGTTTCTCCTGTCGGGGGTAGTTGTTAGGCAGAATCCAGTTTCACTAAGCCAGGTTTCAGCTAAATGTCACTTTTTGTTCCCAGTTTTCTACATTCAAATCAAACTGACAATTTGTACCTATATATTAAATAATTACTTCCTTCAAGTCATTTCAGAATATGGTTTTACATTCTTCCACCTCTTAGCAAGTCTTTCCTTGGTCTGGTTTTGGCTCATTTGTGCAGTTTTACACAAAAGTCTGGTGGTTTTAAAACGCTGGCTTTCTGATAGTGGTGAGTACTGGTAATGCAATCATTTTTGGGATTAAGAAAATGAATTCCCCACAGTTCTGAGTTGCTTTTTTTGGCAATCAGCATTGCCATTCCCAATGGTTTCAGGCTACTATGTGTGTAGCCCAATGGTGGTTTTAGGCAGTGCCCTCCTGTGCTCACAACACAGGCAAAAATGGGTGGCAGCCTATTCTTCATGTTTTCCCTGTGCACTCTCTGGGGAGTTCTGGCCATCATGATGTTTTCCATGCCAGTACTGCACAGTTTTATGGTAGGGCTTGTATGCATGGGTAAAAACACCCCACAGTCTCCCATCACACGGATTTTGTGGGGATGGTGGGCTGTCAAATGGGTAAAGGGTACATGTGCAGGTTTGGCAGTGCTATTTTATTTTGTCCATAATATACCCTTGTACACAATCTTTTAAGACGGCACAATTGTTTACCAATTCTTCAATTTTGGCTTCCAGGCTGTCTATTATGCCATTTACAGCGTTTCTTTCCTTTCCTATGCCCGTATGCCGTAGTGGAAGGGGTGCCGCTTGTGCTGTCTTGCTTTCCTTTCCAATATGTTCTGTTACGGAAAACAAAATGGGTTAGGTGTACATGACGCAATATATATTACATAATTTACGTTTCACTGTGAGTACCAGTGGGTTTAGTATCGTAAGTCATTACGTCATGAGGGAAATTTTCTTCCAGCCATTGTAAGGTGCTTACCATTGCTACATACAAAAAATATTGTTATGCTTCTGTACTATTGTATACTGCACCACCTGTGCAATTATTAGACAAACTGTAGTGTGCTTGCTACGTTGCAGTGACGTTCTTGTCTTAGTACTTTCCCGTACTTACTCTGCCCGTTCGTTCTTTGTTCCCATGCACAGTAGCAGTGTGGTAAGATTGTTGAAGGGAGACGTCACTCCTGTTGTTGGTGCATTCCGTTATGGTGTAGTCCCTATGCCTTTGCACTGTTTGCTTCATAAATACTAAGTTTGCAGACCTACTCTATTTTACCCTGCAATTCATGTAAATGCTGCTGCTTGCATATGTTCCTTGTGTTTGCTGAATGGTACCACTATGTAAGAGAGCCCCTGCCTTTCTGCGCAGGTTGGATACCACCCGATGTCCGCGACCAGACGCATACACCGAGACTGCTGTGCGCATTAACATGGTGCCCGCAGGTTCAGTATGTTATACAGTACATCTTCAAAAACTAAGGGTATCGTGCAAAAAAGCTATGAAATTCACTGTCAAAAAACATTGTTAAAGGGACGATATGCTTCAGTTGCCCTAAGAAAAACCTATCCAATTCAGTGAACCACGTACTTGAAAGGAACATTACACCTACTTTGCACTAATAACAACCTATCCATATTATGGTTACAAGTAAAACCAAAATAAAAACAGAAATTCGCCAGTTATGGTAACCTAAACAACCATAACTCCCACCACAACTGTGCACTACTAAGACTAACACCCAATACATCAAACACCCAGCGTGTCTGGATGGCATAAGGTTGAATGAGGCCCAAAGCTGATTAATTTGAGTACCATGTTAATAAGAGATCAAAGCACATAAAATCTTCTTTATACATTTATGTTGCTACATTTGGGCTAATCACGACTATGCCAGTAAAATGGCAGCACTACTGGTTCAGCAGTGTTACTGTTACCAGCAGGGTAACTGGCTGAAGTACCGCTGTATTATGACCATGCGTGGGCACACGCACCACTCCGCTGGTAACAGTAATAACGACAAACCAGTATTACTGGCAACAAACTGCATTTGCCGGTAACACAGCAAAATAAACAGCGATATCACTGATACCAGTGACACATCGGCCAGTATTACTGTTACTGGTATTACTGTAGCAGAAATAATGCTGCCGCTGGAAAGGGAAGTGCAGCGGCAGCCATCTTTAAAGACTCAATCAATTCTGAATCCCGGATTTCCTGTTGCCATCCAGTCCCGATACTTGTGGCAGCATCATGGCACAACAGTACAAGGCATGTCTCCCAGATATGTGGCTGCAGAAGCCAAAGTTCACATAGGCAGAGCAAAGTGCACTCGCTGGAGAATGCAGAGGAGCCATTTGGATGCAGACAGCGCAAGACCTCTGCACAAAGGAAGATGGCCATGTGGACTGAGATCATGTCAATGGTGTCATCAGTGGGAACCATGCCCCACACTGCCAAGCCCTGTCACAAGAGTTTGGATGATTTAAAGGAAAAGGTGCACAGCCTCCTAGCCCGACACAGGAGGGATAGTGCTGAC
Source organism: Ambystoma mexicanum (assembly GCF_040938575.1). NCBI lineage: Eukaryota > Metazoa > Chordata > Amphibia > Caudata > Ambystomatidae > Ambystoma > Ambystoma mexicanum. The sequence continues at coordinate 1,077,114,137 of NC_090922.1, forward strand.
ACAGGAGGTAGCACAGTGGAACCCGTCAAACTCATGCAATGAGAGATGACGGTGAGCTTCATCCTTCACATGGAGGGCATCGAGGGGATTGGCAGCGCTGAGAGTTGGATCCCACAATGATGCAGGCGAGTCCATCTGACCCCATGTACATGTGAATGCTGTGCACATGAGCATGCGTCCCCAGCAGAGACACACAACATGGGCATGGGTCACCGCATGGCCATGACAGCAAATGCACACTGAGGACACACATGTGCCAGGGGAGGTGGGGAAAAATAACCATGTACATGCACTGTAGGTGAGACATGTATGCCAAATTATGGAACATTGAGAAGCACCCATGCAGCCATCTAAGTCTATATTGCCAAATGATGCCCCACCACACCACACACACAACATGCCACCTTGGCAAACCAACAGTGAGCATATGCATGCACTGTGTACACCACCAGTAGGCACTACCACCACATAGAAGTGGCAGCACCCATTGCATCAATATCACCCATGGAATGGACATTATGTGCATGACAGAAACTTTGCTGAAGGATTCCTGTGGACCACACATAAACCTGCCACTCCGCTAGGTTACAGTTTCCTTGGGAAAAATCCCATACAAGGTATTGGAAACCTTCATATCTCTGATCAGCTGTGAAGGCTGCGAAGGTTATCTGCTGAAACTTCTACCAAACAATAATTTCTTTATTAATGTCATTCTGATCTACCGCTCACTGGCAGCTATGCCAGATTTCATTGAAGACTTGATGCACTCGCTTAGTCCTCTAAATAAACCTAACTGCACCACCATCTCAGTTGGGGACCTGAACTATTGGTTAAATAACCTTGAGGACAAAAAAGCCAAAGAGGTACAAAAATCCTAAACGCCCGGTGGGACGGCACCCGCCCGCAGAGTTGTACTGTGCCGGTCCAGAAACAACGATGGGCTTACCGGCACTGTTGTTTCCGGAACGGCACAGTTGTAATGAGGCCCACTGTCTATCAAGATGTTGATGTTACAGGCAACACATCCACAGATCATCATTATTGACACCTATTTCATTTGCTCTTGCAGGTGACTCTGGATACCCCCAACTTCCATGGCTAATGGCTCCATTGAGGAATCCCCAGAAGCCACTGGAGGTCCCATAGAACTGGGCACATGTATGGACTAGTTTGTGTGTCAAGTGCACCTTTGACCTGTGGAAGACTTGCTTCCACTGTTTACACTGCTCTGGAGGGACCCTCATGTAAAGGCCTGATAAGGTGGGGCATATTGTCCTTGCATGTGCAATGTTGCACAATATCTGAATACGGCAGAACATTCTCCTGCCCCATATGTGGAAATGCCACCCCCTGAGGAAGACGACACTGTGCATGTGTGTGCTGTGCATGCATCCAGTGAGCAGTTAGAGGCAGGGAGGGGTTCCTGGCTTGCCAGGAATTGATAGACCATTTTTTCTGAGCACCATCACATAGCAGTTTCCTTACACCTTTGAACATTGTCAGTTCTCACATTGAACACTTGCACACAATAAGGAATGTCTTAGCATGAATAAGTGGAATATATTTTTATGTGTGTAGGGGAATTGACCTTCCTCAACACATTATTCACTCTCCCCAACAACCCTCACCAGGTTCCCTCTCAATCCCTCATAGTGCCCAAAGGTTATTTCCTGCCCCTCATGGGGGCCTTCTCCTGCTCCTTGGCAGTGAGGTGGTGCTATGAGCAGCACCTTGTTGCACTAAGTAGGGCCCACACAGAGATGGAGGGCTCTGGCCCCTGGGCTTGGATGAACTGCAGGGTGAGGTGGATGCCTTGGTTGAGTGACACAACTTGGCTGATGTAATGAGACCCATTGTGTTTAAATTGTTTGAGCATTCACATTGTATTCCCATTTTTAAAGCACCTAAGGGTGGAAGAGATGTTTTATGATTGTGTATGCTTTCATGGTGTAATGCCGAAATAAAGCTACATTTGAACTTGAACAAGGTGCCAATGCCACCCACCACATCCGTCAGGCACTCAAGATGTGATTACGTTCTATTTATATTGTCCCACAGAAGGAACAACATTGAGTCACTTGCTCCAGAAGACCAGCAAGACTGCCGACAAATTACAATCTTAATTGTATGTTTGGGATTCACGTGAACCCAAGAAAGGTTTTGTTCACTGATATTTAATTAAGGGTTTGTTGAATGGACTACACTATATTAGTCATATTTATTTGATTCTGGAAACTGACTGATTCTTTGCCATGTGAATTTTGCTTTGAAACAGTTTTTTTTGGTTTGGAAGATAATTATAATAATGTCAATTAAATGTCTTGTCCTCGTTACAGTAAATCCTACATTTGGAAGTGCTACTTCTATGAGGCTGCCCTGTCAATAAAAGGTCATTTATTCAATTTTGTTTTTCTGTTAACCAGTTATGAATGGCCTTCTTGAATTCCAAATGCCCTTACATTCTAAATATCTACTTGTTACCTAAAGTCCATAAAACCATTTAGCTCCCAGGCGTATTGCCTTTTCACCTGAGGCTAACTATACACAGGTGCTAAAGGCGATTTTAGCATCGGGAACTGGAGTCCATCTTCACTGTTAACGCTGAACAGCAGAAGAAGCACGCAGAAGGTCGGTGAGGATGCCAGAAAGCCCAGAAAGCTGCCAATGCCCGTGGTCGACCCGCAAGCAACCCGAGAGGGACGTGCCAGACCCTACAGGTTCCAGGGTGGATATTCCCATGTTTGGGGAGACCCAAAAGAGGCAGACGGCTTGAGACAAGATGTATGTGACACCTAAAAGCAGAATAATTATACAAAGGGGTTCTGGGACCCATGGTGGGAAGATAAACACTGGACAGTGAGAAATACGAACTTTGCATATTTAAGGAGCACCCACATACCTTGGCAGAAGAGTAAACCAAGGCTGTGGACTGTAAATAAAGAGAACAATGTGAACATACAAGTGAAGGGGGTCTGGGACCCATGCTGTGGACATAACCCCCAACCAATAACAAAGAGGAATATAGACTTTACACATGCAAGAGAGATTCACAAACCCTGGCAGGAGACTGAACCAAGGCTGTGGCATGAAGAAAAAGAGAGCTGGGAAACTAACCAATTGAACAGGATCTGGGACCCATATGGGGGACAAATACCCCAAACCATAATACTGATGAATACGAAGCTTGCATATTCAAGAAACACTCAGAGACCTTGGCAGGAGAAATCTAAGGCTGCAGGTCAATGAGAAGGCTGTGTACCCTACTTGTCAGGAGAGTAAACCAGGTGGAGGGTACTGAGAAAAGGAGCCAAAATCTTAGGTTTCGTGGAGCTTTCACTTGTTTTCATATGCTGGAAAGACTCTGGGGAAGGGAATCAACCCCTTGAGTCTTGTACAACTGTTGCTTTATTTTCCTACACCTTTTGAAACTTTTATGTTTGAGCTACAAGGTTGGGCTGCAGGTTTGTAGTCAATTACCCTTGCATGTTATATTAAATTGGGAGGGGGATTTTCATCCTAATACTTATTTTATATGTGATAACCTTTAACTTTAAAACTAGGGCTCTTCAATTGGTTCTTCCTTCACCATGTCCAAAATGATCCTTAGAATATACTTTTGGGATAAAATTACTTCTTGTGCTTCAATTTTGATAAATGGAAGCATCATTTAGTTCCCCAGTTAGATACATAGATTACCTTCTTTTATTCAGTGGAATGTATCAGCAATGGCCTTTTGTGAACTTGGTGGAAATTCAGTAGCCTCTGCCACTTCATTGCTGACAGCATTGCATTACATTTATTTATTTGTATTTATAAAGCGCGCTCACAGCCCAGGGGCATCGAGGCGCTGATACAAGATTACGTCTTAGTTATAGTAAATGGAGATGGGCAGCTGGGTTACATAAGCCACAGATTTGCATGGATTAGTCATCAAATTATAAAGGCATAGTTATGCATCAACTGATGAAGGGAATGACAAGCAATGATGTGTCTTTACAATTGTGGTTTTGACCGCATTTCACCATGATTTATAGTATATCACTGTGATACTAGATGGTATATTTAGCATCAACTATTGACTATAGATTTGTTTTGACCCTTTCTGAACTGTCAAGTAACAACTATATATTGATAATAGCTGGCCGTAGCATAACATATGCAAATCTAGCAGGATGTGTGACATATTGTGGGGCCTGACTTAGTTGAGTTCTTCTATTCTGCTCCCACCCTTCTAGAGCTGTGCACAGAATGTTGTGTACATGGTGGAGGGCTAGAGCTGCATGCTCTGACAGATGTGTGTGTGTATGAGCACTGCCATCATCTCACCTGCCTTTCTCTGTGCTCCACAGTGGCTCTCTCATTTTCTCCTACTCCTCTCTGAGCTCGAGATTTCTCCTCTTCCAAAGGCTTCTATTCTTCTCCTCACTCCTACCTTCCTTTCTACATGCCCCACTCAAGTTTCTCTCCTTTTCTATTTCTCAATCCCATGCCCTGCATTTTTCCACCTTTAATCCCTGCCCATTGCTCTGTGCAAGGTGCAACGTGCATGGGGTAATTTGTGAGTGTCCTGTAGTTGTCACACTGCTTGCAGAGGGAGCTTACACGGGCATGCGAAGACTTCATAATTACATAGTGCCATGCTGCAAAGTTTATTTTGTGATGATTCAGATGTGCAGAGTGGGGTAGAGTGGCTCGTGGTCTGATGTGGAGTAACGTTGCTATTTTCATTGCCAGAGCGGAGCACCATGAACGCCGGCTGCAGAAAAGCCTTTTCAACCCCTGGGACAGCGTAAGCAGGTGCAGTAATTTCCTTTATCTTATTGTTGTTGTTTGCCCATTTTCCCGATGTATTAAGGGTGGCCCTTATGCACAATCCGATGCTAAATCAGCATCTATATTTTTTGTATGCAAGGTCTTTCCTCGCTGGGGTATATCTGATGTTTTAAAGTCAGATAGCTGGACCCACTTTTTAAACTATTTGTTTAAGGATATGGCATCCCTAAAAGGAATACGTCACAAGTTGTGCTTGATTTATCACCTTCAACCCAACAGGATTGTGGGAAGATTGAACGGACTGTTGAAAATTAGATTATCTAAACTTTGTACTACGTTAGGGAGTAATTGGCTGCATTGTGGCCCTCTGGCTAGGTTCAGCCTGAAAGCGCAGCTAAGTAAGGACCACCACTTGTCCTGGCACGAGATAGTGATGGGGAGAAGAATGCATACACCTCTCACAACTAGACACAGAGCATCAGATGCTCATAGGGCAGCAGATGTATTGGGGGAGATGTTTCAGCAGTATTTGAGGGAGCTCACAAAAAGTATTAAGCTCTTGTCTCGACAGATTGCTCATAGAATAGAATATACAACTTTGACATCCTCAACGGATCCAGTGAGCTACCCAGCACCACAGTTGTACCCCAGGGACCTGGACTATATTCAGAGCTTTGTAAGGTGGTGGCATAGAAATCAGTTTCCAGGGACTCTATACCGTAGTATATGCCACCCCGTCCGCCATTTGTGTGAAGGAGTTGTCTGATGTCAGAAAAGCACCCGGTACCACTTCACCTTCGCAGGAAAATGAAGAATCCTTGGAGTAAAGTGACAGTACAATTAGCATCCTGTTTGATTATGATGCTGCAACTGATCAATCCCTGTAACTTCAGGAGGTGTATTGTTTTTTCTGTGTTTTTTTCTGTTTTTTCTACCACTCGGCTGGTTCAAGAATGCAGGCGCTGTGTAATGTATATAATATGTTGCATATGCTGTCTTACTTTTTCTTTATATATTGATTCTCTGTGTTTATTTTATATGGTTGGGGCATTTAAAGAAGGGGCATAGAAACAGCACAGATGTACAGAATTTAGAGAAAACACAGACCAGGAGAGAAACTTAGAAGGAGATACAATCAGTATACGGGATGTGATTTTTGATACTGTGGCAGATGTGCACCACCTGAAATGGACAACATGTGGTATATCCACATGCGTGAGGTAGGGAGGGTGAGGTCAAATGAGAGCTTCTATGTATGCTCTTTGATGTCTTATGTAACACTACACCCAAGTTGTTCATATCTCAAGAAATGCTGCCTCTATGCGATTGGAACATTTAACAACATGAAGATTGCCATGCAGAAGAAAGCAGGAGTAAATGCAGATGACTGGTTTGATTAGATGTTCTCCTGGGACCCGTTGTGGTTGGAAATAGAAGTAAAGTAAAGTTACTGGTTCCTATTGTGGTTTTTCTGCTGGTGATTTTTTGCTTGTGCCAGTTGATTTTGAGATGCGGTTCGAAGACCTTGCCAAAGAATTTGACTATGATTGTGTCTTTCACAATGGGAAGGTCTCCACCCCTCACAAGACATGCGTACACTCAGACTGACAAAGTGGGATGGTGTTGTAATGCCAAGAGGGTAGAGAAGGATTTCAGACGCCCAAGTACATTGACCTCCCATCCAACTAACCCTCAGAATTATGTGGCGCACGGAATGACTCAGCAGGAGATGGGGTTGTTGTTTTATGATGTGCACTCCGGAAGAATATGCCCTAGGGAATGGGAGATTTACACCATGTGTGTAGGGCATGGGTAACCAAAGATGATGACTATAGAAGAAGGGAAACAGCTGGGGTAGTTAATGGAGCATTAACTAAAGGGTGGAAAGTAAGGCTGGAATGCACATACAGTGTCCCATCCAGGCAAAAAGGGTTCACTGAGAAAAACGTATTAGTAAGTGGGAGCAGTCTGAGATTTTTGCAGCAGAGGGCAAACGTATAACTTGTAGTTCATTTTGACATATAATAGATACATCATATCGTATTAAAGTTGTGGTTGCAGAGGCTATAGACAGGGCAGTGTGTTATAGGTCCTGTGTTTAGAAATAGTAGATGAAGTTACATTTCGAGTGAGGTGTGAGAAAGGAGCTGAGTAGGCGGAAGATGAAGTCAGAAAGGTATTGTGATAAAAACGAGGTCAGCAGGTCGACATGGCGAGAGTGCAGCCATATTTGATTTTAAGGCCTAGTGCATGATGAGCATAATGAAGGCCCTGATGTGGAGCTGTGGCTCTGTTTGGCTCAGTCCCAAGACACCTAGCCCTATGTAGGGGTCAAGGGTTTTTCTAAGGATACAAGGCTCAAGCCACCGTACTAGACATAGACACCAGTGAGTGTTCTGAAAATAAGGAGCGGGTTCAGTGTCAAATCAGACCGCAAATAAAATGCTGTGTTCTCTAACAACATATGGGAGGAGGGACTGGTGAGCTGCAGAGCAGGGGGACTGCTGGTTTTCTCAGAAGAAGTAGTGGCACACGTAAATGAGACCTGTTATGATGTATGGAGTAGATATGTATCGAAGCTAACGTGGATAAAGTTGGATGAACGTCCTGCTAAACTTCAGATACTTACACGCTTCTCCTTGTATTTCAGAGGCAATGGCAGCGTGCCTGTTGGCACTAACGTTCACCCTTTTAACCATATGTCCCAGACCAGTCATGCCTAGGAGCCTCTGGCAAGCACATACTCGTCAGCACACGGAGCAACCACCTGTCACCCAAACACTTAAGCACCGCAAACCATACTCACTCTGTATGCTCACAGTAGCCCTGTCAGCCAAGGTACACATGACCTTTGCTGTCACCCCAAGACCACTCTCCCCATCCTCAAAACAACCCCCCACACTATCTCAGCTGCCCTGCTCACCACCAAACCAACATACATGAAAGCCAGTCCTAACCAACCTGCTCACAACAACCCGACCACCTGCCCAGCAGCTCACCCCAACATGACCTTGCAATCACCCACACTTGCTACTAGCAAGTTATCACCAAACCCATGTCCCTGTGATTTGAAATACTTAGATACAGCCACCCTACTAAACACCTGGTTCTAACCAGCCAAACAGGCCACCACTGAGTCTCTTATTGCTTATTACAATGCCATTTACTGCATGTAACAACACGAACTATATGCTTACCCTTCAGGCTTTCATAAAACCATCTTATTCAAGATCTCTGTCTCAACACTGATTGAGCTCTCTCGCAATTCCCACACGTTAAGAACCACGTTAAAATTCCCACAATATCACACTGACCCGATCTACTTACCTTTTGTTTCTAAGACAGCACTCTCTTCCTTCCCCAGCTCTTACCTTCTCCTTGATGCAACCAGTCATTGGTATGATTGAAATACGCTTTGACAAACCAGGTATTTAACTATACAATCGCAAAACAAGCATGTTTAACCAACCTGAATGTTTAAACTTGTTCTATATACACCATGTCACGGGCAATCACCATAACGCATGTTGGTGCAAAACAATCCATGTGCATGACACGCTCAACACCATTATTACTTCACACAACACACCACGGTGTACGATCTCTCACATATCACCAAACCACTCAACTGAATACTTCTAACTTTGATGTATTTATCACTTGCTTTGATTCACACTTAACGGTTCGTTGTCATCATATTATTTATAAAGATGTGCTAAATGTATACCCACCACAGCCTTGAAGAAGACCCCTGCCAGGTCGAAAAACGCATTCACTGAACTGTACTTATACAAGTCTGAACTTTACTAATAAAATCATTATGCTATGAAACAAAAAATAAACCTCTGCTAATCTCTGTATACATAGTAAAGATTACTAAGAAAAATTTCACAACCGACCTAGCGCCAGTGTGGATATCCACTGCTTTTGGTACCTGGGAAAAAGGTAGTTGAAGTGTCCAGCAGCGACATAGGGTGAATGTGCTTTTAGTAACATGAGGGCTGTGTGCTGCGCTCTCAAGAGTTCCGCCATGTTGGATTAGGCCCCCTTCGAAGATGCAGCTTCTGTTAGTTGGAGAATTAGGCTGTCTTTTGAAGCTTTTGCTCTGTCCATTAGAGTGTATGCATCCTTCCTCCTCAGGGAATGATCAGACAGCCACGGTTAGGGATGGACGGAGATGTGCAGCACAGAGAAGTTAATTGTGCCAGGCTGGGCAGCTAGCAGAAGCTGGGAATGGAAAAGTTGGTGTCTGATGATTAGATTAGTGCTGCAGCTATGAACAACAAATCTTATGAGAACAGGGCCTGGTGTCGGGCACTGCCAAGACGTTGTGCTAGGTTTGGAGTAATAGAGTCCCCATTGAAAAGTGGCCAGACCATTTCAAGCACAGGTGTTTGATTAAATAGAGCAAATATAAACATGAAATACAACCCCTTGACTGTGTCTTGACTGTGTTTCTGTAAAGCAACCCATTCCTAAGAAAGATAGGGTACAAGGCAGGCCAGGAAGGTAACGTGTTCTAGGACGGGAGTTGCAAGAGGTGATGCCAAAAGCACACATCTGCAAGATCTAAGAAGCCATTTGGGAGTGCCAAATTGTCTGATCTCATGAAGAAGCATTGGTATTACCAGGCGGAGTTAACCTCTCTGTTCTCATTAGCTCCCTGATTAAGTCTTCTCCGGGGTATGCACATCACGAGCTGTCCAAAGAAGACTTGACCAATGAGGGGAGCACATTATTGTAACAATTTACCTGAATATAGTGAACCAATCACATCACAGTGTTTTCTGCTGAATACACAATTAGGTCCTCTTATAAGGGGTTGTGTTTAGATATGCGCGACCAATGCAGTAATTATTATTAAGTTGCTTTTCTACTTTCTGAATACCTCACAGACAAGTCGTCAGTCACATTTGGTTTATATCTCAAAGGGAAACCTCAAACATGTGTCTCCTCCGCGGGCTTTCTCAAGAATTGTTTTCTTTGCAGTTTGATGTTTATTTCCTTTAATCGGACGATTTGTTCCTCAGTACACAAAACGCAAATAAAAGGCTGCTATGGTTATATTGAGTTCAATTGGAGCGCAAATCCTTCCACTGCCATTAAAATATTTGAACGATTCTTACCTATTTTTTGATCATTGTGTCCTGAACCTATATTGGAAAACATGAATCACAGTGCCTTACTTCTCTGTTTCCTACATTTCAGAATGTACTTGATTAAATAATTGTGAATGTTTGCGAATAGCTCAAATCTTCATATTATGGAAGTAAATTGATAAATTGCTCACCCCGCTTGTCTTCAATCTTTTGTTCTGGGTAAGATGTCTCTCAATGTTTCATGTATTTCCTTATTACACTAATTCATAGAGTAAAAGGGAAGAGCTATGTAATTTATTTTACATCTACTGTGTTACTCTGCTATGCAGTTGCTGACTATCGGCTCCGGTGTGCAAGATTTGGGATTGGTGAGAAGACACTTGAACCAGCAGACAGTATTAATATCAGTATACAAGGCAATGTAACTCAGAGAAAAAAAGGGCGGATATTGTAGAAAGCGGCCCAGAACGCATGGTCTATCATGCCATACTGTGTACTCGAACTACCACTGTTAAAGAGTCTGAGCAGCAATGAGATTGTCACAATATCCAAAGTTATCATCTCTCGTAGAGGGCACTGTGTAATGAAACTCAAAAGGTTACTGCATGCCAAAACCATACAGCACACTCAGCCTCATGCTGTGGCCAGGAATGGGGGTAATGCAGTGGTAACAGAATTACCACTGCATTACTGCCGCGTTACCACACCGCCGAATTACAGATTTGGAGGTAAGGCAGAGAAAAAACCTCCAGCAGAATGCTGATAGGTAATTCCTCTGCCTTTCTGCCCAAAATGGCCATAATGGTGGTATTGCCACCCACGGAAATACCAACGGTGGTAATACACCCCTAATCATACATTGAGTACTATGGACTCCAATTAATGGGGACTAACACTGCCTAAAACCACTTGTAATCTACCAGTAATTCTGCCGGACCAAATGGTGGTAACAGTATTACCATTTGGTGGTATTTAGGCAGATTTACCGCAGAAATACCACAAAACATGTAACAAGGCCCACTGACTGGTTCAAAAAAGATTGTCAGCAGGTCAAACCTGCACTCATCACAGGGATAAAAAACCTCACAGGTCCAAATCACTTTACTATGAGAACTCTGGGCATCATACAAGAATGTAATCAAATACAAAAAGAAAGCCTTTGTGGAAAACGAATAACAGGAACTTTCAGTGGCCGGAAATAAAAAAAGATTGCTCTGCCTTTGGAGCAGGGTTGCAGGATCATCGGCCTGGGAGATGAATACAATATATAGAAGCAAACCAGAAGAGACTTGAAGAGTTCAACTCACCAAACTCTATGTCTCTCCTGGTCATGAATCTCCACTGGAAGCGCCAGATTATGTAAGAGATCCCACAGAGACGGATGCTCCAGAGTTACAATTTGCTCTGAAAGAAGTCAAGGATGCAGTCGAGCTTCAAAAATGGGGGAGGGCTATGGGACCTGAAATGGGGCCTGTAAATCTATTTAAGAAGGAAGTCGATCTTTGGGCCCCAGTCTTTCTTATCATTATTAACGCAGTTGCCAAACGGGGAGGAATTCCTAGTTCTTGGCCCGAGGCAATTATTGTCCCACTATATAAGAAAGGGGGAAGAGACAATCTGGCCAATTACATGCCCATATCTTTATTGGACACAGTTGGCCAAATCTATGCACGTGTCTTACTGCTTCACCTCTCTGGTTGGGCCAAGGTTATGTCAGTTGTGAGTCACCACCAGGCTGGCTTTCAGCCTGATCTAAGCACAACAGACCAGACATTCAGGCTGTTTTTGTTACAAGAGAAATATGTCTTATTAAGAAAGATGTATCTCACAGTGCCTCATTGATTTAAAGGCAGCATTCAGTGGGGTCCGAAGACAACAACTGTAGAAACTTCTTGCTGAACTGGAAATACCAAATGGACTCCGGCGAGCCATCATCAGCTTGAGAGTTGAATGGAAGTTAGCCGGGGACACTACTGGCCCTTTTAAAATAAAGCTTAGAGTAAGACAGGGCTGTGTATTGGCCCCTACCCTGCTCTCAATGTATATGAACAAGTTAATAATTAGACTTGAGTAAATGCAGACAGGCGCACCTAGACTGGGACAGGGCAATATTCCTCTTTTGCTCTTTGCCGACAATGCAATCCTGGGTTCTGAGACCCCTGTGGGCCTAGCAAAACAAGTGGCAGCATTCAAGGAGTGGTGCAAAGAAAGCGGCTGTAAGATTAACATCAACAAAACAAAGTGATGATAGTACACTCTCTGTTAAAAAAATCAACCAACATTACATATAACCATTGAGGGTCACACAACTGAGCAAGCTGAGAGATTTGATTATCTAGGTACAAGATTTAAAAGTAACGTTAGTTGGTCTGCTGAAGCAGAAAAATCAATAGTAAGCTTAAATAGAACAAATAATGCTGCCGTCCCACATTCTGATGTACACAAAACGCAAATAAAAGGCTGGATGGTTTCGGCCTTTCCACAATGATGCCCTTGAAATGGCAGCAGTTCTCCGGGTATTGGGGTTCCACAGCTCTCGAATCTCACAGGACCTCGGGAGATGGATCAATTCAAAGTTTCCCTTAGGATTGTTTTTTTCCACTAATGAAAGGGAAGGAGTCGTTCTTTTGTAGCACGGTGTTGCAAAGGGTTTGTAGACATCTCTGGTCATCTTCTTCAGTTACTTCAACTTCCAGTGGTCGACTTGCTTTTCATGCCAGTAGACTCATCTTTTATACAGTTCAAGCAGTCACTCCTCTGCAATCTTCCGCCGCAGTTTACAGAAAGGGGCGTTTGGCTGTCCTATCAGTACAGCCGACTCCCCCAGTAGGAGCTGGTCCCAATCAGGCCTTTCGGCAGTCAACGGACAGGGGGTGGAAAGCTCCTCCCCTTTTCCTGCCTGCCCAGACACTCTGGAGCCTAGGCGGGGACACCCAAAGGTTCCAGCCAAAGGCAAAACACATACAAATTATAATTCTCCCTAACAACATCATATTATATTGTGATTGTGTCTTGCTTTGTTTTAATGATTATACCAAAATGAACATTTTAAGAAGATGAAAAGAGGCTGTTATGTTGAGCTCACTTCTACTTTTTTCAACTGGGTTACCATGGCATTGTGCCAAAATGTGCTTTTTGGATTAAAAAGCTACCATTTGATATTAGTTTTTTTGCTTTTTGCTTTAGGCAATAGTTATAAAAACAGGACTCATAATCAATTGTGATTTTCTTTGGATTGTAGTCCTGGATGTTAACAAAGGACTTCAATACTAATATGGGCACCATGTTCGTATGAAAAATGTATGGTCATTGAAATATGTGGTTTGTGTTTTAGCGACCACTATCTTACAGTTGTTTTCATTCATGTGGCAGAAATCATGAAAAAAGAACGTAAGTTTTATTTGAGCAGAGCAAATCCAATCTTATTTTAATAATATGATTAAATTGAAGATTATTGTAACCACATTTTTTATATAAAATTACACAGCTACCTATGTTTCCATATTGCTATAAAACACTTTTTCTTTTTTTATCTTTCACACTTTTGATCATAGTGATGGCCATACAGTTCTATGCTTTTAATAAAAATAAAAAAAATCAATTAAAATGTAGAACTTTTTTGGGTTTGGCTTTACATGAAAGTTACCTTGGCTTCTCATTGTAACCACAATATAACTAATTCAACTATGCCCTTTCCAAGTCTTTTAAATTATTTTGGTTATCTTTCAGTTCCTAATTTTTATGATAAAGATTTCTTTTCATTGAGTACCCTTTTGTGTCACAACATCCTTAGAAAAAAGTCCCAGTTTGTTGGAATTATGGTAGGAATGTGTTTTACCAGTTCTTGGCCAGTAGTAAGTTGTGAACGCCATATGTTGCCATGAAGATTTCCATATCATGGACATTATTTGAAAATGTTTTAAGTTCCTTGGCTTTATTAATCATGATTGCTTCTTCTTTAGTTAACTGCAGTCTTCTACTGCCTCATTGCAGCTTCATTTGCATGTCCTGCATTATATAGTTAAGAAATGTTGTTTTACAGTTAATACATTCTTGGCCATATTGTTCTTTATGAGCTCCATTTTTATATGATTTTGTATTATATTCTGCATATTCACATTATGTGCCCGATTCATGGGATTATCTGCACGGAAAATCAAGACTTTGCATGCCAAACTGCATGCGAAATCCCATTTGTCGGTTCAAAGAATCGACTGTGCGGCACTTTTTGTACTTTGCAGGGACTTCATGTATGCTCGGCACATCACTGCGAGAGGCTGTGTGCTTTGTGCGAGACACCACACAGAGCATGGGCGTGGCTTGTGCAGAGGGCAGGGTAGGGAGCGGAACAAGAAAAATGTGGAAGAACAAGGCGAAAGTGGGTGTTACGAGGGACGGCCTGCAGGCAGTCCATCTCTTGGCCACTACTGTGTGGAAAGCTACATATTCAGGGATCCGAGCGTTCAACCTTTCGGCTGGGAAATGGCCACGAAGACCTCATACTCTTTGCCACCGAAGGCAGGCGTACAGACACTTGCGCCTATAATTCACCACACAGAGGTTACATCATGTGTCGGATTTAGGGGTGCGTGTATGCAGCCATAGTCCATATCTGACTTAGGGTTGCGTGTACACAGTGTAGCGGGGTGCAGGAATGGTTTATGGGAAATCACACACAGATTTTCTGAGTTTTACCAGAGTTACGCTAAATCGTATGCATGTTGTTGTGGTGCCAGTAACAGCTATGAGGTACCCTGCGCGGGGTTCCCGAGATGCAGGCCTGTTTGTGAGGGACCCCACACACTGTTTGAAGGGTGACGTGTATTCACACCTGGCGGGAGCATGCAAAGGTCGCTGTTTTGGCTGTTTTTTCCTTGCTTGTGGGTGTTTTGGGGGCGGTCCAGCCACAACTTGCGTATACGGTTACTTTGCGCAAACAATTCCATGAATACGCAGAGCATGCAGAATAAATTCTGTGTGCAGGCTTGCGAAGTGTTGTTCTAGGCACTCAGCCTTTGCAGGATATATGCTCACTATTGCATGAATCGGTCCCTATGTGTATTTATTTCCCTCTTTGCCAGAGGAAGAATGGATAGTGGTTGCTGAATGAGTGCTATTACGCAGATATGTGCGTTACGGTAATCTATACGTGATAGGGCATTTTACAGAAAATGTTGGCTGCACCAATCCTTGTTGCAAGGGTAGCAAAAATGTTGCAAACTGGATTAACAGAATGCTTGAAGTAGCGGGAAATCTCATGAAAGCTGCCCTGCGCATCCTGCTGTGGTTCAACATATTATAGAGCCTATCTGACCATAACTCTATAGGGGCTGATTCACAAAAGTAATGCATCACTTATACCCAATGAAGATGTGTAATTTACACTCATGCAAATGCATTTTATTCTCAAAATACAATGAACGTGCTACTTACTCGTTTTCCTTTTTTTTCGAATTGGCTTTATGAAGCTGCAAGTATCTGCGTCCCAAAGATTCAGAGAAATTGCACTTGTTTTTCCTTTTGCGACTAAGGTGCATTTTGTGGCAAGCGCGTTTAGAATTGTTTAACATGGGGTTTTTTCTTGGCCCAAGATCCCATGGTATTTGAGAAACGTAAACAGTGTGAAGATCAGGTTCTCTTTTCTAAAAACCAGGGTGAGAACCATGATGCTACCAAGTCTGTTAAAACAGTTCAGTTCCAAAATCAGAGGGACCATCGCACTAGACTTGAATCATAACTTGCTGGAGAGATGCAGGAAAGCTCCATCTCCTTAGCATGTTGGAATACATGTGATTTCTAATATTTAATGAATACTGATGCAAATTTCTTAACTGGGTATGACATCATGATGTTTCAGAAAACATGGTTATTAGAAAGACCAATGTGGGAGGATCATACAATTGTTCTAAATCTGGCTAAAATCTCACAATGAGGCAGACCATCCTCAGGCCTTTTGATTGCCATGAAAAATTGGCAAGATTGGGAGCTGATATCATGGACAGCGCCTAATCCTTATTTCTAATTAATGAAGGTTAAACTTCCAGGCGGGAGTATTGCAGTTGTAAACATCTATTGCAATCCAGCAGCAATGACTGATTTCTGTATCTTTAGACATTTAGAAGAATTAATGAATTTAATATCACAATCTGATGATGTAACCAATACTATCATAGGAGGAGATCTAAACATGCACCTAGTGCCAACATCAACTAGAGAACATAACCTTATGGAACAGAAATGGCTCGAATTTATGTCTGCAAGAAATTTAACAATGTGTAACGGATCATTACGGGGGGGACAAGCCACCTAACAAAACATGGCAACGCCAATTGAGTGTCTCTATTATTGATTATGTATTTGTGGACCGAAACATCTTTGATAAGGCCATCCGGTTTAAAGTAATATAGCAACCATTAACTGCTAAACCCCCAATGGTCAGTTAATAAAACAGAAGAGCCCACAGATACTCACATTTTTGGGTACACGGTTGGTGTTAACAATGCAGGATCTCACCTGCGATGGAGCCCACACACGTTGACCTTGTTTAATCACATTATAGAGAATAATAGCATATAGATGTCTAGGGATGGTTGTTACACAATACATCTGCA
Source organism: Ambystoma mexicanum (assembly GCF_040938575.1). Taxonomy (NCBI): domain Eukaryota; kingdom Metazoa; phylum Chordata; class Amphibia; order Caudata; family Ambystomatidae; genus Ambystoma; species Ambystoma mexicanum. Next base: position 1,077,130,620 of record NC_090922.1, read on the forward strand.
TCTCTTTCAGACTCAATCTAAGGCGCAAAAACGACTTTGTTTTAAGACTAGACACGAATTTGACAGAGAGGTCCAGCACGAAAAATCAGTCCTGCAAAAACAAATCCAGACAATTAAAGCATTGCAGGGAATAGATAACCAAAAGGCCATCAGCACCTTGAAATGTAGATACAGAAACTGGATAAAATCACATTGAGGTCAATAACATCAAGCAGATGGAGAGGCAATGCTTCAAGCAATAAATAATAAAAGCACAGCAAAAATCTGGACCCACATAAATGCAGTGAATGGTGTAACTCAGACGCCTGTTCAAATTAATGGAGTAAATGAAGCACAATGGGTGGAGCATTATACAAAACTATGCGCACTACCTCCTTCAGAGCAAGCTAACAGGATAATTGAATCTTCTGAGTATGGTGGTCTGCAAGTCTCTCAAGAAAATATATTGTATTATATATCGAAACTGAGCACTTCTCGAGCTCCTGGCCCAGATGGTCTGAGTAATCATATGTTCAAAGAACATCCGGAACTCTGGGCCGGATCTTATACAATATATACAAACAGGTCCTTCTGACAACTACAATTCCATCTTCATGGCACACGCGATAATAATCCCTATATTTAAAAAGGGCGACCGGGCCTGTTCAAACAACTACAGGCCGGTTCCCCTCTTAGATGCTCCTGGAAAGATTTTTTCCAAGTTCATATTATGAGATTTCGATCGCTGGACATTAGATCACTTAAAATGTGATACATTTCAAGCAGGATTTGTTGCCGGTTTGGGTACTTCAATTAATCTTCTCACGCTTACATCTATTAGATCTCATCATGAAGCAAAGAGACAACCATTATATTGGGCATTCATTGATCTTTGAGCTGCCTTTGATTCAGTTTCAGGCCAACTCCTAGTCAACAAGATGGTCGCACATGAATGTCCAGTATATTTAGTCTCACTAATAAGAGATTTGCACACTGATAATACTATTCAAGTGAGATTAAATCCCAATGGCAAACTATCCAAACTTATTCATACACTCAGAGGATTAAGACAAGGGTGCATTTTGCTCCCTGCTTTGTTTAATTTCTTTATTTCGGACATTGGAGAAACCTTTCAAAATGTAATCACTGATTCGCCAGAATTAGCCAATAAGATAGTAACATCATTATCTTATGCAGATGATCAGGTGCTTCTCTCCAAAACACCTAAGGGCCTCCACAATCTGCTGGATGCACTTGTGAAATACATGCATAGCAATCAGCTTACCATAAACTTAGTGAAAACCAAAGTAATGCATTGTAACTTGTTAAAGAAATATAAGAAGAAAAGTTTATTGTGGTATCTCAATGGTGCATGCTTACAGTCTGTCTCTCATTAGGTCTATCTGGGCAAAGTAATCACGAACCAAGCCAAGATGACAGTTTCAAGAGAAATACTAGAGATAAAATTGGCAACTGCTATTTCTCAAGATAGGCTTATTCAGGCGAGGCATGAAACATTCACTTCAGTACCAGTTAGTACTTATTATTTGCAAAAGGTTTCTCCAATTCTGCTATATGCTGCTGAAACTCAAGTTATGCTCACAGAAAAGGTTTGGACTAGATTGGAGAGCGAATACTGGCGGTGCATTTCATGCTTACCAAATTGTGTACCTATGGTGTGGATTCGCAATGAATTAGCGTTGATCTCTCTTTAAACTCGTTATGGGTGGCAGATAATCAACTTATTCATAAAGTGTGTCCTTGCAATTCACTCTTCCATGATTATTGGCATCTTGTCTAATTACATCTTATCCTCTAATGATGCTGAAATCTGCAAGTGGCGGCATGTAGCCATTCAAGCTCTGGCACACATTGGAGTAATGCTGGAGGACTTGACACAAGACCTGCTGAGAGTAAAGACAAAGCTTTTTCAGATGGATCGGTTTACTACTAGGAAAAAATGTCAACTATACAGAAACTTCAATGAAAATCCATTTCAGATGAACACATACTCCAGTCCTGAAAGTTATATAATCACATATTCATTGATTAAGCACAGAGGTGATTTTTTGCGTGTTCAGTTTAATCTTTGGCAAACCAGAGATGCGTTGGCCTAGCGCAAAGAGATTCAACACGCAGATAACATCTGTAGATACTGTAAACAACTATTGCAGAGAGAAACACTCAAACATATATTAGTGGAATGTGAAGCTTTGATAAAGATAAGACTCAAGTACCTTTGATACTATGTGGCAAATAATTCACTCAGGTTTTCTAACTAAACTGAGAATCGGTACATTGGGGTTCTCTATGAATTGAAACCGAATGAGACTTGGGAGAGAATCTATTAAATTTGATAAAATTTAGTGCTGGACGACGAATTTTAGTCTATAATGTAACGACTATTGTTAAATTCTGCGTTGTTTGTGGTATGAAGAAGGAAAAGTGAAACATGTTTTTTGCCTCTTTTTAATGTAAGACAAATATCTCATTTTTTAAATGAAATTGTCATTTTTTAATACTGTTGAAATGTGGGAATAACATATTGTAAAGTTGACTGTTCAGCTGAATCAATAAAAAAAAATAAGGTGCATTTTACTCATGTCTGAATTAAATGTTTAAAGACATGTGCTGCTTTGCTATCGTGACTAATTCTTACAGCTGCTAATGTGCTCAATTCAGAGATTAGAATTAAACAATTATACCAAATAGGTTTTTCATCCAAAATAGCAACATTCAAAATCCATACTCATTGCTGAAACATAAAAAAATAAACAGTATGAAATGCAGGCACACAGTTGTCACCCGAATCAGAAACTCAAGTGCACGTGGTGTTGGTCTGCGGCCTGCGCTGCGCACCGTGATGCAGATGCTGCGAACAATATGCGGCGTTCGCAAATGACATGATGCGATGCGCAAGGAAAACAACGGCGGCGCGGGCTGCACGCAGTTCCGAGGCAAGGTTAAGCGTTTCCTTTGTTTCTTTCTTTACATTAACCTCTTTTTGTATGGTTGTTGCATTTACTTCGTAGTAAGTTTAAGTTTGTGGGGCCCGACATTAAGCCTCGCATTTAGTGCTGCAGCTGTGCTTTGCTTGTCAGATTCCTTCCCGCTGCAGTCTGAGTACATGATCAGAAATGCTCAGAGAGCAGAAAGCACATTGATTTCAGCTTGTTCTGTCCACAGACAGGCCCTGACAAGGTTGTTAGAACAGTTGGAGAGGGCTCTACAATCACTTAATTACCAAAGCTGTCAGTCAGCGGGGACTCTGCTGGCCGCAGCCATGGCTGCAAGGAGCATTCCACTACTGGGCTTCCGTCTTGATTGATCTGTGCTGATGGCATTGCAAAATAATTAGAGTGCATTTTCTGATGTGTGATTTTATACCAAGTTCATGCTTCAGAAAGGTAATCGGAAGGATGAGAAGGGTCACTGCCATTTCTTATTACCTGAAGTCCGAGGAGGAGCTGGGGGAGGGAGAGCGAAGGGGGGAGCTGGGAGGCACTAGGCTGGGCCGCAGAGAGAGAGATGCGATTAAGAATTGCTAAGGGGGACTGCGAGCAATTCGTCAAACTGTGCAAGTGATTTCTTTCCGAGCCAACAAATGGCAGATTGATTTTGTCCAGCCTGGGTTTAGCCACATTTAAAATGATCCAGCGGTTATTACTGCGATTGGCTTGGGAAGTGACAGGCAGTTGTTGTGGGCTGGAGCAGAATGGATCCTGTTTACGGGAGACGTCTCCTTAACTGCTGTCATATCCACTTACGAAAAGAGCAGGCGCAGGCAGAGCTCTTCAAAACATGCCCAGCCAACAAATCTGCTTTTTGCCTCCCATTTCCTGCTCGCTTTCATGGAGCCTTTTTTCTTGACTCTAAAACCAGCATACACCGGGGTTTTAGCGCTTGGCAGTAATTGATAGAATTTAGTGGGAAGTGACTGTCACTATGAGAGAGACAGGAGTGCAGAAAACATGTTTTATGTGAATGTATCTATCTGTAGGTGTTGCTGTACATTGTTGATATGAACTACTCTCCAATAAAGCAGAGCTGAGCTGGCGGGAGTGGATTATTAGTATGTGCCACCGTTACATCCACGCCAGTTTATGCAAGCAAGGAGACTTCATTATAATGTCTACTCTGAGAGGAGCTTTAGATGCTGTTAACGACCTGGAGGCAAGTGTTACGCATTATATAATCCACTTGACTACACACGAGCAGCAGGGAAATTACACGTTTTAAAATAACAATTGCAAGTTTTGCCAAACAAAATGTCCTCCTGCCTTCACAAGGACAATGGCGTGCTCATGATCCTACACTAACCAGTGAGGATATAGTCCCATCACTAGAGAGGTGATTGGATCTCCTGCATCACCCTCTTCTGCAGTTGCTCTAAAATGTAATTCAGGCACACCATTCATACGAGAAAGGTGACCCGTCCTGTGACGATGCAAAGGTAAATTATGTATGTGCACAGCCACGTGACCATCAGACAACCACGGAACGAAAAGAAACAAGGGGTGTTGGTGAGTGGGATCATACTTTGCTCTGAGTCTTTAATCAATAGAATCTCTACCTACTCTCAGGATAGTGGGGGAATTTAGGCATTCTATGTCAAGACTGGAGGCTTCCTATTATGCAATTTGAACCAATTGAAATACGTCATGGGCTATCTGTGCAATATGGTTATTACAAAAATGTATTAAATAAGCAATTTTGCAGCCCATCAGCTAATTCTATGATATGTTTGTGTCTCCCTTAAAGGAAAACTGACCTAGAAGCCATTTTCGCTCTAGCTGAGTGAGCCTCAGGTGCACTCATGATTCCTTCATCACTCAACAAACCAAACATATGAAAGTGGTGGAAGAAACTGGGTGGTAAGGTTTACAACAGGAAATGCCAAGTTGAGAGGTCGACAGAGGTCTGAGACCCTCAATCTTTTGTTTGTAGGTCTATAAACTGTGGGCCAAATATAGGGTCTTATTAAGAGTTTGACACAATGGTAAACAAAAGGGGAGTGAACCCATTGACATCACTTTCCTTCACAGTAACATATTTACTGCATATTTTCCTGCATTGCCAAACTCTGGGATTGGTAGTGAAGTGGAGGAGATGCCACCAGCATGTTGCTAAAGCTATCTCCTCTGCTTTAACCCCCAAATTTGAGGATTTACCATGGGCAGAGTTAGTGTCTGCAATGAATCCCCAATGGGGTTCAATGGACACAAAGGAGGGTGACAAACGCTGCCATGCCACTAATAATCTGATGACTTTAGCTAAATTGTGAGCAGTGGTAAGTAAACCAAGTTTGTTTACAAGTATTTCCAAGGGTAATTCATAATTCATAATTAGGTAAATAGTTTCTTATCTTTCGGGAATGAAGGTTAGTTTGAAGTATTAAAACACTTGGGCGTTATTTGGTGACAGACAAACAGAACAAACAAGGTATACCAGTTAATAAAATTGATAAGGAAAAAAGCAACAGTGCAAACATTGAGATGAGTAAACAATTTAGGATTCACACGGACAAAAATCTATGGAGACCTTTGGTAGCTGAAACAGAAGCCTTAATAAAGTAGGCATTGCAGAGTCAAGGATGATCTGAAGGGATCAGACTTTTTTCCTCAGGTCAGCTCTCCCCTGGAAGAACTCTAGAAAATGTCCTCGCCCACAAATGCATTTTATCTTTGATGTGATCCTTTATTTTCTTGTCCCTGGCTTCTGGGATTTGCACATTCCATCTAACTATTGTGCTAGTGGTCAAGGCTATGTCAGAGTGTGGGGTGCGTTTAAGGGCCCTAAACAGAAATCCCCTTCACCTGAAAAGCTGCATTTAAACATTGCCACCAAAAACGGCCGTGCTTTGCTTTCCGTCACATGAGTGGCAAGCATTTGAACACTGCATCCAAAAACAGCCTGCTTTGCATTTATTTTACACGAGTGGCAAGCGTTTGAACACTGCAACCCAAAAACGGCGCTGCCGTGATTTACTTCACCTGAATGACATGAAGTTATGCACTGCATCCAAAAACAGCACTGTGCTGCTTTTATTTCACCTGAATGACATGAAGTTAATCATTGCATCCAAAAACGACCTTGCTTTACTTTTAATTCACATGAGGGGCAAGAATTTCGACACTTCAACTAGAAATTGATTTTGATTTCCACTCCACTTGAACAGCAGCCTGTGAAACACTGCAAATGAAAAACGGCTTGGGCTTTTTCTCCTGTTCAAGTCAAATCAAAGAACCACGTGGAAGGGGGCCTACCCCTTATTGTCAGTGGACTAACGGCAAATTAAAACTCACTCAAAAAATAGCAATTAAAGAATCCTGTGACCTACAAAACAGGATTTAAAACATTAAACGTGAAAACGGCTTGCACATGTGGGAAAAAGAAAAAAATACTTTAAAATGCCACAGTGAAAAGATAGCACTGCTCGCACAAGAAAAACGTTAGGGAAATATTATGTGAGGATTGACTAAAGTAATGTACATTATGTTTCCACCCACAAGACTTCAGTCAGCTTTGAAGAGGCACACAGTACGAGAAAAAACAGTTGGGGGCTAAGCCAGGAAACTTCACAATTAAAAGACCCGCTTCTCACTGGAAGTCACCGCTAAAAGTGAACCATTCCACAGGCAAATGTGATGTTACTGAGGGCGTCATAATTCCCTGCTCTGCCAGACTTAAAGGCAGGGGTTCGGGGAGTTCAAAGAAAGCAAAGTGTAGCTAAAGCTTGACTAGGAGGTGTGAGCTCCTTCCTGCACCCACTACAAAGAACAAACTATCAACTTCAAAGGGGGTCATCAAAATCTTTGGTCACCGGCTGAGCCAGGGGAAGACAGTTGGCTGTGGGGAATAAAGCACCCCTCCCTCAGAGGGGGAAAGATCCTCCCAATTGACATTAATAGACTGATTTCATTTTAGACACAGTAATTAAAATAGGATTCATTTCGTTTTATGCTATTTTCTCATATAATTTCCAGGTGGTTCTAAAGAGATAAAGTGCATTTTCCTAGGACTTTGGGGACTGAAACAGCCAGTTAAAATAGTTTTCTGGCTGATATAAAAATGGGACAAATATGATAATTGGTGAAAAGATGGAGAATTAAATGATGAACATGCTTGATCATTTGCAGAGTTACATCTGTTATACATTTTGAAAATGATAAAAATGTGCCACCGGGCCATGCTACATCATACAGAGTTGCCGATTGGCTTACCTAATTCCCTATGATCAACTAAAAGCACATATCTAGTTCATATGTCAGGGTCTAGTAGAATTATGACGTTAGACATAACTGGTTTTTGGTTTTTGTCAAAAAGTGGCATGGAGGGCAAAGAATAGTAATCAATGCAAACAGTAAGATGGTGCTCTCTTCCCTTGAACCAATCATGCCAGGGGGTGGAGAGAGGAATGGTAAACTGTCCTATCCGAGCAGTATGGGTAATTACAGAGTACTCCCCCCTAAATTGTAAAGTGAGTGATGTCATTTGTGCTATGTAAGGAGGACTGTACTAGGTCAGGGGACAGGACACAAACATTCGGGGAGATGGAGGATGGGGAGAAGGTGGCTGAACCTAACCAAGGCAGAGTGCAGTGACCAGACCCCTTGCCTAGCTGTCTAGAGTGTCATGAGATCCAACTGGCTTTACAGAATCCCAAATCAAGGCAGAGTGCAGTGACCAGAACCCACCCCTAGCTGTCCAGAGTGTCCTGAGATCCAGCTGGCTTACCAGAATCCCACACCAAGGCTTACTTTGTAAGTAGCAAATGCCCCAGCCCTAAAGTGCATTAGCCCTTCATTTTTGTGGCATTAAACTCAATTGAAACCCCCCAAATTGCCAGCGTAATTCAGTCACCTCCCCATAGAAGAATCTATTGTTAGCTTGTGTATGTTAGCATCTCTCTTTTAAAAAACCTCTGTGTGTGTAAATCTTTAGCATATTTTTAAGTAGACCGATTAATTCGCTATTTGAAATTCACAGTGTTAAAATTCAAAATTAACCTTCTTGTCCCTGGTGTCTTTCTTTAATTATTATAGTCATTAAAGTATTGCCTCAAAAGAATTTGTCTCCTTGTAAGTGAAAACCAAATTTGGCTTTGTATTGTGTGCATTACCCCACAAATTCCTATTTGCACCTGTCCTATTTAAACCCCAAATCGTAGTCCCATTGAGAGCAATCCCTTTTGCCTACAAGTCTGTCTGTTATGTGCCTCTGTCCTTGTCATTGAAAACAGATTTTCCTATTATAAGCAAAACCCTTTCCCTGAGCTGCCTGTCATTGTAAATCCAGTGTAAAACAAATGTCCATTTGCCATTGAATTTTCCCTTTTGCATTTGCTTTCACCAAAAACAGATTTTCCCATTTCATTTCTACTTTTCCCTGGTGTGCTGATTAGAATTATCTAGCTTCTCTAACTCCTCAAGTGTAAGCAACACGCATTTCCTGTCATTCTGTTCCCTGGCATGTGTGAGTAGTAATCAAAATCCCATTCTGCCATTTTGCTTCAAAAACGGGTTTCACTTTGTTTGCTATCTTGTCATCTTGGGGTGGTGGACTTTACCCCAGATCTGATTTTCTCTCTCTATTCCTACTCCTTGCCACTGCCTTCCATTCAAAGGAATCAAGTTAGCTGATGTTTGGGGGCGGGTATTGCAGGGGGGAGTGCTAAACGGTTGGTGTTATCTCTTTGTAAAATAGTTCTTTTTCTGTGTTGCCACTAAAGATTGAGTGGATTATAACAGGATATCTTGACCTAATTGTTTTGTAGAGATTAGTGCATTTGTGTTACCACAACATTGGTGGCTGTGAAATTGTTTGATTTTCCTTCTGCATTAAATAATAAATGAATACATATCTTATTGATGAACACCAGCCTGATTACTGGTCCATTGTGGCACAGTGTGTTTGTGGAGGTTGGGTGTGAGATGGGTTGGAGACCTACTCAAGAAAAAGTACCCGTGGTTTATTAAAAATCAAAAGCGCTTTATTTTACGCCACATTCATTGTCGGGTAAGGAGTCCCTGGCTGGAGTGAATAAAACTGTGACAAGGGCATTGGTGAAAGCATGTGGACTTTGCATCCACGCGTTTCTTGTTTGCTATCATGATGCCTTCGGGCAATTGCAAGTTTACTTTCATGGACTATGACTTTCATAAACATTGTGTGTTAGATGGAGTGAACAGATTTGAAGAAATGAAAGATGATAGCATGTGAGCAGTGTTGCATGTTTGAGGGTCTGTTTGGTCTTCTTTGTTCTGGTGTATACCACTTACTGAGCATCCATCATTTCCATTAGATTCTGCTTGCAAATTAAGGTCATGTTCGAGCTCTTAAATACTTTTTCCAGAAAGTTGGATATTCAATGTCTGAAATTAAATATCACTACTTAATGTTGGAAAAACAAGCTAAGACACTAATACCTAGACATAAAGCTAAATACAGTGTCATATACTGCCACAGCTCTGCAAGATACAAAGGGATACGTTGACTGCTGTTATGTACGTTCCCAACTCTGACCATTAAAGTGAATCAGTTACAACAACACCACAGACTAGGAAATTTCTTAAGCAGTTGACAGACTAATGTCTAGGCGATCGGCTAGCCATGACAGAGAAACGCAGGTACGGCTAAAAAGACAAATAATTGCAACTTAACATGGTCGAAATAGCATGACTCACAACAATAGTCATTCATAAATGTGTCAAGAACAGGGAGGGTCAGAATTACTGTAAGTTGGACAGGAACAAAGTCCTTGAAACTCAGAGACATCATGGAAGAGATAACATGGGCTGTTTTATTTAATTAAGAACAAAGGTGATATGCATGTCCTTTCCCTCCATCTACATACACATGTCATTGTGCCGCCAGTTCACTGAGAGTGCGACCACATGTTAACCGATAAGCATATGTCCTTTTCTGCGCAGAAGTTATTTAGAGCTTACCAATAATATTCAAGCATAATGAGGTCAGACATTTGTATGGGATGTTTTATGGGTGGGACCTTAGATAGAACGTTACCCAATCAGTAGAGTAGAACATATAGATACTATATGTAGCTTAGAAATTAGGGCCAATGAGCAGTGGAGATAGGATTTCATAGCTCAGTGATTATGTTGACATTAGGATGACTCATATGCATTATATAAACTGTATTCTCTGTTCAAAAAAGAGAAGAATTTGAGAGAGAGAGCTTTGCTGTTGATCTTGTATTCCCCCCAGCTTTCGCATACTTCCAAGAAAGCTGGGTTACCTTGCATTTGGCAATCCACAATCCACTCTGTGTTGTCTCTTTATTGGCAAATCCCAAGTAGAGGGCTATGGTTTTGGACTTCTGATTTCATCTGCTAGCAGAGAATGGTTTGGGGTTTTGTGGACTTGGTTCCCCCCCCGCCACCGCTCCTTTTTAGACAGCAGAGCAGTATTTTTGGTGCACAACTTAACAGAAGACAGCAGGAGCCAGCTTTGGAGTGGAATCCTGCCTCATCTTCCTCCACCCTCTGGAAGCAGATGAGGAGCTGGCAAATTGAGGGGACTCTGAATCCCACAATCCTCAAAGGTCCACAGAAGTGAGTATGCTATGTGCATGGTAACGTTTGGGGGGTTGAGAAATTTATTGTATGGTATTTAAGAAACAATGAAGTTGATAAAGGATATCCCTTGACAAGGTCATGGAAGGCTGCGCATTAGGGCCCTGAGGGCCCAACCTTAACCATATCAGATTCACTAATAATTCACCTATGCAAAGCATTCCCTAGCTATTGTACTAACATCATTAAGTATTGTGGGGTGAAATAGCCCTGAACCCCATAACTAAAGCACAAAGTCAGTGGGGGGACATGCCCTTCAGTAAAAGTCCTGCTTGGAATTAACATGGAAATAAGGCCCTGCAATGTGAAAACTAAAAAGGAGCAAATTTAGGCATCAAAACTTGGAGATGCCTAAAAATGTTCATTGCCACATGGGAGGGAAAGACACAATAAAACATTTGCAAAACGTTTCAAAAGGCTGAAGTCCTGTTGTCAGAAACAGCGGCATCCAGCGTGCAAATAAAAAGGACCAGATTGTGTGCAAGCTTGCACAACAGAATGAAAGGTTTCACGGCTTGAACTTTCTTTAGTAACATGGAAATGGTGCTTTTATTATTAACACTCACATGTACAGCTAAAGTCTGAAATTATGTACATTATGTTGCCTTTCGGTGATCACCGCTTGCAGGAAATTAAGGAAATTACCGTGCAAGTGTTTTAAATGTTAAAGTGTGCATTTGCTAAGGTTGGTTAAAAGTAAAATGTTAGTCAGCAGTGATAGGCCTCAAAACTTGGTTTCTAGTTTCAATTCCTAGCCTGGAATCCCCCAAGAGTAAAACTAGATTTGAAGCCTGTTGCCAGGGGGATGGGATGAGGAATTATCTTGCCCTCCAGGTATTATGACCACACACCACTTAATGCCACCATAAAACTTGCCTTAGCTGGCAACTAGCATTTCAAGCTCTTTGAATATGCTGTAATCTCAACACAGGGCCCCTCTTGACGTCTCAGCCACACATGGCAAAGGAGGGAGCTGATTTCCCATTGTGTAAAATGGCAGACATATGTTTCATTGTGTAATATTCTTCTGGTGGGCCAAAAGCGATTTTGGTGACACCAACATGCCAAAAGTTATTTTTAAAAAATGGATTGTGACCTCTGCATAAAAGTGACAACCATAAAATATGGAGAAAATGTGTAACAGGGGATAAATATTTCACCCATCGAATGCCAGATTTTTCAGTAATATAGTATGGGCGTAAACGAGAAAATACTGTACCTTCGCACCAATATGTTGCACAGTCATCAAACAAGGCTTATGCGATTCTCTGAAAAATCTAGTATAAAAAAATTTCATATGTGGCGTAATATGATGAGAAAGGGCATTTGTAATAATATGTGATTTCCATGAGCAAAAGCCAGACCCAACCCCTTGTCTAAATTAGATGATGGATGGGGGATCCTCCCTTGGCTTCGCAGAACAATCCCATTTTCTGTGGACCTATCGGCCGGCATATGGGAGGGGACCTTTGACCACTGTCCTATCAATTCTGCGAGAAAGATGACAAAATCAGTGATGTCATTTGCATTGTACATAGGTCCCTCAGCCTCAAATCAGGACTCTCTCCCTACCAGATCTTGAGGTGTGCAGCTGACCAAATTTGGAACCATCCTTACAGAATTGTGCCTAAGCTTGGAGTGAAGCCAGGGGCATAGAGACTCCCCATAGTAACCCCTACCTTCTTTGTGTGTCTGTAATTCAGTCTTTTCCCATTGAAAAATATTTCATTTGTTGGTGTATTTTAGTAGTTGTTCCCATTGAAAACCCTGTTTGCCCGTGCATTTATGTAATTTCCCATTGAAGACCCTTCCGGCATTTGAGTAAATCCATAGTATATTTTGGCCCTGATTCATGGATTATTTGCGCCGAAAAAAAACAGGATTTTAACAAATGGGGATTTGTGGGCAGAATGGCGCACAAATCCTGTTTTTTTTTGGAGCAAATAATCCATGAATCAGGGCCTTTGTCTCATTAAATCAATTCATTTCCACATTATTTCATGGGATTGGAATAGCTGGCATTCAAAACTAACTATTGCTTCCCAGTGTCTTGCGAGCCGTTGTAAGTATAAGTATAAGTATAAAGTATTTAGCAAAGAATTCAAGTCACCGTGAGAGAAAAAACGAATGTGTCAGTGCATTTAAATGGTGTTTTACTAATTGAAGTTCTATCTGCATCTGTCATTTTAAACCCAAACTAATTTTGTAGTGAGTAATCCCTTTCCCCAAAGTCTACCTATTATGTGCCTCTGTCATAATAAGTGAAAACCGTTTTTCCTATGTGCCTTCTCCATTGTTAAAGCTTGTCTGTCATTTGCAGCCTAAGCAAAAGGAGTGTGATTTCCATTTTCGTTTTTCAAAGAATTTTGCTTAACTTATGAAAAATTGTTTTGCCTGGTCTATTCCCCTTCCCCTACCATATTCTGAGTGCGGATTTTGAATTGCATTTCCTTCAAAACGAGTGTGATTTACATTTTCATTTTTCTAAGGATTTTGCTTAACCTTTTAAAACCATTGTTTCTTGGCCTATCCCTCTTCCCCTACTGTTCTGTTTACAATTGCATTCCCTTATTATTTTTTTCGTATGTCGCATGTATACAAATCGAGTTTCCTATTGTGTGCTAGCTGTCTGTTTTGAAGCCCTATTTGTCTTTTAGAGTAAGTAGCCCAAAGCATCCTTTTGTGCTGTCCCATAGCAGAAGTATCACATCATTGAAAACCCATTTTTCCATTGTACTCCAAAAACAAAATTTCCTCCCTCTTTGCTGGATCCCCATCTTGTGTCTGTGGCTACCACCCCAAAACCGATTTGTCAATTGTATTCCTACCTGCCACTGCCTTCCATTCAAAGGGATTCGATGCAATTGTTGTTTGGGGGTTGCATTGTTTTGTCTTGCTTTTCATAAAAAATAGGAGTAGCATCACCATATATCTTAACCTGGTTACTTTCTAGAAGTCTGCGCATTTGCGTTGCCACAACATTAGTGGATGCTGTAATCTATTTGTTTTGATTTTATATTAAAATAATAAATTAATAAAGTATTCATTGACAACACACCGGCCTGGTTCCTGGTCTTTTGTGACAAGAGGTGCTGGTGGAGGTTGGGTGCGAGACGGATTGGAGGCCTCCATAAAAAGAATCTTTGGTGTGATAATAAACAGCGTTATATTGTGTGTCACGTTCATTGCAGGGGAAGGAGATCCCTCACTTGCTTGTGCCATATAATATATTGTGACAATGTGGGGGCTCGTCCGGGATGAAGTAGTGTTTCCACCCGTGACAGTGTAGCACAGCAGACTACCCCATTGAAGTAGTGTTACATTTAGTGGATGGTAAGCTGTATTACACTTTAAAGGCGCCTGCCAAACCTGTACCCTGGGTGTCAGGGCTGTGTTTATCTAAAATAAAATATTGTGAGAATAAACTAGGCAAGAGAAGGGTGGAGATTTTGCTCTTGCATAGATAACCCATCAGGTGCAGAACCCTTTTTACAATAAGCACTGTGGAAATTAACATGGCTAGACAGCATCTCCTATCCAAATTGCTCATAAGAGGGGAATGGGCAGAACAAAAACATGAAGCCTGGCAATCTAGAATGATGCAAGAGGGGACCCCTATAAATATGGATGTGGGGCAGGACAGTGGCCTGTTACATCAAGCCCTGACAGAGTTTTATATGACGCAGAACAACAAAGATGAGCAAATTAAAATGGTCCATCTCACTGCATATATGTACTTCCACATGATAGGTAGGGAAGAAAGGTACCATGAGAGTGTATCCGCTGTGCGAAATCAATCTGAGCTTTTAGATCAAACACAGGCTGAGTTTAGGAAGTTAGAGGAGAAAGAGCCAAAATATTGAATTAGAATTAGGTGACATCATTCAACAGCTAAGCTAAAGGATGAGTTGGCAGCACAGCAACAAATTAATTCAGAGCAAGAGTCACATGCCACTGCGATGAAAGAGGAGTGCCAAGAACGGGTTGAAAACCTCAAAGAGAGTCAACTAAAATTGAAACAACAAGTGGCGTACAAAAGAATTTGCTTAGAGGATATATGCCCTTTGAAAGATCAGATTAAGCAATTAAAAGAGGAGAACAACCAGTGGATTATTAAAGAGGTCCATTCCCAAGGGGAATTTGACCAAGAATGCCAGTAGTTGAATGCTATGAAACAGCAGAGAGCTAACCTCACTGGACAGAATAGCATTCTATATCAGGAAAAAGATGCCATATGCCAGGAAGTATGCCAGTTGAAGGCAGACTTGGAGAAAGACATGTCATGTTTTCAGGAACTGACCAACTTAAAAGTAGAGAATGAAAAATTAATGGGACATATGAGACAGATAGAATGTGACCTAGAGCAGACAATGCAGACCAAAAATGTGCAGAGTGAGGAGATTAGTCTCCTGCAACAGAAATGGTCTGAGTATTCCCAGACAATACACGACACACAGAAAGAAAATGAGGCCCTTTGTGAGGAGAACCAGGGATTCCTGGGCCAAGGAGTAGCACAAGGTAAGGTCATAGAAGCTAGCCAAGCCCTGGTAGCAGAGTACACAGCTTAGGCCTCTGGATACTACCAGGAAATAGGGGCTGATAAAGAGAAATTAGAGAGATTGGGAAAAACAGCAGCCTAGGTTTAATCAGGCATTGAGGAATCCCAAACTATTAGGGGATGGAAGGGGAATCCCTGATCACTTTGTGATACCCTCTGTAATAGGGGCCTCAAGCCGACTCACCACCTGGTATGCGCAAGGCGCTACTAACTTAATGCCATTGAGTTCACAAGACCAGGAGAATAGGAGCAGGTGGACTTAAGTAGGCCTAGCATGACTGTGCCAGAAGGCCAGCCCCCATCAGAGATTGAGGGATGTGCATCATTGCTTAGGTTAAAAAACATTGTGGCTAATACATCTGACCAGGAGGACTCTTTTGAAGGGAAGATCAAGGAGCTACTGGCAGAGACATAAGTAACAAAAAGACCATCTGTCCATTTTGCAGATAAAGAAGAGTCAGAGATTAGGCCCCAAAAGAGCATCCTGTAAACCTCCACCCTTTCAGGGAAATGGGGGGGGGAGTTCTCCAACAAACCCCGGAAGAAGGGAGGAGTCAGATGAGTACTCCCCTGTGCGAGAAAGGGAGTCCAAGGGAAGTGACCCAGGGAGCCAACAATACAGCAGGGGCGATGAGACTAGGCCCCGTCATTCTGGGAAAGACTCCAAGTCTCAAAGAATCAGGGAGCACCTAGAGGATAGGGACGGAACCACCAATGGTAGCAGCTCTGAGTCTAGGGTGAATGGACTCAGGTGCAGCGGAAAAAGAAGGCTGCCAAACAAAAGAGAACTCTGGTAAAAGACCCCATCCAACAAAAAAAGCCATCAGAAGTTTTATGACCCTGTAGCAGAAAAATGCAAAGTACTCAGTCTGGGAGCATCTAGAGCTGTATCTAGAGCTGTATGACCAGAAGATGATGTCATTTGGCATCAAAAATGACCAGTTTGTTAAGTGGAAATTCTCCCAGAATACTCCAGCTTATTTGCTGGGCTGGAGGATGAAAATAATTCCAGATGGTCTACCTACAAGGCAGCGATCTTGAAGCACTTCTCTGCACACCGGAACCCCCAGGAACCTCGCAAGGCGGCCTGCAACTTGCAGTGCGGAGAGGATCAGGCACGAGAGAGTTTGTACAAGAATTGAAGCAGGCATTTGCCCAAACCTCTACGTGGGTGCACACAAACAGTAGGGAGTTCATCAATACCTATTTTCATGCCCTCCCTAAATACATAATGATGCAACTGGTTAGGGACTTCCACGATGAAAGGACTCTGGACTGGGTAATAGACCAGGCTACCTGGATCTATGAGGTCCAAAAGCCTGTGGAAAACAAAAACTCCCTCAAAAATCCCAAACCGTCCAACACGCCCGCTGCTGCCAAGGTGGCAGAGGTGAAGAATACCCCCATTTTGGACCTAGAAATGGAGAGGCCTAAAAATACACCTCCCGTTAAAAAATCAAATGAGAGGCAGAGGAGACCCTCTGACCAGTCCCAAATGGGTGGTAGCAAAGCAGCGGACCCCGCAAATGAATCACTTGACTCTGCCACCTACATCAGCCCGAGGTACAAGGGGAACAGACCCATCTTGGGGAACGTATCAACTCCCCAGGCCTGGGGGGGACCCAATCAGGTAAGTGCATCCCGGGAAACCAAACTCCCCTCAAACTTTCCTCCAAATGTCCCACAAAACTTCCCTCAAGAGGGCAGTAATATTCCACCCTCTAATTTAGGTTTCTTCCCTAGGTACCCTCAAAATCCCAACTTCCAGAATTATCCTCTACTCTTTCCCTGCTTTCAGGATTCTAGACCACCAAATCAAGGAGAAGGGCAACCAAGAATGGAGGGCTACCAGGGATACCCTCCATGCCCAAGCTACTCTGGGAGATGGGACACGTTGAGGGCTCAGAAGAGCTCTAAAAAAAAATGGCTGGCCAGAAAATCTCAAACCTAGGGTCTGGAATCCCGTAACAATGACAGGGAGAAAACCCAGACAACCAACAGGTTACAGATGAGGAGGCTTGGGAGAAAGGGGCATGCAAAGCCCTAGAGGAAGCTTCCTTCCTCATCTGTTAAAATCCCCAAGAAACCTCTGAGGTTGAACCCAAATCTCCTACCCCCGAAAAGCTGCAACCTAGGCAACAGAGGGTAAGTAGAAGGAACCAAGTGATAAAGAAGACCCATTTTGTGGAGGAAGTCTGTGTCCTCCAGTTTCAAGGGGAAGAATCCCTGGAGGATTCACGGAAGAAACTCTTCTATTTCAAGCATGGGGGGATTCCTCCCAAAGAAAAATGGGTCCCAAAAGACCCTAACTTATACTAGGTAAGTATGGGGACAGAACCAGAACCGCCGATACCTGAACCCCAGAAATGTCACCCCAATGACTCAGAAATAAAAGAGGGATCCTCCCCCCAAACCGTTTCAGGTGACTGTCTCCAAGAAAAGGGGGACAGCACAGAATCAGAGGAAAAAGTGTATACCCAAATTCCCCTCACTCCAGAGGGCACACCCTGTCTACTAGGGAATTACCTCCTTCAGAGGTTGTCATCCCTCATAGACTGTGTGAACAATATCGTCTGGACTCAGACTAACCGGCCAATAAAACTAAAACAGAGCACCAACTATGTAGGTCTAAATGGCACATGCCATATGGTTGAGCAGTTGTCTGACAAAATTGAGTTCCACTTTAGAAACAGTCAAGTCCCTGACATAAATGTAATTGCTGTAGCAGAACAAACTGATTTTGGGAACCCTTCTCCTTTTCTGAAAATCAAGCTTCCTTCTAGTTTCAAGCGGCATTCCACATTGGAAGGAAATAACCCTGAAATGTTATACTGATCCACAATTTGAAGAAAATTCAAATCCCATAATAAAAGGTGATGAAAAACCAGCCCATAGTTTGGCTGTCATTCAGAAAAAGGGTGACCAGCTGTTCCTTCCCCATTCAGGTAAATGAGGGAGGGAGACTGTTCTCACCCGAGAATGCATGAATAATGGAAAAAGCTGCATCAGCAAAGCGTTATTCAGGAAACTCCCAAAAGATCAGACCATTCCCACATTAAAATGTATTGATAAGTGGGAAGTGGGTCCGGAAACTCCCAATTCCAAACATTTCCTGCCTAGCAGGTGCATGCAAAAAATTTCCAGTGGTGATAAAAGCTTAAAGCATAATTGTTGGGTTGTGCGAGATGTCCCCTCTGTCTTTTGCTTAGGCAGAGACATTCTCAATCAATTCACATATTAATCTGGACCTCATTAATTACAAAGTCTGGTCCCGACTGGGGGGTGACCCCATTGGCTTTGACAATCTTGAAAAAGCATTTTGGTCAGCTCAATTGCTGCTGTATGCAGTTGAAATTCAAACTGTAGAAGAGGTCACCATCCCAGGACTGGTCCGACAATTCACCCTCCCCCTAAAAATTAAGAGAGGACAGAAACTCCAAAACACTGATGCTTATGTAAATTTAAATCATCACCTCCAACAGCAGGGGTTGTGTTTGAACAGCAACCCTAGGAGTATCACTCTGGGCGCAGAAACCTTCATTGGAATGGCGGTTGATGCCCAAAATTTCTCCATTGATTTATGGAATGAAATCATGGGACAGATCCCCAATGACTGCTACAACTGTGACAATGACGTACCTCCAGAAAAGATTTTCACCCAGCAAGAGGGGAATTTCTTGGTGTATGCTTCCTGCCCTTACGGGGGCGAAGAGGTGACCTGCGACATCAAGAAGGATGAGGTGGTAT
Organism: Ambystoma mexicanum; assembly: GCF_040938575.1. Classification (NCBI taxonomy): domain Eukaryota; kingdom Metazoa; phylum Chordata; class Amphibia; order Caudata; family Ambystomatidae; genus Ambystoma; species Ambystoma mexicanum. The sequence goes on from NC_090922.1 coordinate 1,077,149,499, forward strand.
TTCAGTTCAACAGTGACTGCCTCTCCTACCTGAAACCTACTGTCCGCGCCAACACCATAATGAGAGATCTCTCCATGAAGCTGGAGGTTACCGCGGAAATCGCCAAACCCGAGGTCTTTCCAGGCTTCAGACAGATGGCTGAGGAACAAATCAACCTCATTGATGCTTGTGAGACGGAGGAGCAAAAGCAGAAGCTGAAGCAGATGTTTCTGGATTTTCATGAAATCTTTTCTGTGGCCTCGTACGACTGTGCTCGCACCAAGATACATTCTACATCAATACCCACAGACCCTGGGATGGCTCCCATATACGTGAAGCAATATCAGTTGCCTCTCACGTCTATGGAGTCACTCACGGAGATCATAAATAACTTAGAGTCCCATGGGATAATTTGTCCAGTCCACAGTACCTTTAATAATCCGAAACTGGGGATACTAAAACCCAATGGCCAATGGAGACTATGCGCAGACCTTAGGGAGTTGAACAAACAGGTCCACATGTCCTGATGTCCACTTACCTACATTGATCAGGGACTGGCCCAGATCCAAAGGTCAAAGGTGTATACTGGCATTGACCTGACCAATGGTTAGTGGACAGTACCCATGAGTAGGGAAGACCAGTACAAGCTGTCCTTTACCTTCGAGGGGCAGCAGTATACATGGACCCAAACCCCCTTGGATATATAAACTCTGGCAATGAATTTAACATTTTTCAACTCAAGGCCATGCCCGACTTGGGTGAAAGGGAAAACCTGGCCTATGTTGACGATGTTCTAATTACAGCTCAACCGTGGAGGAAATCTGCTATGTTCTGACCCAGTTGAAGGAAGCCGGAGCAAAACTGTCCTTCCAGAAGGCATAGTGGTGTAAGTCCCGTGTGAACTTCCTAGGGCATGAAATCACCCCTCAGGGTCTCTGTCCCCAGGAAAAAAAGGTGGAAGCATTACTAAAACTGAAAGACCCCACAACCCTGCGTGAACTAAGAAGCCTTCTTGGACTGACTAATTATAGTAGAAAGTTCATAGAGGACTATACAGAGGTCACGCGACCCCTGGTCCATTTACAAAAGGCTGTGGTCAAGTGGGAGAGGGTGTCCAGAACAAGCCGAGACAGTGAAACAACTGAATATAAGCCCTTCAGAAGCACCTTGTCTAGCTTACAACATCAAAAACAAGTTCTTCTTGGAGACAGGGTTCTCAAATATGTGCCTAACATCAGTATTATATCAGAAACACAACAAGGTCAACAAAGTCATCTCCTATGCGAGTAAGACGTTGTCCTCCATGGAGGAAAAATTCAACAATTGTGAGAAAGGACTCCTGGCAACAGTATGGGCATTGAAAAATTACCGCCCGTTCATCCATGGGGAGCACATCATCGTCGAGACTCCTCAACAGCCTTTGCAATACCTCCAAAGTGACTGAATCCGGGCAGGGAATGGAAGTAATTCCAGAATTAATTCCTGGATTCTGTCCATGCAAGGGTTTCCTGTGGATGTCAGATATGGCCAAAACAAGAAGAGTCCCCTCGTGCAAGGTTTGGCTGACTTGCATGATTGTGCTAGAGAAAACTGTCTCGAGGACGAAAGTCTAAAAACACATGACAACATGGAGGCGTACCTGACTTTCCCGCACAAAGTCTATGAGGAAGTCTCCATGTCAGGGGATGCCATGCCAGGGGATGCCCACAGTTTAAGTGCACGGGTGCTCCTACCATGTTGATAACAATGGGGAAAAGGAGCTGGTGGCCAGAGTTGAGAATGCCTGGGTGAACGATGCCCCAGAGCCCTCCGGTGGGTCCCCGTAGTATCAGGTGGCAGAGTTCATGGTGGTTCATCAGGCCATCTTCACTGCCATGCAACATTGACTCTATGAACTGGTCATATCACTGATCCAGATTATGTCAGGAATGGGTTAATGGAGCACCTGATAAATTGGAAAACCAGAGGCATGCTGTATGCAAATAATAAACCACTCAAGCATGGTAAGCTAATACATCCATTGATGATCTGGTCACCTCTAATGGGATGACCATCTACTAGAAGAAGATCAAGGGTCATTCCAGAGTAGAGGGACCAGACAAAACTGGAAATGACCTGGCTGACCAGTTGGCCAAAACCAGAGCCATCCATGGGGATCTCATTGAGATCGAGTCCCTGTTGGGGGAAATCCAGGTCACTGCTGTCACCAGGTCCCAAACCATGGCCCAAAATTAACTCTCAACTGCCCGTGAAGTAAGGAGACTCCAGATGCTGATTTGATCACGGCACAAAAAGGGGAGCCAATAATTGGGAAATGTTATCAACACATGAAGACCCCGTGAAATTTCCACTGACCGAAACTGATTACATCGGGAAAGAGGATCTCAGGGTGTTGATGAAGTTTCCCAAAATGTTCCAAATCCAAGATGGTGTGTTGGCACGAAGATCCATCTCTGGATGTGACAAGTGGGTGGTACCTACCTCATTCTGAAAGCCTAATGCTAAGTCACTCCCATGACATGGCCACAGCCGGTCATCAGGGGTTTCATATTACTTTGGAAATTTTGTGAGAGGTTGCATACTGGGTACACATGGGTCAGTAGCTCGACAAATACTTGAAGGGGTGTCTCGTGTGTGTGCAATTTCAGCCAAGTTCTCTCAGACACTGAGCTCCCCTCCACAAAAGGGGGATGACACTGCCTTGGTCAGATTTACAAGTAGATTTCATTGGGCCTGTGATTCTAGGGGAAACAAGTACATTTTAACGGTAACATGCTTGTTTACCCCAAATTGCAAGGCAGAAACAGCAGCTGTCCTGATGATCAACCACATCTTCTTGCATTTCGGTCTTCCCCAAAAGATTGAGTTGGACCGAGGAAGTCACCTCACCAGGGAGATGATGACAAAGATGTGGGAGATACATGGGGTAAAGAGAAAACTCCCTATTGCCTACCACCCAGTGTCTAGTGGGGGTGTTGAGAGGTATAATGAAATGATTGTGGGCATCCTAAAGAAATTTGTGGCAGACTCTGGGCCTAGTTGGGACATCCGACTACCGCTTGTCCTGATGGCCATCAGGTCTACACCATCTTCTGCAACAAAAATGTCTCAATTCGATCTTATGACTGGATGAAAAATTGTGCTACCTCAGCATCTGCTATACAGAACACAAGAGCAGACCCTGATCAACACGACCACGACACATGAATATATTGAGAATCCGAGAAAACACCTTCAGCATGCTTTTGTGAACGGTCAACGGAATCTGCAAAAATCAGCAGAGGGGATGAAAAACCACTATGATTTAAAAGACCACAAAAAAAGAATATCAAGTAAGAGACAAGGGGCCTCATTACAAATCAGGCGGTCCGGAAATAACGGTGCCGGTAAACCTGCCGCCACCGTTGTTTCCGGGCCACCTGATCCCGACTCCTGCAGGCGGGAGGTGATGTTCCCGGCAGGTTTGACATGGCGGGTTTAACACCGCCCGCCTGCAGGCGGACGAGGAAACACCGGCAGCATCACGATATGCTGCCGGTGTTTCCATGATCCCCATTCCCATTGATTCCTAGAGGACTCAATGGGAATGGGGATTAACACCATTCCGCCTCTGTGATTCCCGGGAAACCGGGGTTGTAATGCCCCGGTAATTCCGGGAATCACAGAGGCGGAACGGTAATACGAGTCCGGCAGTAACCAGGCGGTTTTACCACCTCGGTTACCGCCGGACTCGTAATGAGGCCCAAGGTCTACTTTTACAATTTTCGGAGGATCCGGTTCCTTTGAAATTGTAGATAAAATCTCACCTGTCGCCTATAACATCTGCATTCCTAAAGGAGAACAAATGGAAGACAAATGGGTGCACATCAATCAGTTGAAGTGCTATCATCCCAGGCAGAATTTGCAAATGATTGAAGAAGGGATCCTCTGAGGAGTAAAGGTAAGGAATGGGAACTGGATAGAAAAAAATCATACATTTATAGGGAGTAGAACAATTATTCTTATTTTGAAAAATTATGAAAATGAAAAATGTAAGGAACAAATGTGTGTTTAATATATGTATGTAGAAATACCAATTGTGTGCCTGCCATGTGTACTTTGTATATGTCTCCACTGCTGTTTTGTTCTCTATTTTCATGTCCATACCTGGGGAAAAAGGTATTAAATGAAATACTTAATCTCTTTGTTCTTCTTGGCAGATCAATTAATGCCTTGCCTCTACAGGCCGGAGGGGTCCCGCCGGAAGGGCAGAGGCCCAGGACCCACAATCTAATGGAAAAACCCAAATCTGAAGAGAGGGGGGCGAACCAATGTCCCACTCCATCAGGACCATCAATAGTGCAGAAGTGCTCCGAAGGAGAGTCCTGGAACGAACTCAGGAGCAGGCACACTCTAAAAGAGTACCCTGGGACGAACCCAGGCCATCATCAAATGAACACCTCAATTTCTCCTAGCTCATCTCTCTAAATAAAGTACCAAAGAGCTAGGAGGGGAGATTTGTGGGGTGAAATAGCCCAGAACCCTATAACTAGAGGCCAGAGTCAGTGGGGGGACATGCCCCTCAGTAAAATGCCTGCTTGGAATTAACATGGAAAAAAGGCCCTGCAATGTCAAAACAAAAAAGAGCAAATTTGGCATCAAAACTTGGAGATGCCTAAAATGTTAATTGCACCATGGGAGAGAAAGACACAATAAAACATTTGCAAAAGTCACAATAAAACATTTTCAAAAAGTCTCAAAAGGCTGAGGTCCTGTTGTCAGAAACGGCAGCCTCCAGCGTGTAAATAGAAAGGAAGAGATTGTGTGCAAGCTTTCACAGCAGTATGAAAAGTTTCACAGCTGAAACTTTCTTCAGTAACATGGAAATGGTGCTTTAAACATGAACACATTAAGTATTCACATGTATAGTTAAAGTCTGGAAATATGTACATTATGTTGCCTTTCTGTGATCACTGTTTGCAGGAAATTACTGTGCAAGGGCTTTACATTGATAAGGTTGGTTAAAAGTAAAATGTTAGTCAGCAGAGATAGACCTCAAAAATGTGTTTCGAGTTTAAATTCCTAGCCATGAATCCCCCAAGAGTGAACCTAGATTTCAAGCCCGTTGCCAGGGGGTTGGGATGAGGAATTCTCCTGCCCTCCAGGTTTTATGACCAGAAACCACTTAAGGCCACCATAAAACCTGCCTTAGCTGGCAAGTACCCTTTGACGCTCTTGGAAAGTGCTCTAATCTCAACACAGGACCCCTCTTGACGTCACAGCCACACATGGCAAAGGAGGGAGCTGATTTCCCATTGTGTAAAATGGGAGACATACATTTCATTGTGTAATATCCATAATATCCATCCCAAAATATTCATGGTAGGATTTCTGGGAAGCTGTCAGAAACCCATATCTGGAAGGCCAATAACGATTTGGGTGAAACCAACATACCAAAAGTAATCAGAAAAAAAATGATTGTGACCTCTGCATAAATTTCACAACCATAAATATTTGAGAAAATGTGTAACGGGATATCTATTCCGCTAATCGAATGCCACATTTTTCCGTAATATAGTTTGGGCGTAAACGAGAAAATACTGTAGCTTCACACCAATATGTCACACAGTCATCAAACAAGGCTTTTGAAAGGGATCTCTGAAAAATCTAGTATAAAGAAAAGCTGGCATATGTGGTGTATTATGAGGAGAAAGGTCATTTGTAATAATATGAGATTTCCATGTGCAAAAGCCAAACCCAACCCCTTGTCTAAATTAGATGATGGATGGGGGATACTCTCTTGGCTTCCAAGAACACTCCCATTTTCTGTGGATCTATCGGCCAGCAGATGGGAGGGGACCCTTGACCACTGTCCAATCAATTCTGTGAGAAAGATGACAAATCAATGTTTTCATTTGCCTTATAAATAGGTCTCTCCACCTCAAATCAGGACTCTCTCCCTACCAGATCTTGAGGTGTGCAGCTGACCAAATTTGGAACCATTCTTGCAGAATTTGGCCTAAGCTATGAGGGAAGCAAGGGGCTGTAGTGGCTGATTTTAAGAGGACAGAGAGAGCCCTGGCACCCCATTAATGACCATAAAGCCCTTTTCCTTGTAAGTATATACATCCCCAGTAATAGATTAAATAAGCCTATCTTTTTCAGCATTGCCATAGAGATTCCCCATGGTAACCCCTACCTTATTTGTCTAAGTGTAATTCAGCCTTTTCCCATTGTAAAATATTTCATTTGTTAGTGTATTTTAGTAGTTGTTAACCGTTGAAAATCATTTGTTTGCCTGTGCATTTATGTAATTTGCCATTGAAGAACCTTCCGTCATTTGAGTAAATCTATAGTATATTTTGTCTCATTAAATCAATGAATCTCCACATTAGTTCACGGGATTGGAACACTTGGCATTCGAAACTAACTATTCCTTCCCAGTGTCTTGCGAGCTGTTATAAGTATAAAGTATTTACCAAAGAATTTAAGTCTCCGTGAGAGAAAAACGAAAGTGCCAGCGCGTAAATGGTGTTTTACTAATTGAAGTTCTATCTGCATCTGTCATTTTAAACCCAAACCGATTTTGTTATTAGTAATCCCTTTGCTAAAAGTCTACCTGTTATATGCCTCTGTCATAGTAACTGAAGACCGTTTTTCCTATGGATCTTCCCCATTGTTAAAGCTTCTCTGTCATTTGCAGCCTCAGCAAAACCATTGTGATTTCCATTTTCGTTTTTCTTAAAATGTCGTTATCCTTTGAAAAATCATTTTTCTTAGTATATGCCCTTTTTTCCCCAACCATATTCTGAGCACGGATTTTGAATTGCATTTCCTTCATTTTTCATTTCTTAGAGCTTGCCTGTCATTCCCAGCCCTAGCAAAACAAGTGTGATTTACATTTTCCTGTTTCTAAGGATTTCGCTTAACATTTTAAAACTGTTTTTTCCTGGCCTATCCCTCTTCCCCTACTGTCTTCTGTTAATGGATTTACAATTGCTTTCCCTTTTTATCTTTTTCATATGTTGCATGTATAAAAATCGAGGTTTCCTATTGTGTGCTAGCTCGTCTCTTTTGAAGCCCTATTTGTCTTCTAGTGTAAGTAGCCCGAAGTATCCTTTTGTTCTGTCCCATAACAGAAGTATCACATCATTGAAAACCCATTTTTCCATTGCACTCCAGAAACAACATTTGCCCCCTCTTTGCTGGTTCCCCATCTTGTGTCTGTGGGTACCACCCCAAAACCGATTTTTCAATTGTATTCCTACCTGCCACTGCCTTCCATTCAAAGGGATACAGTACAATTGTTGTTTGGGGGAGGAGTGTCACAGGGGGCGTGCTTAACCTTTCTGCAATCATTTTGAGTTGAATTGTTTTGTCTTGCTTTTCATAAAAAGTAGGAGTAGCATCACCATATATCTTAACCTGGTTACTTTCTATAAGTCTGTGCATTTGTGTTGCCACAACATTAGTGGATGCTGTAATCTATTTGTTCTGTTCTGACATTAAAATAATACATTTATGAAGTATTCATTGACAACACACCGGCCTGGTTATTGGTCTATTGTGACAAGGCGTGCTGGTGGAGATTGGGTGTGAGACGGGTTGGAGGCCTCCTTAAAAAGAATCTTTGGTGTGATAATAAAAAGCGTTCTATTGTGCGCCACGTTCATTGCAGGGGAATGAGATCGCTGACTTGCTTCTGCCGTATAATATATGGTGACAGTATCATACTGAGTGGGTGAAAGGGACTGCTGGAAAGATGTGTATGTCATGGCCACAAGAAGGAACTCACTCTAAAGATGTACTCCAACATATATGCACATACTTGCATGCCATACACAAGGGCAGGAAACTTAAGAACAGGCTATGTATATTAGGGGTCTGGAAGGCCTTTGGGGAAGAGACAGAGGGGCCTAAGAAGGAATGGATGCATAATATTGTGACTGTTTTTTGGGCCTTCCAAGATGGCTGCTGTGGTTTTCTTTGTTGTGTAGGCAGGCTGTGCTGAACCACCTCTCCCTGTGCTGCACTCCCATTGGTTGCTGAGTGTTTTCTTCCATCCAATCAGGGACCGGCAGGCTTCAGCTGGCGCTCTCAGCAAGGGCTCACTTCTAAGGTCCACTTCTAAGGCCCACTTCCAAGGCCCCTGTCTGCTGCCTGTCTGCTTCCAGAATGCTAATTGGGGTCCTCCCTGCACCTTAACCACAATGATGCTGCCACCTCACTCCTCTATGAAATCCGTACTGCCTTGACTTTGCCTCCTCCAGAACTATGGGCTAGTTCCCTCCTAATAGACTCACTCCTACCGCCTTTCACTATCACTGTTCTTTCTACTTGTTACTCCCATGTTGTCATCCTGATGTGCAGTGCTTCCTAAAACCATTTCCTAACATCTGATTCCAAGATTGAAAAGTCAAATCTTGCTGTTTTTGCTTTGTGCTAAAAAGTCAAATCTTGTTGTTTTTGCTTTCTTCTAAAAAGTCAAATCTTACTGCCCATTGTGAAATTCTCTGTATTTTGCTTGCATACTGTTTCTTCTCTGTAACTTGCCAGCCCAGTGACCTCACCACTCTCTTTTGTCCCACACCTACCTGCCTTAGCCCCCCCAGTATCTCCATCCTCTCCTCGCTACCACCCTAATGGTGCTTTCTGTTTCTCCTATCTTTTCCAACTGCTTCTCCAATGACTATCCTTCTCTTCTCACTAGGTCTGGTAGGAAGAAGTTCAAAAAGGATATCTTGGCCTCTAACCATGGTCTTCCTATCACCGAAAACTACTCTAATGCTTCTGCCAGACAGACCCTCACTGACATCCTCTTTGTCGTTCCTTTGCCAGATCTAGATACTCCTCATATGGTCTCTGTGCTCTGCCCTATCTCGTCCTCTCCCATTAATGGTGGTTCTCGCTGGGAAGTTCTCATGGCTTCCTTTGACTCCTCTAAAGTCATCATTTATGTCTACCTAAATGGCACTGTCATGGTCCAAGGCCCTCAGGACAATCACCTCTTCATTGACTCTCTCCTCCTCCTCCTCCTCCTCTGCCCCTCCTAGGGCTCTTTCGCCTCTGCAGGGCGTACCTCTGATCTGTACCCCTCCCCGGAAGGTCTTTAAGGCTGGAAATCTTCTTCATATTGCCAATCTTAACTCTCGCTCTGCTGTCAAACACTTCTCTGACATCTTCCACCTCCTTGAAGAACTAGACCTTGATGTCCTTGGTCTTACTGAGACATGGTTCACGGCCAGCTCTGTCACAAGCTTTGATACTCTCCTCCCTGATGGCTACAAGATCCTCTCAGCACCCAGATCCTCCCAGTCCGGTGGAGCGGGTAGCCCTGATCTTTCTTGAGTGGATTCCTGCCTCTATCATTCCCACTCAGACCTACTCCTCTTTTGAATGCCTTGTCTGTAGGCTTTCTCTCTCGCCTAACCATTCTCTTACTGTAGTTACCATCTACCGGCCTCCTGGTCAAATCACCCAATTTCTCTCTGAGTGGGCAGACCTCTCCTCCTCCCTCCTGGCCTCTACCACTACTCAATTCTTCTTCCTGGGTGACCTCAATATACATTTAGACTCTCCTTGCTCCTCCTCTGTACTCTTCCGTGACCTCTGTGACTACCTCTCCCTGTCCATCCTTCCCTCTGGCCCGACTCACTCTGCGAGGCACACACTCGATGTCTTGATCTCCTCTGACCCCTCCCTCTCCATCCCTCTGACCACTCCTCTCTCCTGGAAAGATCACTCTCTCTTCTCCTCACATTTCTCCCTCTCTTCCCCCCAAGCCAAGCCTACCCCAACACTGCCACCTACCTTCTCGGACATCCAGCCCATGAAGCGTGTGTCAGTTGAGGCTTTGGCCGCCACTTTCTCCCCCCCTCCACCTTTGGCTATCTCACATCCTGACACAGCCCTGTCTCTGCTCTACTCTTCAATTTCTGATACGCTTGATGCTCTTGCCCCTGTCATGAGGATCCGTTTAAAGTCCAAAGCCAAGTGCAATTCCTGGTATGACTCTGACCTAGCTACACTTAAATGTAAGTGTAGGGCGGCTGAGAGGAAATGGAGGACTTCCTGTTCATCCTCTGACAAACTGGCCTGTCGCCTGCTACAAAGGCAATACCGACTCTCTGTCCTCACCAAGAAGAGAGTCCACATTCAACCGTGTCTCTGCAGCATCTAACAACTCGGCTGAAATCTTTAAAATCTGCAAGGAGCTGGCCAACCCTGCTACAGTCTCTACCCCTCCTGTTGCCTCCCAGGCTCTTTGCAATACCCTTGCCTCTCACTTCATTAAAAAAAACCAGGACATCCTGTCCACCCTCTCCACCCACTCCCCTCCTCTCCCCTCTCCATCTGTGCTTGCTGACCCACCTTTAGCCACTCCCCCACCATCCTTCTCGTCCTTTCCTCTTTTCTCTGCTGACGAGGTCGCTAGACAAGTCTGATCTATGAAAGCCTCGACAAAATAGGTTCATCCCTGTTCCTCTAAAACCATCAAGGACCACATTGACACCCTCGCTCCGGCCCCTGCTGTTTTTTGCAACCACTACTTTGCCTCGGGATCCTTCCCCTCTACTCTTAAGCATTCCTTTGGGCATCCTCTTCTCAAGAAACCCACAGCTGATCCTTCTTGTCCAGCTAACTATCGCCCACTTTCCATTACTCCCTTTCTGGGCATACTCCTGGAAAAGTTGGCCATCTCTCAGCTTAACCTTCATTCCAATTCTGTTGACTGTCTCCATGACCACCAGTCTGGCGTCAGAGCTGCCAGAAGCACGGAAACTGCTCTCCTGAACATCCATGAAGATCTGCTCTCCAACCTTGACTCTAACATTCCCTCTGTCCTCATCCTCCTCGATCTCTCTTCTGCCTTCGACACAGTCAACCATACCATCCTGCTCTACTGTCTCCGTGAAAAGCTGGGTATCACTGATCAGGCTCTGGCCTGGCTGACCTCTTTTCTCTCAGATCGACCCTCCCAGGTCCAACTTGGGTCCTTCCTTCCATCTATCCTACTCTCTACCTGTGGTTTTCCCCAGGGGTCTAACCTCTCGCCCTGCCTTTTCAACCAATACATGGCAACTCTCGCCCACTTCAAGATTGGTGTGCTGCCAATGATCTTTGTCTGAATGCCAGCAAGATGGAGATCCTCCTCATCGCACACCTTCACCATCCTTTCCCCTCACTCTCTGGCCAGCCTCCTTTGGCCCTCCTCGTACACCCACCTGCGAGGCTAAGAACTTCTGGGTCATATTTGACTCCACCCTTTCTTTCTCCACCCACATCTCTGAGGTCTCTAAAAAGTAAAATTTCCTACTGCACCTCCTCAGAGGTACACTGCCTTTCCTCTCCTTCCCCCAGAAGCTCATGGTATCCCAAGATCTGGTTCTCTCTAGCTTGGACTATTGTAACAGCCTCTTTCTAAATCTACCTGCCTCTACTCTCTGCCCTCTGCAACCAATCCAGAACAGGACTGCGAGACTTGTCCTTGGCCTCAAGCCCTGGGATCGTATCTCTCCAGCTCTGAAATCTCTCCATTGGCTCCCAGTGGTTGCAAGGATTAAATTCAAAACCCTCTGCATTGTCCACAAGGCTTTATGGGGCCTGGGTCCAAAATACCTTCAGCTATCCCTCCGCAAATACCTCCCCTCTCGAGCTCTTCGCTCCTCTACCTCCAACTCCCTCAGGGTCAGTCGTTTTTCAAAGAAACGAGCTGGGGTAGATCTCTGTCTTCGGCTGGGGCCTCCCTCTGGAACAGCCTCTCTGCCAATCTAAAACCTGAGGAGAACCATCTCTGGTTCCGGAAGCACCTCAAGACCTTCCTCTTTTCTTCTGACTTTGCTCCCCCTCTCTCATGCTGATCTGTTCTCTCTTGGCACCGTGCACCTGGCCACCCTCTGTCCTCCGTGCCCAGGTACCTGCTCACCCTGCCACCCTCCCGCACTGCCTCTGGGCCACCCCTTGCACTGGTGTCCATATCTGTACCCATACAGCACCCCCTTTTTCTTCCTGCACTTATCAGACCTATCCTGTCTGCTGCCTTAAACCGAGCACTTGCAAATTGCTGGTTGCACTACCACTGTTTGTTGCCTTTATTATTTATTTATTGTTATTTATCTGTTTCTCCTCTGCTTCGCACTTTCCACTTCTCCCCCTTTCCATGCACTTTTCCCCTCCCCCTCTCCCAGGCACTTGTGTGTTCTCAATGTCACTGGGCCTAGTAAGATCGCTGTTTTGTTCTCCCCTGTTCCCCTCCGTTGCCTTGTCGCGCTCTGAAACACTTGTGTACGAGCGTGATAGAAATAAAATATCAATGTCAATATCACTGCATGAGGGAAACGCGAGCAGCCACAGTGCCTCTGCCTCCTCGATCTGAGGAGAGCACTAGCACACAGCCAACAGCCCTGCCATCTCCAGCTGAGGCAGGCGTCCACACAGAACTCATAGCACCGCCTCTGTAGGGTATAGTAATACCAGGTATGAATCCCCGGATGAGGAAAGTGAGGATAATATAAGGAGGGCAAAATTGGTAAAAGGAAAGGCGCCATTAGTGACATTGGAGAAGTAAGCGTGTTGCAGCTCAGAGACACAGTTAAGCAGTGAGAAAGAGTATAGATGGCTACATTGCTTAGAAAAGCAGCTAAGAGCAGGTAAGGAAGAGCTTGGGAGAGTGAGAATCATGCAGATAGATGGTCACAGGGTGAGAAGCGTTTCCATAGGAAATGGAGATAGTGGAGAGACAATGAAGGAACAAGAGAAATGGGTAGGAGGAAAAATATTGTTGCAACTCAATGGGAAAAGGAACAGAAAATAATTATGTGAAGGTAGCGGAGTATGATGAAATGAAGGAAGCAGCCAGGGAGGAACTCAGGAGGTAGACACAGGAAGAGTTAGAGCAAAATGCACAGAGGGAGAACGAAAGGGAATGGAGTGAAGCAGCAGAGAATATGCAGAGAGAGGAACAGGAAAGACAAAGAAGAAAAAGGGAGGTATGAGAAAGGGCTGAGTAAGTAAAGAGGCTAAATGAGAAGAACAGGAGAATGGCAAGAGAAAAGGAAGACATTGAAAAAATAGGAAGGAGATGATCCAAAAGGTGAGCAGAAATACAATGACAGAGATGTGGGGAGAAGGGAGTGGGACAATAACCCGAGAGACCAGAGGCAGAGATGTGTTGTCAGAGATAATGAGTGGAACATATGTAAGGGAGCCTATTGAGGGAGTGAGTTTGGATCTCATACTTGAGAGTGGAGAAAGTGACAGAGAGACAGATTGGGTAGACATTGATGATGAAGAGGGGGAGAGGAGGTGACGCAAGCCCCACAAATGATACCACAGGACCAGGCATCGGAGAGATAGCAGATTTTCTGGGGCCAAACATATGCATATATCCAACCCTCACATCAGTACTCCCCATAAATGAAGACCATAAATCCCCATATTTTTTAAGACACTTGCCAGAACACCAGTGAGACTGTGTAGCTGAGAAATTGGAAAGGAGAACTTGCGTAGCATCACCTTTGCGCAAGAAAGGAATAACACAATTCCCACTACTCCACAGGGGATTAGGGCGCTCCCACTACACTCCATGGAATTAGACAGACAAAAATAACTTGATGGGTAAGCTGCCATTACTCACAGCAGAGGTGGGCATGTAGATATACAAACTAGAGGGAGAGACAGCTGGGATAACATTAGCTATAGGTGACGTGATTAGCCTATTTGCATCCATATTGGGAGACCAGGCAGAGGACGTGTGGAAGCGTGCAGGCTATTTTGCAGTTATAGAACATAACAGCACTAAATATTATGGGTTACCATTTAATAATTGTAGAGCTAATGTATGGAAGGCAATGAGGGTGCTATTTCCAGACCAATCTGACATGAGCGCCATAATGACTAGGAAGATGGGGCCTACTGAGGACCCCACTGCCTGTATTCAAGACATTAAAGAATGTTGGCATTTGCAAACTAAAGACCATTGAGATAAAAATATACCAGTGATTTATCATATTTTATGTCAGGGCCTACCTGAAGAAGTATAGAGACAGTTAAAAAAGATTGTGGAGATAGAAATGAAACCATGGACAGAGCTACAATTGACTATTATTCATCACTGTAGGTTGAAGCAGGAAAAGGATCAAAAGAAAATAGAGGAAAGGCAAAAGGAATAGGCAGAATCGGTGCAGAGGAAATTATCCAAAATGGTGGTAGAAGGAGCAGTATGGATAAATACAGGAGACGGGAATAATGGACAAGGAGCCATCATGCTACAGCAGGCATGGGTGGTTATTTTGCAGGAAAAGGGCAGAGTAGCTTTTACCCCAGAGGAGGAAGAGGATTTGTTCACAGAGGGAGAGGATTTGGGTTTGGTGGGGGACAGCCCCACTTCGGAGGACCCGGGACCACTGGAGCAGTATATTGGACATGTGGGAAAGTAGGACACATTTCACAACTGTGTAGAAGTAGAGGAGCAATGCAGCAAGGTGCAATGCAGTATGGGCCAAGAGGGGGGGATCCAGCACCATATGGTGCACCACAACAAGACCATGGTTATTATAGCTACACACAATATTCATCAGATCAGACACAAGCACAACAGGTGCAGCACCACATGGGCCACAGATACTGCCACAGATAGAGCCAAAACAACCACAGCAGATATTGACACAGCAACCACAGAATGTGGCGCAATCACAACAAGCAGTAACACAGTGGGATACAAACATTTTGCCTCAGACACCCTGGATAGGAGGAGTGACAGCGATTGCGGGGAACCCTTTTACAGGGCCAGGACTGAACATGTATTCCCAACAGGACAGCCCACAGAATAGCTTGATGTGCCCCATCCTATCAGTTACCACAGACCCTGAACAGGAACCGAGGGTCGAGGTATCAATAGGCGACCAGACTCTTTCCTTCTTAGTTGACACTAGGGCAACAAAATCCTGTGTCAGAGAGGGCAGATATCTGATGTCAGGAATATTCCTGGACACGCAAGTCTTTTCTGCGGCTACAAATATGGTTCTTTTCACTGACAGTTTGCCTGTGACAGTAGGGGACCAGACGGTAGCTATCCCATTCCTGTATTCCAGAAAGACACCTTGTTAACATATTGGGAAGAGATCTAATGGCCAATCTCAATATGTCAATATCATTCACAGAGGACAGCATAATATTCTCTGCACCAGGCAAATATTTCCAGAGAGCAAAGAAATACATAAAAGCCTTTCATGGGCAGAAAGTACAGAGGGGAGTACTAGTGGATTCTGAGGCATTTTTCTATGGAGTACAAGTGATGATAGCGTTGCACCCCCACATTGAGGGACAGTTTTTGAGACTACCCACAGACTTTTTATTCAGAACACAGATACCTACAGATGTAACTAAAGGGGAACTGTTTACAATTGAGCTACAAATGGCTGTAGTGAGGGAGGATTGAGTGATTTTACACAGCACTAATGAGGAAGGGGTGAGTGGCGCACAGTGATAGCACTTGACACATCACGCAGAATGACACAGTTGACAGATTATGAGTTGTTTGACTACAGTGACTCTGAAGATGAGGCATTGTTTGAGATAAATATACCATATCAATTAAAAATTGAGTATACAGAGGTGCCACAACAAATATTGCTAGCTAGAAAAGTACCATCATGTATGGAAGAATATTTGGCAAGGGTACCCAGCACACTATGGACAACCAGTCCATATGATGTGGGTTTGTTAAAAGGGATTGGAGCTGTAAAAATAAGATTAAAGGGGCAATTTTACCTAGAGTGAAATAGTATTGAATGTCCAAAGAAGCAGATGAGGGTATCTATAAAACAATAAATGCACCCATGAAGCAGGGAGTAATAGTGCTATCAGATTCTCCTTGCAACACTGCTGTATACCCAGTGAAAAACCTCTGGGAGGGTCCTGGAGATTCATACAAGATTTATGCACCTTGAATAACATTGTTGAGCCTGAATTTCCAGTGGTACCTAATCCTGTCATGGTGTTGTGTAATATACCTCCCACGGCCACACATTTCACAGTGATTGATCTGAAAACAGAATTTTTCAGTATACCCCTTCATGAACATTTGCAGTATTTAACTGCATTCACCTATAGAAGAGTAAGACTGGAACATTATCGTATCCCACAGGGGTACTGTGAATACCCTAGTGTGTTTAACAGGGTGCTGCTGATGGATTTGGGAAACATACAAACTCCCAGTGCCATCATACAATATGTAGATGACTCTCTTGTATGCAGCAACTGTCAGGACAGTGCAGAATTGACTTAGTGCAGCTACTGACATGAGAAAGGATACAACGTTGAGAAACAGAAAATGCAATATTGTCAGGAACAAGTTCATTATTTGGGCCAAATAATCTCCAAAGCCGGGAGGAGGGTGAAACCTGAAAGAGCAGAGGTAATCAGCAATACACCTTGTCCAAACACAGTGAAGAGGTGCAACAGTTCTTGGGA
Source organism: Ambystoma mexicanum (assembly GCF_040938575.1). NCBI lineage: Eukaryota > Metazoa > Chordata > Amphibia > Caudata > Ambystomatidae > Ambystoma > Ambystoma mexicanum. The sequence continues at coordinate 1,077,165,930 of NC_090922.1, forward strand.
TTATGCAATTATTGCACAGTATGGGTATTTGACTACAGCTCATACATCGGACCACTGTTAGAAAGGTTGTTTAAAGGGAGCACAGAGAAACAAAGATCCCATACAATGTACAAGAAAAATGAGCAGCGCATTTGATGAACTAAAAAAGGCCATAAGTACAGCACCTGTGTTAGGAATCCCAGAATACAAAGCAGACTTCTTGATTTTCTCCCATTGCAATCGAGTAGTGATGACGGCTTTCCTCACAGAAAATACTTCAATGGGACATAAACTTTTGGCATATTACAGCAGGTTGTCAGACCCTGTAATGAAAGGGCATTACCCAGGTGAACAAGCTTTGGCTGCAGAAGCATTCACAGTTGAGTAATCGTCCTCTGTGACGATGGACTGCTCGGTAACATTATACATGGAACATGCACTTTTTGCAATACTTGAGAAGCCTAAAAGCAAATTGACTACACAGAGGGCCTCAGGATATGAGGGCATTCTAACAAATCCATCTATTAACATTGTTAGATGCCATTTGGTAAATCCAGCTAAATACATTGCAGATCCAGTGCAAGAAGATGATTTTGTCCATTACTGCACAACATACACAGATTATTATGATGAGATACCTCCTGCCAAGGAGGTGGCCTTAGACACAGGAGTAAAAGTGTTTGTTGATGGTAGTAAAATAATAGAGACAAATTCAGGAACACGAATGATGGGAGCTGCAGTAGTAAGAGCAAAGGAAAACGGAGAGTTTGAGACTGTTGAAAGCATAAAACTATCTGCAATTTTTTCAGCACAAGCAGCAGAATTAGTGGCAATGCTTATGGCACTAGAGAGACATGAGGAAGTTACAGTGTACTCTGATTCCGCCTATGTGATGTCCACAGTGCATTCTGGACTGTCAGGGTGGACAAGGAGGGGTCTCCTGCATGCTGACGGTACACCCGTGCAGCATGCTGCTTTGTTAGAAAAATGGATTTCTGCATTATCCAAACCATCAGAGGATGCTGTGGTAAAATCCTGAGCACATACCAGAGACTCAGATTTAATTTCCTGTGGAAACGCAGCAGCAGATACCAAGGCCAAATGAGCTGCATATTTGCCAGACATAGTGAAGGTACCAAAGTCCATGCAATCACATGCAAAGATGATGGCAGATGCAAATAGCACAGTTAATATAGATACAAGGGCGGGCATTACCAGAAGAGCAGAAGTTGTGGGAAAAAAGAGGCTGTTCATTGTACCCCATGGATCTTCTGTGGTGACAGGGAAACACAGGAAATCCTGTAATGCCACTGGAATTACCCACAGTAGCATTAGAACAGTTACGCTACCCAGCACATATTTCCAAGGCGAGCATTGCAGTGCAGATTTCCAGAGAGTGCTTCGTGCCCAACCTGCACGAACCTGTGACAAACTTCATCATCAATTGTGCAACTTGTCAGAAATATACAGCAGGCCATACACTTAGGACCCTGCGAGGAACAATACCCTGCCCAACTGGCCCATTCAGACACCTGCATGTGGATTACATTGATATGGCCCAAACATGCAGGGGATACAAATATGTAATTGTGATGCTATGTCCCTTCACCAGATGGATAGAAGCAGGACCATGCACCCACCCAGATGCCATTTTAGCACTGAAATTCCTTGACCATTAAGTTTTCCCCCGATGGGGAGTGTGTGAGGTGCTGAGATCTGATAATGGACCTCATTTCACAAATGAGCTCTTTGCAAAAATAACATCCTTATTGGGCATTAGACATAAACTCTGTTTGGCCTACCACCCACAAGCAAATGGAGTTGTGGAGAGCCTCAATGGCCTCCTGAAAGACTGCATAGCTGGATTGCGTGACACACTGCATAAGAACTGGATGTATTGCCTTCCGCTGACTCTTTTTGCCTTAGGCAATCAGCCAGGCTCAGACCATCACATGACTCTTCATGAGTTGGTGACAGGTCACAGGATGCATTTGCCCATTACCCCACCCACATGCATGCAGACAGATGCCCAAAACACTGCAACTGTGTTAGGAAATGAGTTACATGACTATTTGATGTCCATGACTAAATCTCTCTCTTCATTTCTCAACGGGAAAATGAAAGGCTGGGCACTATCGCAAAAGGCACAGAAGAATACGAGACAATTCCACCTCTCTAACTGTTCCCTGGGGAGCTTGTGCTGTGCCGCAACCATGTGCGAAAGTGGCACTACCCAAGGTTCACGGGTCCCCATATTGTGACTTATTGTACCCCTACATAAGTAAAGTTGCAGGACAAAAGGCGTGGGTCCACCTTACCTATGTAAAATCATACAAGAGTGGCGACTCCCTGCCTAACTACCAGGATCTAGAGGGAGAGGAGAACGAAAACAGACCCAGGACCAGAGCCCAAGCGTGTACTGAACAAGAACCTGATGAGAAAAAGGAACTTGAGGATGCAAGAAATATAAATTAGGTTGCACCACTTGAGGAACGTTGACGCTGAACTATCACTGGAACAGTAAGAAAGGAGTTGATGCTGAGGACTATTTGAATATATCATCAGCACAGTATTAAGGACTATTTTTCAGAGCATACATCTATAACAGACTATTGTTTTCTACTTTTCTATCTTTACATTTTTATTGGGACTATTTCTATCTTCCACATTTTTATGTTTTTAGCAGCATTATTTTTATATTTTTATATTTTTACATTCTTTATCAATAATCCACTAAATAGTGGAAGTTGTTTTAAATAAATTAATAAATCAAATCTTTTAATATTGTCATTATCAGTGGTTGCAAGTGGTTGAAAAAGGTACATACAGCTCACCTCACTGTACGAAAGTTTTCATAACCTTATGTTCCTGATCTCTTCATAATACCCCGATAAAATGACTGACATTATGGCTTCTGGTTTCCTTTATCTTTTGTCTCACTGCATTTGACTGATTATGATAAAATAATTTGTCCCTATGGCAAAATGTGAGTGAAGAAGTTAAAAAACAAGGAGATTTCCAGTTAGAACAGGAAATGGTATTCTGCCCAATTGTGGAGACAGTAAGGGCTATGCAAATTATTGCAGATGATAAATATTACATAAGAAGGTGTTTTGACAATTCCATAAATATTGAAGGAAACTCATGGTATAGGTCAAAGGAGAAGGTGGGAGAGAGAGATCAAGGGAGGCTGCTTTGTTTGCTCACTTATCCCCTATGCCATGACAGCTTCTCAAGTATTTATACCTCATTGTGGACCCATTTTGGATTTACCAGGTATGAAAGTTGGCACAGCTGTACTAATGGACCATTACTTGGCCTGCATACCTGAGTACAGAGCACACTGCTTGGTACATCTCACAGTATGCCAGAACAGAGGACAATTTCAGGGACAATCGGCCATGATGAAGTATCTCACAGGATCAGAATTCCCACACATAAACAACACGGTAAAAGAGGAACACATGATGGAGAGTATAAGAATTAAAAGTAAGGTGCTCAGTTTTGGATGTATACAAATTGTTCGAACTACAATTGTTCGAATCACAATTGACCTTTGCACAATTGACCGAATTGTGAATGTCAATTGTTACATATCTTGGGGGGGAACCCCCCGCAACCCCATATATATATATATATATATATATATATATATATATATATATATATATATATATATATATATATATATATGCGGTCAATTGTGCAAAGGTCAATTCGGACCCTTGACTTTCGATCAATTGGGTCATTCGAACAATTGTGTTCGAACAATTTGGGTAATACCGCTCAAGTACATAATATCAGGTCCAAAAAGAGGTGATGTTGAAGTACTGGATCATCAAATATTATGGTGTACAGATGCCCAGTCTAATTTGATATCTTATTGTGGTGACAGACCACAATTGCAAATAAAAGGAAAAGTATATTCCTCAGGAGGATGGATTGATGGAATAATGGGATGCAAAGAAGAGGCAGTATGGACTGTGCCAATAGAAGTGATAAAAAATGCAGACAGAGTGTGCCGTGAGGAATGGAAACCAACTGCTACATTTTTTACATGGGTGGAATATGAAGCAGGACCACTACCCATAACCAAACTACAAACACCGGCATAATGCTTTAGAAATATTGGTTCAGTAAAGCTTGGTAACAATCAAGGGTGTAAACGCATTATGGATTTACGAGGTTTGAAAGTTGGCACAGCTATACTATTGGACCATTACTGGGCATGTGGTACAAGTGCTTATATACAACCTCCACACGACTGTGGTGGTATATGTACAATAGTGCTACTAAATACATCAGCATATTTAACACCACAAAGTGAGGTTGACATTGGGACTTTATCTTCAATGGCACACAACAGGAAGACAATATCGCTAGGCTAAAACGCACAAAAAGAACTAACTATTTTTCCAAGAAGGCCAATGCTGCATTCAATGAAATCCCAGAGAGTCATAAGTTGTTTGGTAAAACAACAATGTTCTTCACATCCTTTCTAATGCCTGGCCTGGAAGCAGCAGCAAATGCACACTGGATCCAGATAACTAGGTGGGAACTGTTACAAACTCTTAATGCCACAATAAAAGGCTTCAATGCATTCAAGGAGGAGTTAAGAGCGTTCAGATTGATGACCCTACAGAACAGGTATGTTCTGGACCTCCTCACAGCCATGGAGAGAGGAGTGTACACAAAGATAGGGCCAAGTTTCTGTACATATGAACCCGCACATGATGAGGAGAATGGGACCTTGACAGATGCCATATACTCCTTTAAAGAGCTGCATGATAAAATGGAGGAGGAAGTGGATGACATTGAGGACGATAGCTGGTTCATTTATCTCTTCTCCTGGATGCCTACCTGCATTCAAATGTCTGTTGGCAATTTTGGTACTGGTTCTAATGGCTTTTTGTATGTTGAGACTAGCAATAAGCCAATGTAAAAATACTGGCAAGAAGGCTCTCCAAATGACACTAAGGGTTAATATGGCTGACACTGTACATCAGCACACTCAAACTGATGATGATGTTTATTGTCCCATGTACCCATTGGGTCAGCCAGCTAAACAACCTGGAGTATTGTTTATATGCCCCAAAGATACCCATAACTACACGGAGCACTGGATGAAATGTGACTACAATGGCGAGTGCTGGCTTATGACGTGTTGTCCAGCAGAATATGTAGCAAAAGGAGGTAACTTGGGAGGGTCACCAAAGTATGGCTGCCCCAGGATGGCTATAATATGATGAGACAAAATGAAGGAGTGGTCGATGACTCGACCAGATGCGGGAATGTAGTGGGGCAGTTATTGACTAGAGAGCAATTTCAGCTCTGCCCCCCTGCCTTCCTCAGAAGAAACACAATTATAAGATAAGAAAGGACACATTTGAAACTGCACTTTAAATTCTCCTGGAAATTCAGCTGACATAAAGGATAGTTATTTGCACTACGCTAGTAGGGTAGAGATAAGGTATTAACTTGCACAATTAGTGTGTTTTAAAATAGAATCGATTAGGGTACAGGAAGGCGTGTGCACAAGATAGGGACTCACTACACAAGTAGGGCAGACAATTGTTTGCAGATAAGGTTACTGCTACCCATATGAAGGGAAATAATGTGACAGGCATGCACCAGGAAATTGGTAGATAGCAAAGCAAATGTGTCCTGTAGGGGAGAAAACGTGACAAGCAGTTGCCTTTTAAACTGCACAAGCAGAGGAAAGAATTGAGTTCTGTAACTTTAAGAGAGGTCCCCCAGCAACGGACGCTATTAGAAACAATACATTCTAATTCAGGAAAATTCTGCGGTGGCTGGATAGTAGCCCTGAGATACAATGACTTGTAGAACATCAACTAACACGCAAATCCTTAGTGTATATTTTATGATGTTTACACATAATTATATAAAAGACATGGTCATCTCGATTTAAAAGATACATTAATTGACAAGATTTATTATATACATGTTTTGATGTTAATGCCAATGTTCTTTTGTATAAATGAAGGTTTTAACTTAGATTTGCACATAGGGTTGAATTGATAAATGTTGAGTACAATGGCCGGAAATGTATTGGTGTTACCCAACAGGAAGTGACATTCAGGAACTATAATCTGTTACGGCAAGGAGTTCTTAATACATCATAAATGTATGTAAGAAATGTTATATTGTAGCAATGTATAGTTAAATGATATAAGAAATATTGCATCGAATAACATTGTTCTAACATCTTTCACAAAGAGGCTCAATACTTACAGAAAATACTACCAAACGTCACCTGAATTCAATTTCCGGTTCTTGAGAAAACAGTTCTAGGTCATTAATCTTAATAGAAAAATGCCAGTCACAGTAGTTTATTAGTCTTCCATTATTGACAAACACAGGAAGAACTTCAGTCTATTGACAAGTAAGTGCATTGATTTGGGAATAACTGAATTCCTAAGATTATGTCACTACCGCTAACAAAATTCCTGGTTACATTGTGTATAGACAAATAGAAGATATTCATTTTCTATTGCCGGTCAAGTGGCACAGCGAGTAGAGCGCTCGCTTTGACATCCGTGCAGAGCCTGCTAACGCAGGTTCGAATTCCGGCAGGGCCAAACTCAGCCTTTCATCCTTCCGAGGTCGATAAATGAGCACCACACACCGTGGGTAATAATAAGCAGCGCTCAGATACCTGAGGGTTCGTAGCACTATATAAATGCGAAATTATTATCATTATTTGTGAAGAGAAGATTTTTTGGGCAACACTAGATATAGGGTGAGCTTATTTTTCATTACAGTAAAAGGTATACTTTTAGAGTTAAAGATGAAGTAGATGTGAATTATACAGAATATTTCTTTCAAATATTTACAGATTTAATATCCATATGAAGTTGATGAATGACAGCTCCCGAGGAAGGGTGTAGTCCAAAACCCATAGAGCCCAACAATCTTTGATATCACCAATGGATATTAGCAATGAATCACACAAAGATGACAATATGATTTTTCATCTTCATTTACTATGTTTTGAAACTGTATAAATGATTGATTTGTTGTTCTAAGACTATTATACGCAATATGATTTAAATTGTGTCACATTTTGTTAAAAATGAATTTCAAATTCGGAGGTACATTAAACATTATTGAATTACCAGAGTAAACTGGACCTAAACCTGTGACTTATTCATCAGAAAATATTGGGATGTTTGTACTGGACGCCAGTGTGCATGTCTAGTGTTGGCCTTCTTGATAATGAGACATGTTGGGGTTGTGGGAAGCAGAGGGGGACACTAATTCATATGTTATGGAGTTGTTCTAGATCGACACATTTTGGGGGTGTACTAGATAGGTTAGACACAATACTATTTATTGGTTTTCCGAGAACACCCTTTTCTACAATTCTGTCTAATAGAGGAAGATGTGTGATTGCTAGGAGATATAGATGGCGAATTAAAAATCCTTAATGGTTGCAGTGAAACAAGTTTTAAGATTGTGGAATATCTGGAAAAATCTGCAGGTAGAGAACTGGGTTAGTGATATGCAGTTGTTGTCAGATTTTGAGAAATGTATGTACTATGGGAGAAATCAGGAATCTGTCTGTTTGGATCTTTGGACACCCTTTAATGATCTAAATGGTTCTTAGAAATAAATTGTATGAATAGGATCTTATTCAAAATGTTATGATTGCATGTTAGTATATTTGTGTTAAGTGGGTGAATGTATGTGTTGTGTCATGTGTTGTGCTGTGTGGGGATGTGTGTGTTTTCATTTCTCATTCTCACTTCTCTCACTTTATTCTCTGGATCTTAGACAATGTACAATGATTGTGCTGAGAGGATTGAGAAGGGCATAGTATGAAGTAAACGATTGTGAAAGCCCAATAGTAGGCATACAGTGTGAGCAGAAACCGTTTGTGGCTGGTGAGCAGCAAAGATGATGTTGCACCAGATCTAATCAGACAGGTGCTGATGCACATGAACTGATTAGATCTGGCACTCAACCCACCCCTTTAAGAGAAGGTAGTAATATTATGTGACAAATGGGGATGCAGAAGTTACTCAAACATCAATTATCAAAATGACTCAGGTAGTTAGCAAAAAGGTTAAGTGTTTTAATATCAATTATCTAAAACAGGGAGTACAACGGACATCAACGGACGTCTCACCGCATTGTCTCTCAATTTGCTTCAGAATAAAAATTATACTTATAGTAAAAACTCATCATTGATGACGTGACCATACGTATTTACTAAAGTCATCTTACATGGCAAACTACAAAAACCTATTGAAAAGAGTGATTGGTTCTAAGGGAACATCTAAGTATACGTTCCATACTAGTCTAAGAAAGTTATAGGCTCCTTAACATCAGGTGGGGCAACTAAGCCCTCCCCTTAAACAGGTCACTATGAACATCACCAAATACACGACGTCCCATTGGCTACCCAAACTATAGGGCCCTTAATTACGTGGCCCCCTACAATTGGTTGGCACTCTTACATTCGTCAGTACTTTTCCACCTACGTTAGCAGCATGCAGGCTCGACTTCCAGGTGCTGGTGAGCTGGTCATAACCATAGCTCCCACCAAATAGCATATCATCTATCATCATCTCAGTGGTCTGCTGTCAATTAAGGCTTTGAACTTGTCCTTGGAAATGTTCTTTGCTCTTGAGAATTCAGGGGAGTGAAGACACGCTCTGCCTTCATGCATAGGTGTGGGTTGTCATATTTGTCCAACTTCATCCTTCCACGTGCCTGAAGACCACACTTCTGAGTTCTGGTGCATTTAAAATACTATTTTTAATAGACCTCTGATGTCTTCCTTGACTTCGTCAATGCCTTCTGAACAGGAGTTTCGTTCTTTCACACGTTTGTAACCAATTTCTGTTTATCCTAGTGTGATAAGACCTTGGCTTCTTGGGGATCAACCAGCCTCGCCTTTCTGAGATCTGCTTCTGAAGCTAGATTGATTTTTCAACTGTGACACACTGTAAAGACCTTCCTTCTCTGGTCTAGCACTGCTATAACACGTTGTGGAAACATCCATTATTTTTTTTATTTTTTTCTTTATTGATTTAGTTGAATTTAATCAACTTTTCAATATAATTATAACAATTAAAACAAATATATACAATAGCAAAATCAAATTTAAACTATTTCAGTAATAAAAACATTTAAACAAAGTTATACATATAGTCACATAAAATCATTTAAAAGAATTAACAAAAGAATGTGTATTATGACAGAACACAATAGCATGAAGGAGAAAAAGAAAAGAAGACAGAATATATCAGTTACTTAACTTATTCATAATAAGTACATTCTCAGATAATATCTAATTTCAATGAAGACAAAAAAATTTACAATTGATATTTAAAGTGTCAAGTTTGAAGAACCAAACATATAATACCAACATTGGCTAGGTTTCATGATAGCAAAGGAAGAGCAGAACTTATTAAGATGTATTTGTCTTTTGGCACGTAACAGAGGACATTGTGTAAGAAGGTGCTCAAGAGATTCTGAAATGCCAGGAATGTTACAAAAGCGAAAAAAGTTTTGTTCAATAGGCAGCATTTTGCGTAAGTGCAACAAGTCTCTAGTCTGCCATATATGGCATCGAAAGCGCAAAATCAAATATTTGTAATAGATGGATGGTGCTTTAGCCAAATAGCTTTCCATAATGCCTCGCGACTTAGACGGAAAACGGAGGTTAGTAGCATTTCTATATGTTAAACATTTTTGTTGGTTATCAATCCAGTCCATTTGATAAAGTTTGTTTTGAGCTTTGTCTGGATTTGATATTCAGAGGTAAATTGTGATGTCTGCATGTTCCAAAATCCCATACGTACAGGAGAGCCATTTCCGCACGAATAGATTTTCAGTGTTAAACATGTATTTCGAGAGTTCTTTTAACAGGGATTCTGTGTCGGTGGAAATTAGACACTTTCTGAAAAATGTACATAGCCGCCAATGATAGATGGCAGTTAAGGAAGTGATACCTAACCCGTAACGGATCCATGTGATGGGAATGTATTGCGGAAAGTGCAAAACTCTATGCCAGAATTTGGCTTCCCATTTCTCAAGAATTTGGACCGATAGAGGGCAGCCTGTCTCCAGCCCATATAGGATTATTGGAACAACCTTCATATTCCAAAACAGCACTGCAGGATTAACTGAAAATTTGCCATACTTCGCGAGAAGAATACGTGCCTGAGAATTTGCTGACATGAGTTTACAATCAATCTGGTGAAAGTGCTGCTTGGAATGCGATATGATCTCAAAGATGACACCCAAATAGGTATATGCTTGAACAATTGACAGTTTTACAGTGTCAATGGTCCAGTGCTTCATTGTATGACATCCGCGGTGAGGATTGTACTTAACTATTTGTGTTTTAGCAGTGTTAACCTTGAGGTCATTTCGGCAATATATATTTCGAATGTTAGCAACAACTTTTGCAAACCAGCGTGAGTCTTAGATATTAACACAATGTCGTCATCATAGATAAGTGCTTTTATGGGGGCTCCATTGATTCTAGGGAAGTCAGATAAGATGTGTCAAACTTGTAAAAGAATGAAAGTGATTAATTATATCCATAAGAGTGGCAGGACATGTGTCTCTAGCAAGTTTTGACATAAGTTTGACTCTGGAGATCGAGTCAAAAGTGTAGTATAGATTCACAAAGGCAAGGTAGATCTGCTGCTTTTGAGAGTGGCATTGCATTTTAACAGCATTAAGAAAAAACAGATTTACCGATGTGCCCATACCGGCAATGAAGCCTGATTGGTATGGATCATGATGATGACTCTGTAGGGTCCAGGCACAGAAATCTCTCAACACAAATTTTGCAAAAATTTTCCCCAGAGTATCAAGAAGCGCAATGGGTCTATAGTTTGTTGGTAATGATCGATCCCCCTTTTTAAAAATAGGAACTATGATGGATTTGTGCCATGAAATGGGTAAAGTTTTTGAATTTATGATATGCTGAAAAAGATGGTACTAAATCTTCGACCATTGTTCCGGACTGGACTTCAAATTATTATTATTTAACCCATCTAGACCAGCTGCTCTGGATTTGTTAGCAAGCTTTATGTATTGATTGATAGACTCAATGTCACACTCCAACAGTCACTTGGTCTGGGTCTGAAAGGTATATTTAAAATTGTCAAAGGAGGGGTCAGCATAGATTTTAGAAAAAATGTGTAGTCCATTGATCTTCTTGTACTCCGTTAGCCTGGGCATCAAGTTGATTGGAACAATTTCCATAGTTAAGAAGCTTCCAAATGTCAGCAGATTTTTTAGTTGCCAATGTGTTCAACATGACTTCGCTATCACAGTGAAAAAGAAGGGCTCTGTGAGCACGAACCCAATTTGTGTACCTAGATTTATCTGTTTTTAAAACTTTGAATCGAGGAATAGAAGAAGATTGGAGTAAGGTTTTACGTTCTTTTCTGTACATGGCTCGCTTTTCTTGCAAGTCAATATCAAAATAATGTAAATTAATTACAGCCTTTGTTTTCATGATTACAATATTGTTTTGAAATCTCTGAAGGATGTTTGTATATTCTGTCATAACATTAGCAAAGGGGAGTTGGACGACAAGATTATCAAGATCATCAAGTTGGTTGGGTGACCAGGAAAAACAAGTTCTAGCTTGGTTGATCTCAAGAGGATGACAATGCCACTGTCTGTCTGAGATGGTCAACAAAACAGGCCTGTAAAAGGTGAGAGACAGTAAATTGTGATCACTATGTGGGGACTTAATATCTGAAAACAAGGTTGAGTCAACATAGATATAATAAATGGTGCTGAACAGTTTATCTCTATGCCAGGTGGTAGCAGCGGATAAATCACCCAAAACTGCTCCATTCACCATTTTGAGATTGTGATCAGACATGAAGGTAGACCAAAAAGGGGCATCCTGGGTGGCTACATCAGTTTTTGGTTTGATACAATCGAGATTAATATCACCAGCCAAAATAGTTGCTGTGATGTCTTTTGTAAGTGCAACAATTTCTAACGTAAGAGAAAGCTCCTGAAAAAAAAAATGTGTTAGATACTTTCAAGGGGTTACAATATATGTTAAATAGAGCAATGTTGCCACATGGTCCAATTAGTTTAACCAGTTGAATAGATGCATCAAAAGCAAGCCAAGGTTCAATGGAAAAGACAGAAGTCAACCTTACCGCCACCAGGAGGCCTGAAGTTGGTCATCCCTTATCTCCTCTTATAGCAGAGATTAAAGCAGTTGAATAGTTGTCCCATATAGGAGATGTAGTCAGCCATGTCTCTTGAAAGACCAAAATATCATAGGGCTGCGTGGACTTGACTATAGAGTGCTGAAGGTGAACATGACCCCTCGTATTCCAACTGCATAACGTTATTTGAATGCTATTAGGAACAGTTTGTAGTTATGAATTGAATGCTGGATTTTCGGTAGATTTATAAGTACGTGATGAAGGGGTGAGAGAAGAGGAACCAGTCCGAGAAGAAATCATGGGGACAAGCAAGGATTGAGATCTATTGGGATCTTGAGAAATGAGAAAGCCCATGTCAAAAATAAAGAGCTAGGCATTCCAAGTTGCTTTAGCGACAATAGCTGAAGGGATCCATAGTGGGACCACAGTGAAGTCCTGCCCAGCAATGAATTCAACAAGATCAATATCACCCGAGGTGACATTTTCTAGAGACTTAACATCATGAAGTATGTTCAAAATGCATTGTCTATTAAGATCATACAGAGGGCATTTATCTCTTCTGCACTTCATGATAAGAGAGTGACCATTTGGAAGTGGATGGTTCCCAGATGTAAGTAATTATTTTTCAATAGGATGGGTGGTAGTCCATGTGTGTGAGGCATGGGACGATATTGGGTGCAAAGAGGGCATCTCAGAAGGCATTTGGACGCCTACGGGCCTCATTGTCTGTGGAGCTCTATTGAGCTCAGTAACATTGGGATTGCTAACAACGCATCTCGTGGCCTGAGGATATAAAGAGCCATGATGGGGTATATCAATTGGTGGTTCTGAATGAGTATTGTCCATGTTCACTTTCACTTGTTTATAAAGAATAGCAACAACAACATTCTTTATATTTTGTGCCAGCATGTTAGAGTTGTAAGGATCTATTGTAAGATTTTGAGTGAGTGGAGGACATCCTTGTGCTACAGAAGAAATAGTAGAAGCAGACTGAGGAATTGTAGTGATACAAAAGTGGGGTATCGAAATAGGCGCTGATTTAGTTTGCAAATACTTCTCGACCATCTCCCTATTATGGTCCAGTGAAGATGGAATAGTAGTCCTCCCAAACGGACCAGGCAACGTTGGAGATTCAGAGCTTGAATAATCATCAATGATGGGCTGTATATGATCAAGCGGTACATTTATGTCAGAAGAACATTTAGCTGACAATTCATGAGAAGGAGGTGCTTGAGAGGCCTTCGGAACTAAATCATTTGATGCACTTGGTAAATGATTTAAAGAGGTATCTACAGCAGGCTGTGTCAAAGCATTGACAAGATTACTTAGAGAGGAATAGTGCATCTCTTGACCTGGAACAGCAGTTATATTCTTTGAAACATCAGTATTTTGCTTTGAAGAAGTATTTCTAACAGCGTCACACTCCACGGTCGGGCCTGTGGCAATAGTTTTGAAAAAAGTAGCAATAGAATTTTTTGAGATCTTGGCGGCAGCCATCTTCTTAGATTTTTTTATCATAGATTGGCAGGGAAGGGGATTCTTCTTTTTTTGATTTTTGCATTTCCGAGAGATGGAAGGAAACTCACGGGAAGGCAAAGTTGGAAAAGAGGAAGGTTCTGGGAGAGAACCAGCCTTATCAGTCTTGTTCCAAACCTCAATTAGGCGTCTCCTAATTGAGGTTTGGAACTGGAAGTTTGATCATCATGGGATCGAATAATTTTGGGAAAAGCAGGCACAATGGGATATGTTGTAGGATCATCTAAGATGGTGGTAGAGATCGGACAGGATGAAGGCAATGGAATGTAAAGCGAGTGTTTCAAAGTCGCAAACCACTCGTGTATAGAGTTGATTTGTAAACTCTGATTAGAGACCTTTTCATCCAGTCGTTCCAATAGTTTGAATACACTCAAAATGGTGGTGTTAATTGCAGATAAGGTGATTTCTAGCATCATGGGGCTGGCTGGCAAAGGCCCTCATTACGACCCAGGCGGTAAGTAATCGAAATTACCGCCATGGCGTAATGAGCGTTAACGCCATGGTCCGATGGCGATAAGAGCGCCATATTACGACCCATCGCGCACGAGCATTACGCCATGGCGGTAACGTAAACTACGCCATGCCGTAAATAGCCCTTACCGGCCTCGTTAACAGCGCAGGGTGACCTACCGCCACCCATCATTGCGCCGACCGTAGTCAGCGGTCACCGTAATTAGCGGTGACCGCAATTAGGCGGAACCGGAAATAGCGTAATCGCGGCGGAACGGGAAACAGCACAGCGGCCATCTTAAAAAACACAATCCATTGCCATCCTACCCAACCACACCACAACCAACCCTCAAACCCTGTCATTCCCATAACCCACCCATTTCCACACCCAACCATGCCGAAAGTTGTGAAGAAGGCATGTGACAGGCAGCGGCAGGAGCGCTACAGTCGTGAGGAACTGCAAATGCTTGCAGACACGCTCCAGGAGAAGGCCGATGTTGTCTTCTCCACTGAGATGACCCGGCCAGCCATAGGCCGCAAAAAGGAGGTGTGGGAACTTGTGGCACAACGTGTCAGTGCTGTTGGAACCACCCCACGCACCTCCAAACAGTGCCGCAAGAGGTGGGACGACCTGCGGATCAGGGTCCGGGGCATTATGTCTGCCAACCGTAACATGGCCCTGGGAACTGGCGGGGGAGCACACTCCCCACTGAAGATGCAGCCATGGGAGGAGACATGTGCCTCTCTGATTGGCATTGAGTGCATCGAAGGTGTCGGCGAGATGGAGAGAGGGGCCCCGACATCTGGAGAGACAGGTAGGTGCCTCATATCCAGCCTTGCAAGACACCCTGATACACTTGCACGTGACAATCACAATGTGGCAGACGCAACACATCAGCAGATGAGCCACACCCTGCGCACATGCAGCATGTACACTGTACAGTAAGCAGACACACACCTGCATGCAAAACCGAACCTAAAGGGAGGCAACCTGTATGTCACGGGCTACTAACTCCACCATCTATCCATTACACTCTTCACAATGCCTGCTCAATGTCCGCTGAACCATCAATAACAGTCACCCTCCTCTGCTCCACCACAGGCTCGCAATCGGACACTGGCAGGGACGACAGCACCAGCACCCCAGCCAAGAAGGCCAGGAAAGTGGGAGAAGGGAACCATGCATCCACCTCTGCTGGACCCAGGCCAAAACCACGCCAGGCTGAAGAGGCCAGGGCAGCAAAGTCCCCCGAGGAAGGGGTCGTGACAGCGCCTGCAGCCCAACAACACCCACTGTTGCCCACTGAGGGCAATGTGTCAGCAGGGAGCAGTACTGTTGGGGAGACTGCAGCCATCGCTGCCTGCTCCGATAGTGATGTGGAGGATGACACTGGACTTGCCCACAACACGCAACTTCACTCACCACACCTATCCCCAATCAGCCATCATGGAGATGACACCCAGGGCCAATCGCCTGCTAATTCATGGCCAGCAACTCCAAGCCCAGTGGGAGTTGGGGAAGATGGGAGTAGTCCCATTGGTCCCCCATTGGCACCCTCCATTGGGCCAGATTTCCAGCTGTCGCTGGAGCAGATTGCCAACAGGCAGGAAGTACTGGGCACACTCCTCACGCAGCATGTTGCAGAATGTGGAAGTGCCAGTGCAGCCATGGAGAGGAGTGCTGATGGCATCAGGTCTGCCATCCAAACTGCCAGCAGGGACATATGCACCGAACTTGCTGCAGTGCGGCAGATGATGAGCCAGCTCATCCAGACAATTGTGGACACATGCCGTACTGAGCAGCCCGGTACATCCTCAGCTGCAAGTTCAGCACAAGCCTCTCCCGTCCGCAGGTCATCCAGGACCCTGAGGAGCACAGGCAGGGGGGCCCCAGGTTCCGGGAGAGGGGGCAGTCAATAGTGTGCAAAACTATACACACTTCACCACGGGCACTGTCACATGTTTGCAGGGTGTTCAGGGGGGAGGGGGAGGGGGGAATTGGGTGTGTTGGAGTGTTCAGGGGGGAGGGGGAGGGGGGAATTGGGTGTGTTGGAGTGTTCAGGGGGAGGGGGAGGGGGGAATTGGGTGTGTTGGAGTGTTCAGGGGGGAGGGAGAGGGGGGAATTGGGTGTGTTGGAGTGTTCAGGGGGGAGGGGTTCTGTTATACCTATTCAGAAGAACAATACACTTTTTCATTTCTCACAAACGAAATGTGTGGACATTGCTCATTGCGTATGTGTGCTTTATTGTTTTACAGTCCACAGTGTTGACATACCAGACACACACAGTGCCTCAAGTGCCATCCATATGTTACACACACGCTGTGTGTGCTAGAATTATCGGTCAATGACATTCTGACGCATTATATGCCCCTCCTGTGCATCGCTGCCTCCCTGAGGTGCTGCCCCATCCCCATCATCATCATCCCCATCATCAGGTGGTTGTGGTTCTGCGTCAGGGGGCAGAGGCACGTTTCGTCTGATGCACATATTGTGTAGCATGACACATGCCATGACGATCTTTGCAACCTTCTCATGGCGGAACAGGAGTGCCCTGCCAGACCTGCTGAGGCAGCGGAAACGTGCCTTCAGTAGGCCAAAAGCCTGCTCTATCACCACACGGGTACGTGCATGGGCACGGTTGTAGTCCTCCTCATGCTGGTTCGATGGGTTCCGCACTGGTGTGAGGAGCCACCTCTTCAGGGGATAGCCCGCATCACCTGTAAAATGTGAGAAATTAATGTGTCAGGAACGAGATTGATTTGTGAACATGACGCACAACCATGCCTTGATTCCGACTGTTACTGTGCACCAATTAGACTTGTGCTAATGGATTTACACTGTGCAACCAGTATGTGTTCATGGCTCTCATGTACTGTTTTGCATGCAAAAACACAATGCAGGGGGGACGATTGCCTTGTGAATGGCCATCCACGGTGTCTGTTCAGGCCGTCATTCATGTGACCTTGCACGTGTCCTGTGAGCTTGAAGCTCACATGATAGCAACATTGATTTCTGGCTCATTATGACCCCAGTGAGCATTACTGGTGTCAATGGGGACTGTTTGTGGGTCTTGTAGTGGTGCATTGATGTTCCTGTCTGTCATGTGCCTCCTTTGTGCGCAGTTGTGGGGGACAGGCCTTTCAGTAGTTGGTGCATGGTGACGTGCATGTTGGTGTTTTTCTTTAGGGTCAATGCGGTCACAATTTGCACAATGCACTTGCAGATGGTTGTGTCGTTTTTGGGATACACTTTCATTCACATGTTGGGATGATTAGGTCAGGCATAATGTGTACACTACTCTGTTGACGTCAGTGCTGCCACAGGGAATGATCTGGCTACTGCTAGTTGCACCCATGTGACGTATGCATCACCCCTCTGTATCTGCCAGATGAAATATGCATTGGTACGTCATTCAACACCCACTTTGCATTTCCATGCTCATGACATTAGACTCACCGAGTAGGTAGGATCTTGGGCCTGCATGTCGCTCCATGTAGCGTGGTATTGTGGAGTTCCGAAGGACCATTGAATCATGGGTTGATCCGGGGTATCTGGCAGAACAATGTGTGATGATCCTGTTGGAGTCACAGACCATTTTCACGTTGATTGAGTGGAAATGTTTACGGTTGCGGTACGGTACCTCCATGGCATGTGGGACCACCAATTCAACATGGGTGCAGTCAATGGCACCAATGCAACCAGGTATGCCGGCCAGTGCATGGAAACCCACTTTGGTGTTGGCAATCTCCTGGGCAGACCGTGGTAATGAGATGTGGTCATCTGTGTGCTTGAGGAGGGCATCGAGCACTTGCATCAGTGTACGCGAGAATAATGGTTGTGATATGCCATGCAAGTGCCCCACTGTGTGCTGGTAGGTGCTTGTGGCCAGGAAGTGGAGCACGGACACTACCTTCAGTAGGGGGGGGTGGCAGTGGGTGTTTCAATCATGCTGACGATGTCATTGTGTATCATGTCCACAATGGTGGTGATGGTGTCCCGGTCCAGTCGGTACAGGGTGTGGATCTGCTCAGCGGTGAGGTTGAATGGGCTGGCTCTGATGCGTGGGATTGGGGGCTCCCTGCGTGGTGGCACTGGCTGTGCTGGTGGGGCTTGCTGGGCCTGCCTTGCCCTCCTCCTCCTGCGTCTCCTCTGTGCAGCCTGTTGTTGTTGTTGTTGTTGTTGTTGTTGTTGTTGTAGTTGCTGTTGTAGCACTCGCATTGCTATCAGGTCCTCCAGCACCAACATTGCTAGTCCTTTTGGTATCATTGTGGAGTGTGTCTGGGTGTGGGAAGGGGTGGGGTGTGCTCTTTTTGTACTTCCTGAGTCTGTATTGCCTTCACCTGTGCTGTTTCTGTGCACCTGTGGCAGCTGCATTCACTTTACATGGCCCTTTACGGTTGGTTCGCGATGGCGTAATTAGCACCATGGCGGTAAGGTACTTAACGGGCTGGGTGATGGCGTTAGGGGCATGTCCGCTTGGGTCGGCATTCGCGTACCTTTCCGCCATGGCGCAAAGTACGGTGTGGATGTTCGCGTGTGCGCGCCCTTGGCGCAGTCAGCGGCAGCGTTAGCTACGATGCCGCTAATGACATTGTAGTTTACGGTCACGGGTCGTAATCGGCCCTAGCGGAAGACGATGGCGGTAATCGTTTACCGCCATCGTTTTTCGCTTTGCGCCAGGGTCGTAATGAGGGCCAAAGTCAGCTGACCTGAAGGTGCCTTAGGGCATTGTGACGGAGTGGGTTGTACGTATTGTGAATTGTGAAGTATCATCGGAGGCACTACTTATTGAAGAAATATCATTTTGATGGTGTGAAGCATCACTAGAGGCATTGTGTCGCATGAATAGAGACATCATCGTCACTGACATTATTCAGTGTCTCATTTACAGTGTAGATGACACTTGGGATGTGTACAGGAGACTTAATAGAGGTTGGAATTTTGGAGCCAACAACTGCAATCAAGGTGGAATCAGACAGCAGGTGCGGCATCAGTGCAATGTTATGTGAGAAAATCTTTGCATAAGCAGTGCGATGGTGAGGTTCAGACACACGAGCGGGAGATTGCAGGAAGCTAGGTAAGGTGGTATTTGCCAAAGGCAACAACGGATTGGTAAAAGGGTTATTTAGTGAGTGTGTATTGGAAGTTTGTAAACGCTAAAGACTGGGTACATTTGTAAACACATTTAGTGAAGCTTTACAATGGCGGCTAGGGGTATGCAAAGTTGACAAATGCATTCTACCTAGAACAAGCGATTTGCGGGACGCCGCCATCTTTGATGAAAAAAGAGTAGAGTCGGGCATACCCGATTCTAAAGAGTATAAATGATTGAACATAGCCCAAAATACTTAGAAGCAACAGACACAAACAACAAAAGTAAGCTTGTGGTCAATGTATCCAGAACTTAAGTAAAGGTAAAAGAAAACCGCACGCTCAGCTATGCCGGGAGAAGTGGGCAAAGTGGTACTTAACGTTTTTATGGAAGCAATCACAAGTCCAGCCCTGTTGTGGGCGTTGCTTAACACTTGGAAAATGTTTTTGCTCAGCAAAACACTGGATCACAGTAGTCCGAGTCCATAGCCACACGGAACAAAACCAGCGTCTCAAGCCGGAAAGCGGGCAAAGTGGTACTTAACAGAAGGTACTTCGCTGAGGGTTGCGCGCGCCATCCATTCTTTATTTTCTTCCTATATATGTATATGTTGGTGCATGCCGAAATGTATTCACTACTTAGCTAGCCTCAAGAATACTTTGTCTGTTTGCGTTCCTTTGCATATGTACACATGTAAAATGACTTAATATCTTCATCATTTCTGTAGCATAAGCCTCTTCATCTTGTGCCCAAGATGTCACTTATCTTTGATACTATCTTGATGCCTTTTAGAATATCTTCATTCTCTTGTCTCTTCATCTCTTCTATGTACGTCAGTCCGGCTTCGTTTGACGTCACCATTCTATTCTTCCGGACATTTGCTCTGCTTCCTCCGGGATCTCATTCAAACGGCCATCATACTGTTGTGTATGCAGGTATGGCTTTCTCAATGGGAACCTTGCTTCCAGGAGTCTTCTCTGTATTGGTATTTTCACTGGTACTGCACGTGTCTCACACGCTGGTCCTCAACATATAGGCAATATGGGTGAGATGGTTGAGGTGGGGGTACTTGGCTCTTTCTCTAGGCACATATATATCCTCATTGTTTGGGCCTCCTCATGAGTTAGGCCTGAGCCCTTAAATGCGGCTGTAACAGTATTATCGCCGCATTTAATGGCTGGCCAAATCACAGGTTCGGTGGAAAATGGCATTTTTACCTCCAGCCTTTTGCTGGAGGTAAAAATAACAATGTCTGGCCTCTGCAGATGTTTGGGGTGCCGATACCACCGGTGCTATTATCGCTGGCGGTAATAGCGCTCCCCAACCCTATTGGGACCTATAGGCACAATAGGGAATGGGAATTTCCTGCCCCTCACAACTCGTGATCTGGCATAAATTGTGCCGAATCGAGTTGCTGTAGTTCTGGTAGCGTTGGGATGTACCCTGGCGGCATTACCTCCCTTAATGGGATTTAATGTACAAAAGGAAGCATCTGGTCTTGATATAGAATATCTGTTAGAATTGTTTTAAAATGTGCATTTGATTGCGATACATGCAGTCTGTTTTTGTAATACAACTAGCTCTGGTGGCAATTGACAAGTGCTACAGTGAGGTCCTGCACTGACATTTTAGTATACATCACTTTGCTTTCTTAAACTTAAAGATGCCATTAGCTTTTCAGTAATTTCAAAACAAGCTATGGGGATCCCAAATTAAGTGTCTCTTTGGATATTCTTGTACATGCATATTCATCTTTAAATCTGTGTTACAGTCTTAACAGCATGAGTAGTGCTGCTCCCAAGACAGAGCAACACCTCTTTTATGGCTCGCCCAGGAACACATGATTGGTCAGAAAAATATTCAATGATGGAAGACTCAGGTGCACGTCAAAACCCAGCTTTATTCAGAAAATGAATAATGAATAACAACAAAAGACACCATACAAGCATTTCATCTCGTAACTCTGACATTTCAAACAATTGCAAGTCGTTTTTTTTTAAATATTACGTGAGAAGCTACGTCATATTACATTATCAGTTTACAAAAACTAAGGGGAAATTGGGTTGGCTAATGGTTTATACTACATTCAGGATCTACATGGGTTAGTTACTCTTTTGGTGGATACCTATCTGATGGCACCTCCTGGACCCATCCCACTACAGATACTATTTCTAATACATCATGATAGGGATAACTGATTGGCTGGCGCTATCCATTATAGGCGGTGTGGCAAGGGCACTTTTAATTGGCTTGCATCTAGGTTACTAACCTTGGACACCCTGACAAGGCGTCAAGACATGAGTGAGGGGAAGAGACTTCCATGGTTCGCCATATTTTCAATTAAAGAACATTCCTAATCATCTCAAGGTGATGCAGCCTTCCCTATTCTTCGAATTTGGCCTTGTGTGCCATTTGGTGTCTGTGCATATGGAGGAAGTTCTGCATGTGTCCTGTCCGTGTTTGGCTCATAGTGAATAGCCAGTGTGTCTTGTATTTGGGTCACATACAAGCATACCGTGTTTGATAGTGGATATCCTTCAATTTATTAAGGTCTTATCTTATTCTAATGTGCATGCTGTGTTCTTTGTGGCCACCTATGGTGCTAGTCAGTTACTTTCTATAACGGCTCTTGGCTTGCTGATCTCATGCACCTGGACATCAATGGTTATTTGTGCTCTGATTAAAATTGATTAACTGGGGAGTCTACACATTTTCATCCTGGGAATTGTTATCTCATGCCTGCATTGCATTTATCCGCTACTCTCTTCCAAGGTTGTGACCTTGGCTTTAGCTGTGAGCTACTCTCCGAGCTCTAAATGACATTTGTGATGTCATCATTGTTGTCCTGGGTGTTAGTCTTAGCAGTGCATGGTGGTGGCAAGAGTTATGGTTGCTTAGCTTACCATAAATGGCAAATTTCTGGGGTTTTTCGATTTTACTTGTAACGATAACGTCCATTTAACATTTTTTCATTGAATTCATAGGCTTTTATTAGTGCAACTTAACCATAACATCCTTTTAATAAAGACTTTTCACTGAATTTCATAGGTTTGTATTAGTGCAACTTAACCAGAGGGTCCCTTTAACAAAGGTTTTTCACTGAATTTCATAGGTTTGTACCAGTGCACCCTAATTTCCCTCAAGTTCATTATACCTAGTTTTAATGATTACACCTAAAAATCACACTCACCCCGCAATGCAGCAGCTCTAGAGTCCATGGACAGTATAAAAGTAAGTGGACAACAGGTAGCATCAATAAAACCCAGAAGCACATGGGACAACAGAACATTTTGTACCCTTCGACCAACAAAAACATGTACCTTTTTGTACAATTCAACATTTCAAAATGTAAATTTGTTTTCATTCAGCACACTATATTATGGAATGTACCAAGCACAAAACATAACTGTGCACCTTATATTGTCTCGGGAGGATAGCTCAAGGGCAACGCGCTCACCTTGGAAGCAAGATGATGCAGAGCAACACAGGTTTGATCCCCGTGTCCGTGCTTAGAAACCTCTGGGTATTAAGCGTGATATAAATAACCAATTCAAATATTATCAGTTTAGTACAACTCTTCATACACAGTGAGGTAGACCAGGAGCTCATTACAAAAGAACGTCTTATCAAATAGAAAGGGCACTGTATTCATTTATTTTGTATTACCATTCATTATATAAACATTTCTCATTAGCAAATATCACAATTTTTTATTTTGACAGAAATGGCAAACACACTTGATTGTCTAGAAGAACACTTTCCCTAAGAATAAATGAGTCATGATGAAATCTCTAATGGTAAAAAATACATCTTTCAATACAAACAAATAATGTACTTATACAGAGCTCATTGAAATAATAATGTCTTCTTTTATTATAGAGATAACAAGGGGGGGTCCTGGGAGACTCTCTGCCAGACATGAGTCCTGGTTACAAGAGCCTTACCCAGAGTCTTTATCTCACTATCTTTCACAGAGAAGAAATATCTCAAACATATCAGTCTTTGTCCTGCCGTGGGGCAGTCCAGCACCGAAATGCTAGGCAATTCTCCTCTGAACTAGAGTACCAACAGCAACCCCAGACACGTGTTTCAGTCTGGTTGAACCTCATCAGTAGGGTGTAGCTGTGACTCTCTACGAATAGTGAGCAAGGGGTCCACGTCTGGATTCCCCTAGTAACTTAGGGTGAGACCCAAAGTTACTTGAAATATGCAGATAACAAGGGGGGGGGTCCTGGGAGACTCTCTACCAGACATGAGTTCTGTATACAAGAGCCTTACCCAGAGTCTTTAGCTCACTATCTTTCACAGAGAAGAAATATCCCAAACATATCAGTCTTTGTCCTGCCCTGGGGCAGTCCAGCACCGAAATGCTAGGCAATTCTCCTCTGAACAAGAGTACCAACAGCAACCCCAGAAGTACATATTATAGTACATAGTTTACATGAAGCAACTACACCACAGATTCATTATGGAGAATCCCAACAATTAGAAAGACAATCTCAATCCCCAATTGTACAGAATCAAATTATGAACTTGTCATAAAAATTGGATGAATTTAGCAATGACTTCTAAGAACTTCTAAATTATGTTAAAAATCATGTGATTAGAAATGTTGATTATCACTATCCTACTTGTACTTGTCGCCATTACCCCCAGATATCACCCCAATCAAATTCAGAAAACATAAATCAAAGACAGTTTAATGAAACTTCTCTTCCTCCTTCCCCCAATGATGACTTTATAGAAATTCAAAATCCTCCCATTTATGTTTCCGATTCTGATACCCCATACCTTTCATTAATACACTTATATTTATTGTATGAATATCTTCTATATTATTCTCTCATCATTTTTATTTATTTTAAAAAAACACAATTGATGGTATGAGAACTATAGGAATGTTCGTGTCTGCATACGCAATGGATGACATTTTCCACTGTCACGTCTTTTTTCCGGACATGTCCATTCTCACATTACGCACTTTTAATTAGTCGGCAAATGTGCATGCCCAATCAAGGACGTCACTGTGCATATGGCTGGAAATTATCATGTGACCGCACCAGTGCGGCGTGTTGACATATCTGCGAACGGTGTGCTTGCTCTGCAGACATTTTGAAACTGCATTTTCAGCTGAGCTAGGAAGTTTCAAGTTGAAAGTTTACCCTTCCAGAGCTCCTAGACCCATTCTTAGTTCATCGCTCAACTTTGTACAACTTTCCAAGGCCTATTTTCTTACTTGATAGTCCATGGACAGTAGAAAGGTCCATGGATGGTTCCTCTGAAGGGACCCACCCATTACTTTTAGCCATTCTCAATCTGGCATACCAGGAGAGAACACCTGTTTTTCAGATCACTTTTGAAGAACTTGAAACCTGCATCTATGGCATCCGTCATGGCCATCCCTGCTCCCCAGGGGTCACCACCACTACCACCACCTGGAGGGCCTGGACAGGGGAACAAGCATGATGATACAGAGAAGGATCAAGAGGAAGAGAAAGATGAGGTAGAGGAAATACCTACCTCCGGCACCCGGAGAGCATCATGTGTATGGCGGCTCTTTACAACCACTTGAGGGGTACCAAAGGCTCAGGCTGCCCATTTTAAATGCATTGAGTGTGGAGTCATACTTAGTCGCAGACAACATGGGCAGTACTGTTTTGGTACCACCTCTATACGATGCCACACATGCTAAAACCACCCGGGTGCTCTGAGAAAGTCTGTTCCTGTCTCAGGGAATAGTAGGCTGTCTTCCTCCATCCCAACTTCCTCAACTGCTCCTGCCACCACACAGGCTACTCATGTGGGGCAGAGGATCCCCACCTCCTGCCTTGCAGGCCATATAAGATGCTGTTGAAGTGCATTAAAGGCTGCGTTCAAGGAGCATGAGAATCACTGCCCCCTACCTTAGATTTAAGGCATGCTCAACATCTTACCCTGTCTACCTGCCCTTCCATATCTGTGGTTGGTGCCCCTTCACTCGCTGCCCTCCCCCACTTTACCTCATTGCCTCTCCTGGAAAAACAGACAAAAATCCCAAAAATTTCAAAATCAAAAAATACCAAAAATTAAGTTCCTTTTGAAGCCACCTTTCACAGTAAAAAACGAAAACTAAAAATAATAATGTTATAGGCCCTCATTACAAGTCAGGCGTTAAGGGTTTAACGGCACCGTCGGCGCCGTTAACCCTTAACACCTGATTCACACTTTAACGCCTGCTTTTTGCAGGCGTTAAAGTCCAAGGCGCTAAGCGACCTTGGTGCTAATTACGGCACCATAATTTACGGTGCCGTAATTAGCGCCTTCCCCATCCCCATTATGCCCTATGGGGCAAAAATGGGAATGGGGAAGGGCAAATGGTGAATGGGGAATTACCGCCCCACTCACCTTGGAATGGGGCGGTAATTCCGCCATCCACCATGGCGGAATCCGGCATGGACCATGGTGCAAATAGCACCTTGGTCCACCGCCTGACTTGTAATGAGGGCCATATACTCCATTTGCTTTACATTTTTCAGTAAAGTAGCTAGACTCAATAAGATTCTCCAACATTTGCATTAGTATTTGTTCTATGCAAATGGAAATAATGGACAATTATATACTAGAGATAAAGAAAAAGGGACAGAAACAATTTTCTGTCCGAAATACTTTTCTGTTGCATACAATAAGGACCATCACTTCCTTTGCACCTTTAGTGGCTTGCATTGTCCGTGGACAGTATAATAGTTTGCGGACCCCAGGAAAATTCCAGGCGGGGGGGGGTTATAATTAATTAACTTATTTTTGTTTAAAAAATGGTGGCTCTTAAAAGAACCTTTTTTCTTTTGTGGGTTTTTATATACTGAAATAAAAAATGATCTACTGTACTTAACATTTTTTATAACTTTCAGAAAAACTGCTTCTGTTTCTGTTTTTGCTTTGCATTTACTACAGCTACTAATACATACTTCATTACATATTTTATGTGTTCACAGAAACTGTTTCAATGCATTTTGAACATTCAATCTGATTTCCAACATCAGTCAAATGCACTACATCTCTTCAGAAAATATTCACAATATCAAACTTGATATTTTCATTGTGGAAAGATGTCATTCCAACATCCTGCAAAAAAGCACATACAGCTTTATTTGCATTCCGCCTGGCTATTCTGATATATAGACAAATCGAGTTAGAATCTTTCCACATTTGCCTTTGAGCTATCGGAGAAAAAACAATCTTTGAACGTGGAAACAGTTCCATTAACAAACTGTAAGGCTATTCCAGTTACGTAGCCCAAACTGTTGCCTCCACAGTGAACTATAATAATGTCTGGATGCTTCAAAGTAGCCATACCCTTGCAAAACTGTAGCTATTCTGCCCACTTCAATCCTCAAACTCCATACCAAGAAAGTTCAACTTCTTCTAATCCATGATTCACATATAATCCACACTACTCGCAGTACAACTTTAACACATGGATCCAAGAATCTCCCTTTAGCCAGACACTCTGCTTCTTCATAGCCATAGCCATCTTCACTGCACACATCAAAGAAAACACTTGATACCC
Organism: Ambystoma mexicanum; assembly: GCF_040938575.1. Taxonomy (NCBI): domain Eukaryota; kingdom Metazoa; phylum Chordata; class Amphibia; order Caudata; family Ambystomatidae; genus Ambystoma; species Ambystoma mexicanum. The sequence continues at coordinate 1,077,192,713 of NC_090922.1, forward strand.
ACTCATCCTGTACACCACAACCACAAAACCTGATTGGCTAATCCCCCAATGTCAACGGACGTTCATGACTGTCCACGGTCTCTGCAGTCCCATTTCCATCCCAGGCATCCTTAAAAAGACCAGGATGGCACGTGGATACCGACGCACAGGTCAGCCCTTCTACCCTTTTTACTTTTATGTTTGTAACACTGCCTCATTGGCTACTTTAAAACACTCATACATCCATCTTCCAATCATACCCAAAACCTCTACATGTAACACTGTCACCTCACTTCAACACTTCAAATGTACATTTGAACTCTGAGTGTACATATCTCCTGTTAGTCACAGCCTCCTGCATCAAACACTACTGTGAAACTCTGTTACGCACTCACCAGTCCTCCAAACCCTCTGTCCGGTTTCAAGGACCTGGCGTCTCTATCCCTGCTGGTGCCTGCAACATGGAAGCCTGCGGCAATGCCTCATTGCTGCCGCACCCACTCACACTTACCTGCCAACTGGGGCTCTGTTGTTCGTGGTGCAGCAGATGCGGTTTCCAGCGCGTCAGTTGTTCCATGGTTTGGGACATTGCCTGCTTGGAGAATTGTGGCAGTGCCTTCCTCTGATGCTCTACGCTACTCCCATGCCTTATTTCCAGCCTGTGAGGATAAAAGCCAGGAAATCATTCCGCTCCTTGCGTCTCAACAATCTTGTTGCTTCACTCCTGAGCTCTGCTCTTTCTCCTTTCCTCTGTTCACCTCATTCTGGGTGATTCTGCCCTGCTCCGTGATCTTTTCCTTTCCTGCTTCTTGTCCCGTGCTTGTCCTCCCTTCCTTGCCTTGCTCCCTCGCTTGTTATTGAGCCTTCCTGGCTTTTGCCTTCAGTGACCTGCAGTCAGTGGTATCCTGGTACAATGCCTTGCACTGTCCCTGTACTATGTTAATCCGGGGTAGCAGTCTGTAGTGCAGGGAGAACTGCCCCAGATTTCCTGTTTTGAACTATCTATTGGATGGCAGGCTTTGTGTAGCATTCCTGCATTGCCCTTCCATCTCTACGTCGTGGTTCTCGCTGTGGCTCTTCCAGATAAGAAGTCCACCAAGACAGGTACGCGTCAGTGCTCATTAGTCCTTGACAAACACCCTAAGATTTCTATTTGCAGATTCAACAATATCTACATCTAACAAAACACAGTACAGGAATGCTTATATTTTTTAAGTAATTTTTTTAAACACCTCTATATAAATATATATACAGGGTTGCTGCTGCCAACCCTGTAATAACAATTTCAATAAGCCTACTCTATCAAATGCCATGTATTGAAACATTCTGCACGTGGTCACATCAAGTGGCAGTTACTTACATGCACTGCAAACATAATAAACTTCCACACAACGGCCACTTAACAGTGTTCTACAAATCTTTTGCAACTGCATTTCTCTGACTTATAGAAAAAAGTTACACAAAGTACTGCTGTAAATGCATATATGCATTTTTTACTTTAAACAAAATGCTCCTAAAAAGAAACATTTATAAACGAACAGCATTTTGCATTTTTCCTTACATATACATTTCATACTTATATTGCCAAAACCAAAACAGTTGGGGTCCCCTTCTTCGTGGGCATCTGGGGATAAAACAATTGCCCAAACACAGTGCGGATGCCTCACTGAATTTATACCGATGAAAACATTTTCTAAGAGCATAGGCCGTAGGCCACGTATGAAAACTCCAGGAGCGAAAAAACCAAAACAGGCTATTCATATAACATTACTTATTATCAAATACTTTAATTCAGACTTTTTTTATAGATAAAATCAGACATACAAAGTTATTACAAATGTAAATATCACAACATTAAACCTCACTCACTATTAAAAAGATGCTACACATATCAATAGAGGATCATCAAATACATTCTGTATGAGATAAAAATCTCCTCAGTGCAAAACAGCTTCTGCAAAAAATAGAATCAATAAGAACACCAAAGCAATTCATAGGTTGTTTTATTAGAACCAACTTGTGTTCACAAATATAAACATTTCATTAGAAGCAGCATACAATACAAGAATTAGCCAACTGTAGGTGTTTGCGGAGGATTCTGCCGATTTGCATCTTCCTCCCTGTATTTTCAACAAACATTCCTCAAAGCTCTAATTGACAGCGCATTCTACTAAAGAAAACATGTTTTATATTAATATTAAATAGAATGAAACCAATAAGTAAATTAATCAATACATTACAAAAAGTACTTCTAAACATGTGCAATGTCAATAGAGATACAGTTTCCAAATTCTGTGAAGGTGATTGGATTCACACAGTCAGCACAGAACCATATTTGAATGAAGAGGCTTATAAACAAGTACAAAGAAAAACAATTGCCATAGGCAATAATGGCAGAGGCTATGAAATGGTAGTAGACACCATTTTAACAAAAGGAACCCTTACTAAAAAAAACTTCCCCAACAAACTTTCAACCAAATGTTCCTTTTGCCCAAACAAATGATCCAGTGTACAAATGGATGTGCAGCTCAATCTGTAACATATGCTGACAATCCTTCCAATCTCTATGACAATTCCACATCACTATGTGAAACAAAAAAACAAAAGAAGAATGAAAACTTTACACATGGACTCCTGCCCAGTACGCAACCACACTGGACTGTGAGGACATTAATTAGCCTGCATTTCAGGAACTGGTTGCAAGACCCCCTCCCACCACATCAAAATGTTATCAACATACCATTCCACAATACAAAATCTTGTCCATAGCCTGTACTATGCAAAAGGTCCTGCTCTAGAGCTGCAACATTTAAATAACATTCTCCTACATGGAGCAGCCAAATAATTCATTCAAGAAATAGAGCACCTCCAAAGTAAATATTTTGGAACTGAAGTTGGCTTTAAAATTCAGTAACTATAGAAAACATTAGCGAAAACCTCACAAACACCAGCCTCCTTTCAAACAAAAACAAAAAATAAATAGCTATGTTTCAAAACACATCTGCTGGAATACCAAAGTATGTGTCTGTTGTCGCAGAAAATGTTATAAAAAGAGCACATAAATCGTAGATATGGACTACAAATACAGGACAATGAGGAATCCCAATTGTTCCAATTAGCTTTATATCTAACAGCAGAAAATAAATGCAAAATTACTGATCCCTCAATAGTGTGCACATACTGTAAATATAAAGCTTGACAGTAACCAAATGCCATCATCTGCTATGACTAATAACTTAGAAATCTTCCCACTTCCAAAAGCTCTCCCACACCTCAACTTGTATGAAAGCATTATAATCCAAACAGTACACCCATTTCAAGCTATAATACGCCTAAAACCGAAAAGGGCATGATTGCCTCCATCTGAGTTACTAAAAGGCATATGTGACACAGTACTATATTTGCCATTAGATCTTAAAGAAAATGTAGAAACTCTAGGAGTAGAACGGCCAAAAGATAAATCTTTGATTGTACTAATTAATGGTGTACCAACAAAAGACCAAATAATTTGGCAACAACTAGTCAATGTAAACAAAGTTAGACAAGCCCTACAATATCTCAAACAAAAGATGAAAACTACAGAGATATAAACAAAGAGAAAAACCTAAGACAAATCACCCAAATAATTGAAGATTTTCCACAAACTGGACAATTTGATTGTGTAGATCCTGTTACTGCAGCCAACATTTTAGACCAGTATACAATTCACCCACTACTTTTCAAAGACACCATAGAAGATGCATTAGAAACATATCAAATGCGTGAAGCAAAATGATCCCCAATGATCATATGTGAAAAATTGTAGAAGGATGTTGTTTTCCTCGGCTCTTTCCTACAGGAAAAGTAGGAATATATGATAAAAGATCCACACAAATTAGTGCTTCAGAATATCGCTCTTCATGAATGTACTCTTAAGACCCAAAATTCAGACAAAATGTTGAATATATTGTCAACATCCTCTTCGAAAATGAACTAGCAACTCTATGTAATGGAGTTGCACACACATTAAATGCAGGTTCTAATTTCTTAAACATGTTCACTACCTAGCTGCTTCAAAAGATAAAAGACAAAGATTAAGTTTTGCACTCAAATATCCAAATCTCTTGACAAACATGCATGGTACAAAACACTGCTGGTTCGGACGTCACACTGATGTACCTTGTATGCTAAGGAACCTATGAACACATATATGGTTTGTTACTTTAAGATGTGTAGAATAGGCATGGAATGACTTGCAAGACTTTGTACGTGCTGCAAACCAAAATAAAGAGGGAATGGATATCAAAACACCAGGAGAACTCTGTTCTCTTGACCCTGTCAATTTATCAATGTACTTTCATGATTGCTTCACTGTCATGCTGCACTTCATCTGCAATAAAACTACCCCTTCACTCGGAGAAGTGCAACACTTATTTTGTAGAAGGAAATGTCAATCCAGTGGAGCACCACCCATCCACATTATTTGTGGATAAAAGATGCTCCCATATTTGGGCATGAGAGTGACGCAACTGTTTTGCAATTTATTGAAAAATACACGACCTGTGACATCCTTTCAGAAACTACACATAGTGACCTACGTACACACATCTTATGCTTCCAAAAACAAATGTGTGGCAAATGCTGCCGACGTTGATATAAAAATAAAGGTAAATACTAAAGCAATATGACCCGAGCGGCGGGGGCATTAACAAAGTCCCCGGGCCATTACCTGAGTCAGTAATGCCCCAGTCACGAGGGTCATATAGCTATTAGTACCCTGGCCCACAATATATGCATGACCGGGGCACTAAAAGCATTTGTTTCTGTCCCGAAACGTGTTTCGGGACAGAAAAAAAAACTACCAAGAAAATGCCCGCCGGGAAAGGGAAACGGAGTCCGTTTTCCCTTTCCAAGGTGGCCATCGGGAGCGGACCCGCTTTGAACTCCCGCTCCTGAAAAAAAGGAGACGAATGTAAGTGGGGTTGGGAGGGTGGAAGGGAGGGAGGGAGGGGAAAAAAAGAAGAAAATAAACGTACCTGCGTCCCCGGCAGGGGAGGATAGAAGCCCCCAGCCGTGTGAAGGCATGGAGCGAGGATGGCCCCGCTCCGAGTCTCCACATGGCTGAAGGCTGCCATCGTCCCCCACTGGGGACAAAGGAGCAAGAAGGTAAGTGGGGTGGGTAGGACAGGGAGGAGGGAGGAAAGGGTAAGGGAAACAAAATAAAACGTACCTGAGACCCCGGCGCGGGGGGAAGCAGCCTCTCAGCCGCGGGGAGGCTCAGAGCGGGGATGGCGCCACTTCGAGCTTCCTCATTGGCTGAGTGGCTGCCATGCCCGCCCGCCATGGACAAGGAGGCTGGAATCCCGGCCGAGAATCGTGGAATTCACAGCCGGGTAACGGCCCTGTGAGAGCCAATCAGAATGCGTGTTGCATTCTGCTTGACTCTCGCCGGGTACTAATATACCAAATATCACTTTGGCTTCCCTAGACTAGTTTGCACAAAAGGACAAGTAAATATTAGACACAGTGTAAAAGGGAAATCCCCTAACAACACACACAACATTAAAAGGGATGAAGCATCCAGATACAGAAATGTTTAAAATGCAATCTTTGCCCTCTTAAGGAATGTAAATATAGACATACAATATATTGTAGACAATCCACTGCTGTTGCAAGATATGTCATAGCCTATTTTACCAAAGCTGAGAAGACAGAGCTAAAAGACCTCTGGGATGACATATCATCTGATAAAACACTTTCACAAAAATAATGCAGCTTTGGTATAAAAATGCTCTCCCATAGAGTATGCGGGTACTATGAAGCTGCAGACTGTTTAACTGGTACACCCTTATATGGGAAATCAGAAAACATTGTCTGGCTAAATCTTGGTCCAGCTCATCACGGAAAAGGCTACTGAAATCCTACCAAGATATAGACGCATAGCCACAAATGATCCCAACAGCCAGGACAATTTAATTTACACATACTACTCAAACAGAAGTACTGCTTTGGAAAACATGTGCCTGTACGACATAGCCAAAACCCAGCCTAATTAATCATATAAAGTTATTATTAAAATCTCTGTAACATAGAGAACCTTATTACATGGCCCTAATATAACTTTTCAAACCTTTTAGAAGAGAAGACAAAATATTAAGTGAACATGACTCATTTGAATCTGTATTTAATGCAAATGAAAGCAGTATAACCAATACAAACAAATGTTGGCCAACTCACGCCAACAAGAGGAGAGAAAGAAATTGAACCTCTACTAGATAAAGGCAGTCAACCTTCTCTTACAGGAAGCTCAGAACTTCTTGGAGAGCCACTCATTCTAAATGTAGCAGAAATAGCCCCTCTCATGTCATCATTCTCCTTCTACTCCTGATCACTCTACCAATTCTACTTGATCTGCTTCTGATTTTGCTCTTTTGTTCTCCTCAAAGGTGGCTTTTCTTCGTTCTGCAATTGAGTCATCCAGCTTGCCACCTAACATTAGTCCTCCTACTTTGCCTCCTAGTATTACGATATCTTGCTTCTCCCCAACTTCCAAGGACAAGACTTCTCTTTTGTGGACCCGGGCGCACACTACTGCTTCCCTGCTTGACCCTATTCCCTTATCACTTATTCCTAAAATCTATCCTTCTCTAGTTTCCTATCTTACTTTCCTTTTCAGCATCTGTCTCTCAACCTCTGTTTCCCTTCTTCATTTAAGCATGCCTCAATTATTCCTATTCTAAAGAAACCCACTGTTGATTCTTCACATGCCTCTAATTTTCACCCTATCTCTCTTCTCCCATATCTCTCTAAACTACTTGAACACCTTGTTTACGCTCAAGTCTCTACCTTTGTTTCTGCTGAATCTATTCTCCCTCGCTTTCATTTGAGATTTTAGCCTTTCCACTCTTCTTACACTGCTCTTCTTTCTGTTCTAAATTCTTTATTTTATGCATGTTACCCTCAACATTCACCTCGTCTTATTTTCCTTGACTTGTCTGAAGCTCGATCACCCTCTATTACTGACTTCTCTTTCCTCATTCAGGTTCTTTGGGTCTGTTCTTTCATGGTTCAGGTCATACCTATCCCAAAGGGCATTCACGGTCTCTTGAGTAGGTCCATTATCTGACACACTGCCACTTGTCCACGGTGTCCATCAAGACTCAGTACTCAATCCTTTTCTATTATCCCTCTATGCCTCTCTTCTGGCTAAAATTATCTCATCCTCATCACATTTACGCAGAGAACACCCAGCTTTTTCTGCCCGTCTCATTCTTTGCTCCTATAGTTCGGAACAAAGTTTCAACATGCCAATCAGCAATCAACTCCTGGATGTTGGAACAGAGGTACTTTTCTTTCCAGCTAACCCAATCCTGCTTCCTTTTCCTCCTTCTTTTATTTAATTTCCTCCTTCCTATTTCTCCCACGGCTTGCAACCTGGAACGTTATCTAGAGTTTGATTTTGTTTTTAAGTATCACATTTCCGTATCCTCACGTGCCTGTCACTTTCACCTATACAACAAGCTTGTCCCGCCTTGACTTTTGATGCTACTAAACTGCTGATTTCCTCAGTAATTTTCTTGCAACTCTGCTATTGTTCTGTTTCCCTCTTTGGTTTTCCTCTAACTCACCATGCCCCTCTGAACTCTGTTTTCAATGCCTCCATTTGTCTTCTCTATCTTCTTGCTCCCTGTGACTCTATTGTCTCATCTCTTGTTACTCTTGGCTGCTTTCTATTTCAGTCCTAACTTACATTTAATTTTCAGTGTCTTGTCTTTAAATCTCTCTATGGCCTTGCACCTATCTATCTTTCCTCCGTTGTTACATTCTATACTCCATCCCGTTCTCTCTGCTCTTGTTCTCAATTTCTTCTTGTTGTCTCTCGTCCCCCGCTGTGCTCAGTCGTGTTTTAATCCTTTTCTTTATTGGCTCACTTGCATTGGAATGACCTCCCACTTTCTCTTCATTCCATTTCTTTATATTCTCTATTCTGTGTATCATTAAAGTCCTATCTCCTCCATTCTGATTGACAAGGGTGATTGTGCCATGTGACTTGAACTTCCTATTTTTATTGTACTATTTTTAATGATCTTATATACAGCACTTTGGCTTAAGGCGCTATATCAATCCCAAATCAAATACAAAAAATAAAATATCAAAATGACTGAGGTTGAAAATACCATGTATCATTCTACACAATATGAAGAAGACTAGTCAGTGCTCCAATCACAGCTAAATGATGAACAACTCACCATTTATCTAGAAGTCACTGAAGAAATTGAACTGGGTTTTAAACATGAAACTAAAACTTGTAGCTGTAAAAATGGTAGACGTCAGATCATGTATGTAAGTGGTGAAGCATATTCTGGCAAAACATTCTTAATTAAAATAATCAGCACATTTCTACAAGACTTAACCACAACCTTTCAGCTGTTGTAACAGCCCCCAGAGGTCTAGCTGCCTACAACATAGGAGGTGTAACTGTACACCTACGGCTGCTCCTCCCAGTAAAACATCAAAATAAATTATAATACTACAAATTATCAACAAAAGTTGCTAATGAAGTACGCAGAATTCTCAAACAAATGCATGTCCTCCTGATAGATAAAGTAAGCATGGTTTCCAACATCATGTTGGCTTTAATGCCTCTCAGAATGCAAGAAGTCCTAAAAACCGACTTTAAAGAACTGTTTGGAGGAAAACATGTTATTGTTTTCGGAGACCTCCTACAGTTAACACCAGTAAAAGGTCAACCTATTTTCGAAACATTAGGACACAAACAATGTCATAACACACTCCGCAGCATAGGAAATGTAAAATCTCTGGCAACATTTTTGCTACAGAGAACTAACTCAAAACACTCAACCTGCAGATCTCACCTATGCTAACATTTTGAAAAGCATTAGAACTGGTCTGCTTACTAAAGATGCAAAATCCATGTTAAAAAGTAGAATAATCCTTGAGCTATATGGGCAAAAGACATTTGTCCCTGATGACATGGAACAATTAACTCAACAAAATATAACATGCATGTCGTAAATGCCAAACCTTGCAAGCTGTAGTCAATTCAATGATACAATGTTGAAAAAAGAAATGTAACCCATAATGCATATCAGCTTCACATACAAACTAGAAATGCATGGCATGACACTCCCTATGTGTCAAAAAGCAACAGCATGACTAAATAGCTTAGAAAAATGTATCAACAACACAGCTGGATTAGAAAAATGATTAATTGTGTCTAAATGCAACTTTGACGGAGAACAAGGTTTAGTCAATGGAGCAATTGGTACAGTTGTTGGCTTCCAAACATGTGCACATGACAACAACATTCACTTTGTCAAGATATGCTTTGACAAACTTGCAGATGTTAAAAGAATAGGCTGCACAAGAGCACGTTTCCTTTTTTTTAAAGACATGTATGCACGCGGAGAACAAACTTCAGATCACGCATTGATTGACATTGACAGCACAGTCTTCAAAGAAGGTGTGAGTTACATAGCACTTTCACATCTCCTTACACTTAATGGTCTATTCCAATTAACTTGATGCACACAAATCCAATGCAGACATTCCTTGCATCCTAGAATACAACAGGCTATGCGCACTGTACACCCCCATCTGGAAATGTACCCTTTAGCTCAAAAAATAAAACCTTTAAAAAGAAAACTAATACAAACAGAAACTATACCAGATCTCCCTGCAATACCACTAAAAATAAAAAACAAAGAACAACTGCTGCTCCATCAAATAACACAACCACAAAACCCTCTAGTCCAAAGACAACTTCACATCCATCTGCACATACATCAGAAGACAAGGAGCCCAATTCATAGAATCCAGCGCAGAAGCAGCGCAAGCCTCACGCGCAGAGACGGAGTGTGTGCCATGCGTGCACCAGCCATGGTGCAAACCAGCAATTGTTGAGGCATCAGTAGCCATGGCGCAATGAACAGCAAGCAGCTCCAGTAACGCCCCGAACACTGCCCCGTGCGCAGGAAAAAGCCAGTGAAATATCCAGTATGTCGCAAGGCCCTGTGCCATCCGTGGCCCAGCACACAGCCCCCCTCATCTAATCGCGCAAATAATTGGAGCATACCCCGCTTGCACCAGGCAAATCGCATGGAAAGGGCCATGCATACACCCGCAAATTCACATACCCCGCTCACGCCAGCCGAATCGCGTGGAAATGGCCACACATACCCCCACAAATTCGTGCACCCCTCTCGGGCGAGTGAAATCATGTGTTTAAAGGGCTGCGTGTGCTGCCATCAGCCGCAAATACCCCCACAGGCACCCCACCCATGACCATACCCCGCAGGCAGCCCAAACCACAAGGGACCCCCATCAGCTGTGACCATACCCCGCAGGCAGCCCACACCAAAAGGGACCCCCATCACCTCTGACCATACCCCGCAGGCAGCCCACCAGTGACCATACCCTGCAGGCAGCCCACACCACAAGGGACCCCCATCAGCCGTGACCATACATCGCAGACAGCCCACACCACAAGGGACCCTCCAACACCCATGACCATACCCCGAAGTAAGCACTTACCAGAAGGGACCCCCATCACCTCTGACCATACCCCACAAGTAGCCCACTCGTGACCATACCTCGCAGGCAGCCCACACCACAAGGGACCCCCATCACCCCTGACCATACCCCGCAGGCAGCCCACCCATGACCATACCCTGCAGGCAACCCACACCACAAGGGATCCCCATCACCCCTGACCATACACCACAGGCAGCCCACACCACAAGGGACCCCCCCTTCACACCTGACCATACCCCACAGGCAGGCCACCCGTGACCATACCCCATAGGCAGCCCACACCACAAGGGACCCCCATCACCCCTGACCATATCCCGCAGGCCGCCCACCCGTGGCCATATGCTGCATGCAGCCCACACCACAAGGGACCCCCCAACACCCGTACCATACCCCATAGGCAGCTACACCATACGGGACCCACCATCACCCCTGACCATATCCTGCAGGCAGCCGACCCGTGACCATACGCTGCACGCAGCCCACACCACAAGGGACCCCCATCACTCCTAACCATATCCCACAGGCAGCCCACCTGTGACCATACGCTGCATGCAGCCCACACCACAAAGGACCCCCATAACCTGTAACCATACCCCACAGGCAGCCCACCCGTGACCATACCCCATAGGCAGCCCACACCACAAGGGACCCCCATCACCTCTGACCATACCCCACAGGCAGCCCACACCACAAGGGATCCCCCATCACCCCTAACCATACCCTGCAGGCAGCCCACCCGTGACCATACCCTGCAGGCAGCCCACACCACAAGGGACCCCCCAACACCCATGACCATACCCAGCAGGCATGCCTCCCCACCCCTAGCAGTGACAGCAACCTGCAGGCAGGCCCCGACTCATATCCCCCCATCCCCAGAAGTGACGGCAACTTGCAGGCAGGCCCCGACTCATGTCTCCCCACCCCCAGCAGTGATAGAAACCTGCAGGCAGGCCCCGACTCATGTCCCCCCAACCCAGCAGTGACAACAACCTGCAGGCAGGCCCCAACTCATGTCACCCCCCAACACATTGGCCTAACATGCAACCATTTAGCATTTGTCCACTAAAATGCCACCACACTCTGCCCCTCCCCAGTGCACCTCAACACCCATCCATTGCCCCTGCTCCCCAGAACATGCATGCCCCATGGCATGGGAATCATAAATTCACACATACATCTTTGCACACACATAACCAACATTGCTCAACAGCAGGGACATGTAACAGAGCCAAGGAAGAGTGAGACATGCACCAAACCATTGAGAGCAGACACCACTTGGATATCAAGGAATAAATATGTACTGATTCATAACACTCACACTAACTAAAAGACAACCAGTGAAATCAATATGAATGTAATCCAAATGAAAATGAAATTGAAAACAAAAAGAAATGTGTACAAAATGAAAAAATAAAAAAAGTGATCCATGTCCAATGATGCTTCTCAAAATGTTAACAGAAATCATAAAAAAACATTTCTCCATGGTGATGAAAAATTTAAAAAAATAAAATATTCGTCTAACTATATACAAAGCTCCAGGATCCATGATCCCAAAAAATAAATGAACATCCATAACAAGTCTAAGAAGAAAGAACTATTTACAAGATGTGGAGCAAGGTCCATGAACTCCTAATAAAAAAATAATCCAAATGAAACCTACTCCTAAAGAACTATTTACAAAGGCAGCGGGCTAGTCCTATGACTCACCATGTTCCCCAAGAGTCTCGGCCAGGACATCATTGAACTCTGCGTCTGTTTCCCTGAGGCGGGCCTGTGCTCTCTGCTCGAGGGCCGGCAGGGACTCCAACGTGCTCCTCTCAAACTCCCTGCGAGCCTCTTCAAGGAACTCGGCCCACCTCTCCGCCCGACGCAGTGTGTTCTCTACGCTGGCGATGGTGAGTCGTGCCCCTGTGCCCACTGCCTCCCTGCTCCAATCTGCTGGCCCATTCGCTCCAACACGGAAGACATCCTCGTGTTAAGGTCCATGTTTCCCTCCTGCCCGATGGCCAATACCTGCCCCTGTGATGTTGAGGGCCCGAGTCCTGTCACCTCCTACTTTGAGCCTGCTGCTGCCAAAAAGCCCAGTGCCTGCACCTCCAGGACAGCTTCCGGGATGATGACAAGCCGGGGCTGCCACGCACGTGCCCTGCTGCTTGGTTCTTGCATGTCCTCCATTGCCATTGTTCCTGTTGCTGCAGTGACCACCTCTGATGATCCTCCTTTGACTCCCGACTGTGGCAGGGACGTGGTCTCCACCAGACTGGCCACCGGGGTTTGGACAGGTACACAGCGGGCCCTGCTGGTATATGGGCTGGGAAATGGCAGGGAGGACGACTGGCGCACAGACCAGGATGAGGAGGAGGGGGTTGCAGCAGTGGCCAGCACATGTAGCACATTCTTGACCATGAACTGTGCTAGCCAGTTGATGAGGCAACAGACCTCATCATGATGATATGCAAGCCCCTGATTGTAAGCCTGCACATCATCCCGAATGCTGCCTGTACGCCTCGCAATACCGGCTAGTACAGGTTCAACCCTGTCATGAATTTCCACATCCGTTGGTAGTGGAAGATCTGTTTCCATGGATACATCTGCCACCTGCGGACGGGTCTGGCCTGAGGCATTCCCACAGGTGCACACTGGTGCAGTGGCAGTTACAGGGACAGGAGCAGTCACAGGCCCTCCACGGTGACCTGCACTGCCTCTGGGCCCTGACCCTGGACTGCACCAGGAACATCTACCTCATCAACCCCGCCGGGCCCCATGAGCTGGGCTGATGTGGCCTCCTCCTCCTTCTCCTCCACCACCACCAACCAACCTCCACCACCACCAACCAACCCGCATCGGATTGCCCCTGTGTGGTCTCACCTGTCCCAACCACTGCCCAGGACCCCACAACCAACTTCACCCTCTTGCGCTTCCCCTCACCAGCTGCGGCTGATGACTCTGATGCAGCACCAGAGTCCTCGCTCCTGGAAGATGACATAACCTGGGAGGATGACTGGGCCTTGCGTCGGGGCCTGGTGGAGGCATCCCTGCTGCGGTGCTCCACAGCACCTACTACTCCCTCTTCCTCCATCGTCGCTGTGGATAGGGAGACATTGAACACACGCATCAGTATACCAAACAAATGTCTGCTTATCTCAAAGCAAATGCACATGAATGGCATTGTCAAACGTCACAACCATCATCACCCTCCCCAACACACAGGTCGGTGCAAGCAACACACATGCACAAACATGCATGCCATGTCCAACAAACATTCACATCTTTGTACAAGGGACTGCAGGCACATCGGAAGAGGGGCTGGACCTCACATGCATCATGGTACATGCACATCACATACACACACATCACCTGACAGTCATGCATCAGGCCATGTAGATCTCCCGTCACAGTGCACTTGGGGACAACTGGACTGCATGAGTCAATCACGCATTGAGATGCTCATGTGTCATGCATCCATGGGGTTGGCCAGTCCCACACTCACTACTCAGACACATACACATGTACACCATGCATGTCCACAATGGTGACATAAGCACCCATGTGTCACACCTCTCACATGCCCCCGTGCAGACACAGGTATGCAAACATGTGCACCTTGTTACATGCTGGTGCGCATCACGCATTGCAACACAGACACCATTGATGTGGATCACGCTTAAATGGACTCACATGCAGCACTGTCAGGGACATGCACACAGACCTCTGTACACAAGGCATGCCAGACATGAGGCCAAGGTGCACACTCCAGCCACACATCAACATACACATGCACTATGGTGGACAAGAAAACATGAACACTTACCAGTCGACTCCAGACAGAGCACCAAATCCAAGACCTGGGCGTACAGCGCTGGTTGGATGTGCTCCAGGACCCGCATCTCATTGTTGGTCAACTGGCCCCGGCGCCTCGCTCGATCATCACCAGCCTTGAGGAGGCGCCGAGCCTTGTTGAGGGTCCTGGACCTGAAGCCTTCCCAGCACTTCAGGACATGTCGCTAGTCATGGGGTGCCACCCCCTCCACATTGATGGCACCCACGATGTCCGCCCAGATCTTGCTCCGTCCTTCCTTGTCGACTCGCGATGGTCATGGGAAGAGGGCATCATAATGCCCCAGGACTTGCTCCACCGGGATGCCAGCTTCTCTGGAAGAGAAGCTAACAGCTCGCTGCCTCTCTGCCGGGGGGTTGCCACTTGCCTCAGATGGATATGGGTCAGACATAGCAATCCCTGAGGCAGGTGTGGGTGGACAGGTACTCCTGGGGCTGGGCTGTGGAGCAAAGAAATGGCAGTCGGGAGTCTTCAGGATCAGCAGAGGTGGTCACAGCAACAGGATCACTGACAATGGCTTCAGAGTAGACACCAAAATGCAGGGCACGTGGGCAGCAGGCACACAGAGTGGGCTGGCAGCAGCAGTTGGCTCTAGGAGGCAGCTTGGGGCAGGTGGAGGCATGTAAATGGACTTGTAGGCAGGAGCGTGGGTCTTCCATGTTCTTTCGCGTGGCCAGCCAGAAACGTGCATGTGCAGAAACAGCACGTTAGCGTGGAATCAGAGGAAAGGCCCTAAGCATGTAAGTTACGTGACGTGCGCTGGACGTTGGGCGTTGCCGTTCAGTACTGGTTAAAGGTCCACATAGGACAACAGTGCACTGTACGTGCTTTTCATGGAGACCGATGCGTGAGATTCATATTATTGTGGGTTCACACGCAAATTGTTCACTAGTGTAGCAGTGTGTACGTCTTGTTTTGGCAGGAGTGTTGTCTACGTGCACACGTGCGTGTGTTTTTCTTATTTTTGAGGCAGACGGTGAGTCGTGCATGCATTTTTCCCAATGTGGTTGCCCCTGTGTGTCGCGTACCCCATTTTCGAGGTCACAGTAGCCTACGTGTTCCTCACGTACGCATTTTTTGTGTTTCTGGGTGCCACAGCGTACTGCAGGATGTTTTTTCATCACACGTCGGCTACCGAGGGGTCACGTACACGTTTATTTTTGTTCTTGGGGTGCCTGAGCATTGCATGACCTGTTATTTTTCCCCCAGGGGTCACATACAGCCTTGCTGGAGCACAGTGGTATGTTTTCCATCATGTACCCTGCCCCCTCACTCCAATTGCCCAGTACACTGTTGTCTGCACCTCCCATTGCGCTAGTCCATCAATGCCATGACTGGGAGGGCAACAAGTGGTAAGGGAGGCAAAGCTGGGCGACCTCCCAGAGGTGGCCACGGTGGGCGAGGTGGCCAGGCTGGCCGAGGTGGCCAAGGTGGACAAGGTGGGTGACGTGGCCAGGATGGTCCATGAGGGGAAGGTGTCCAGGCCCATGCAGGGATAGCTATGCCACCCACCCAAGCGGGTCAGGGAGATTCAGCTGCTGCTGAAATCACCAGCACCCGTCAGACCCAATAAGCAGTGCCATCTGCTTTCCCGAGCAGCCAGGGTGTGCAAGCTGCAGGGGCAGCTGTGGCAACCACCACCCATGCTCTGAGCCAGCCAGCCCGGACTGCCGGAAAGGCACAGGGTGACTCAATGGCCGATATCTGTGTCCAGAAGACCAAGGCACGTGTGGTGCAAGTTGCTTTCACCAGGACACGTGGATCAGGAGCAGCAGTGTCATCTGCTGTCCCGAGCAGCCAGTGTGTGGCAGCTGCAGCCACCACCACCCCGGCTCTGGGTCACCCAGCCAGGACTGTATTGGTCCCTGCCCCTGGCACCAAGGCAGGCGCGGCGCAGGGTCCTGGCAACAGCACTCAGCTGCCAATACCTGCAGTCTGACATTCGGTCGTCATGTTATTGCCTGATTCCATTGGCCAGTCCACCTGCACTTCAGCCCCTACTGACGAGAGTGACACCAGCCTCTCAGGGTCCGCAAAGCCTCACCAGAGGAAGAAGCGTGCTCCAGCGGTACAGGCTGGGACCCCAGATACGGCTCAGGAGTCCAACACATCAAGTAAGCGGAGTTTCTGTAATGAGGAACTGGACGCGCTTGTGGACTACGTGTTGGTTCACGTTCTTGACATGCAGGTTACGGCAGGGAGCAAACATACGCCTGCTCAGCATAGGGCCCACTGGCAGTGCATCACAGACTGTATGAGCACCTTGGGATATGAGAGGCGCACAGCCAGTGAAGTCTTGAAGCGTTGGAATGACCTCCGACGCTTGGCAAAAGACAAGCTGGCTGCCAAGTTCGCCTATACTCTGGTGACTGGCAGTGGGACACCACCAGAGGACGATGAACTCACTGCACATGAGGAGATTGCTGGTGATTTCATCGCAGTGGAGTAGGTCCAAGGCGTGGGAGACCTGCCAATGTATGAGACAATGGGCCTCATTACGAGGTTGGGGGTAAGGGGTTAACGGCGCCGGTATAGGTGCCGGTGCCATTAACCCCTTACCTCCGCATTATGAGGTCCTTTAGAGGGTCCCGCTTTTACCAGGCGCCCTTAGTGGGACCCGCTAAAGGACCAGCATGCTAATAATGGGCCTGTTATTAGCATGCTACTCATTCCCATTGAGCCCTATGGGGGCTTGAATGGTAATGGGGATGGGTTCCCTGAATGGGAAAATACCGGGTCCATTCAGGGAAACCGGACCCGGTATGCGGTAAGGGGGTAGCCATGGTGCTCATAGCACCATGGCTACCTCCAACCTCGTAATGAGATGAGGCCCAATGTCCGGTGAGTGGTGATGCATGTGTGTCCAGGCCATTTGTATGTTGCTTGGGTGATGTGTAATGATTGTCTGTCAGTTCATGCTACATTGACATGACTGCCATGTGTGACCATGTGATGTTGGACTGATTCGTGCTTGTTGTCATGCAGAAAGTGTTACGCTCACCTGGACCCCACAGGGGCATCGAACGGAACTGGACTGCTACGGACTCCACCAGCGTGACTCGTAGTGCGGTGATGGCTGACTGGACTGGCCCTCCTAGTTTCGTCTGCTTGACCCGTAAGAATAATCTCCTAGGAAAAAGGGAATTAGCCACCCGTGGGCGAGAGGATACACGCACTCAATTGTTCCCCACTGAACACCTCCTGTATTCCCTTT
Organism: Ambystoma mexicanum; assembly: GCF_040938575.1. Lineage (NCBI taxonomy): Eukaryota > Metazoa > Chordata > Amphibia > Caudata > Ambystomatidae > Ambystoma > Ambystoma mexicanum. The sequence continues at coordinate 1,077,210,277 of NC_090922.1, forward strand.
CACTGGTCTCACCTTATAGTTTGAAAAGATGAGCTCTACATCCTGCGTGGAAGGCAGGGGTGCGTAGAAAACCAGTTACTTCACTGGTCTGAAGGAGTTGGGCGAGTTCCAGACAACTGATGACTCAGAGGTAAGTGGCATATAGTTCTTTAGAGTTCAAAATGTCTGTTATTCACTCTTGCCCCTCTTTTCTCCCTTTTTTCTTGCAGCTTGAGCCGAGGGATGATCACCTCATTGGGAGCAGAAGCGCTTAGGTAAGAGTCTGTATTTCCCAAACTGTCCGGCGAAAAATATTGGTCCAATGTATTTAACTGACTACCTTCTGTCTCCCTACAGGTGCGGCGTAAGAAGAAATGGTGTTCTGAAGAAGAATGCCTCAGGCGAGGAACTCAAGTAAGTATCTTGCGGTGAAAGAAGATTGTCCTTGTTGGCAATTGGCACACCTTGTTATTTGTTTTGTCTTTTCAGATGCCAGGATTTCGGCGACGAGGCGATGGATGCAGCGCCGGGTCGTGGAGATGCTGTGAAGACTGGTGAGTATGGTGCGGCGCTGCAGCTGGTGATGCGACGCGTTTGAATTTTGAGTCTTTTTCTCTATTCGATGGTGCGGCAGCTCTGAGAACTGTTGATGATCAAAAGGTAATGTCCTTGTTCTAACTTTTCCTTCTTCTTTCTGTTCTTTCTAGGATCTGGTCCGGAGTCGAGGCGGGCGTGGCTGAAGACAGGATGCTCGGATTGCAGGCACGGGGAGCGTTACGTTGCAGAAGGCAGAATAACGTGAAGCGTGTGCTGTTCATCGGGCGTGGTTTAAATAGCCTTCAAAGTAGTCCCAGGTAAGAAGTCCCAAAACCACACCCAAACAAAAAATAGTCCCTAAAGAAAAGTAATCCCTTCCAGGCCTCACGATGGCCTATGTTTAAGTTCCTTGCAGCATGGTCTGCATGAGGTAAGTTTAACAATATGAGCCTGGCACCTACGGCGCCAGGACCGCAACCATATAGCTCCTAACTGGGATTGTGGGAATCCCAGTGGGTGCTTGGATGCCTGTTTCCTGGGCAGATGGACTTGATCCTGAAGTCCGGGGGCAGGCATCATGACAGAAAGCATATAAACCATGTGCTGCACACTGAGGCAATCCTCATCACCACACATGCTCCCTCCTTCCATGACAATCTCTGTCCAGCCTCTCTTGGCGCTATCCTTGATCCAACCTATGGTCGTGGATAGGGTGTGATGATCTACCACTCAACACTCGCCTTCCATCGTCACATGACTGACGTCTCTGTGAAGTCACCCTCCATGCTGATCCTCCTCAGAGGCATTCTTCCTTACCTCTCCATTCCCCAGCAGCTCACTGTCTCCATGGGACTGGTGATTCCTATGGCAGAGTACTGCAACGGGCTGTACCTGAATTTCTGTGAACATACACTCTTCCCTCTGCAACTCTGTCAGACCTGGACTGTGTGGAATGTCCTTTGGCCTTCATGCCGGTTATCTTACTCGTAATGTGCTGATGGCACAGGCTCACAGTGGCAATGAGTGTTCATTCCTGGACCCTATGCATTTCCAGCAAGTCCCTGTGGGTCCTGGGCATGCAATTCATTCAAATCCATCTCCAGTATTTGCTTCCTTCTCATGGTATTTGATCATCCCTATCCTGCTCACTCAGGATATTTCCCACGGAAGCCTCCCTCTGGTACAGCCTCCCTGCCTCTATGCTACTGCTGTTGTAGCTTCTCCGGGTCTGGGGGCACTTCTAATGCTTCCTCATGTGTTGTGCTTTCTGTCCTCCTCTCCCCTGCTGTAGTCCCAGATGACTGAGAGAATGCAATTGACACCTGCCCATACTATCTGCTACAACATGGTACCCCGAGCAACCATTTTGAGTGCATGCGCTGCCTCCAAGCCATCCCCCGCCCTTGGGGGTTGGGTTTACTGTATCCTTACAACCCACTACCAACACTTTACACAGGATAACTGCACTTGCCATTACACTGACATCAGTCCATTACTGCCTCTGTGTTTTCAATGATAGTTGAGGCCGTACACATGTACTGCACTGCACCCACACCACTTATGAACCCTGTTCTCCCCTTCCACATGCCTATTCACTTGCGTGATGTCAAAGTGACCTGCCATTAATGAATCCATGTGCCTTCCTTCACTGTATTTCAACACCCTAGCGTTGTTGCAGCCTGTGACACATGTGTGTTTTATCATAGTGATTTCAATGAAATGTCAAATGACATGCATTGTACATATGTCATGGACAGTAGTATTGTGCTTCCATCTGGGTCTGGTTGACAGTTCGGGCATGGCTATGCTACATGCCATCTGTGTGTTGGCATCTGTCATGTTTGTGGAAGGACTATACCACTCACAAGCTTGTGTGTGATGCAGGTACTATGCACCATGCAGTACATGTCTTATTTTGCCATTTCACATGCATCCATGTTTTTTTCAGGCTCCCCTTCCATTTCATTGACACTGCCTGCCTGAGTGTGTGACATGTGTGACATGGCTAGTTCATGTGTTTGCTGTCAACATTGTGACACCTATGTGTGTGTGGCCTATGCTGTTAACATGTGTGTTCATGTCTTCTTTTGATTTTCTGCAGGTGATGAGGCACTGGATGCAGTGGAGGAGGAGGGGATGGTGGAGGGGGTGACGTATTCAGAGCCCCAACCAGGCACTAGTGGAGGCTGTGTTGTGGTGGCCCATGAAAATCCATTGGTGCTCCAGATCATCCTGGCCAGGGGTGTCTCTGAGTACACCTCTGAGGAGCCCTATGCCTCTGGGGCCGAATCAGACATGGAACCCTCATTGCTGTCTCAGGTGAGTAATTTTGTGGTGGATGCTGTTCTCTCCGACACACCTGCAAGGGGGGATAGACCCCTCACGGGGCCAGTCAGTGTTTGTATGTCCGTCTGTGGTGGTTACGGATGCAGGGTCACGCTCCACACTATTTGCTCCTGTTCCTGGGGCAGCTCAGCAAGGGAGGAATGCAGTCCTGCAGCCACAGGCAGCGCCAGCGCAGCAAGGGCGACGTATCCTTGGGCCCAACAGGTGTGGTGCCCGGCAACGCAGTGACTGTGTGCCACCCGGGAATACAGAGGGCATCATGTGAGATGATGGCTCAGGGCGTGGAAAGGGTGGCCAATTCCATTCTCCCCCCAGAAAGGCAGATGGAGCTCCAGCAGCAGGCAGTGCAGTCAACATGCCGCTCGCACAGGCTGGACATGTTGGTCGGCAACAGGGACCAACGGGCTGACTGGGGGCTCTGCACACAGCCATAGCTGCACAGGCAGAGACCCACAGGCAGAGAACACCTCCCTCAGATCTACTCTGGCTGCACTTGAGATGGCCCGCAGTAGACGGGCAGAACAGCAGATGGAGCAGCTGACACACAACATCTCTGCTGAACTCCGTGCAACCCATAAGGTCTTGCAGGCCGAACTCCATGCAACACGTAAGGTGCTGCATGGGGACCTCCATACCATCATTATGCAGAATCAGACCTTTCAGGCCTGCATGCTTGCTGCCATTGAGGAGCATACCAGGGCTATGTGTGGCCAGCCTCCGTTACCACATACCAGTATTTGGATGTACTGTTTTGCATGGGGTTGGTGGCATACTGCACCTTGAATGTGTGCCTTTTGGTCACACAGGATTGTGTTGGTGTAAGTAGCTAGGGATGCACACAATGTAGCATTTCCAAGGACACATTCTCAGGGTGGTAAGGTTGTGACAGTTGATTGTCCCTTTGTCATCATAGATTGTCACCTGCAATGTGCCAGGCCTGTGTGAACTCCGCAGGGGTGGGATTTTAGGTGAAAAATTGTGCCACAAGCTGGGTATGGGCAGCCTCGCCACATGCCCTTTCCCCTCCCATGTGCAGCGGGCGTGCATGTGGTTGGGGATGTGGGGCACCACCAAGTCCACCCGTATGCCCCGCTGTGTTGCAACATTGTGCAGGACACATGCTGCCACAATGATCCTGCACACTACTGTTGGTGCATATAGTAGCTGTCCAGTCATCCTCCAACTCAGTGACCAGGTCTAGGATGGTATGAGGTGGAAACCTATACCTGCCATAGACCTGGTCATCAGGCATCCCAAAAAGGCTAATTCTGGATAAATGAAATGCGGGGCCTAGCTATCTTCCACCTCCTCCTGCGGTGTCCAATGATCACTGCTGCAAGGAATGGTACAATCATCGTAGCTGTATACGCACGTTTGTTGTTTGCGTGCACTTTTATGCATCGGCTTTGGTGCGTGTGGGTGCTTACGCCTGCTTTCGCGTGGCATACGTGTTTCTGGGTTTGCATGTCTTTTGCCGTGCGCTGGTGAGCCCTGTTCGATTCCATGAATACGTGTTGTTAGCATGCGTGTGGCCATGGAGAGGATTTTACTGTGGTGCTTCCTCTGTAACGCCCATATTTTTGCGTGTTCTTCTCCATTCCATGTGCTCCGCCTCCTTTTCAGGTGTGTGCGTTGGACGGTGTGCACCTTCGCTGGGCATATTGTGCAAGGCGTTCGTGGAGTTGCATTGACGTGTTGGACCGTCTCAGGTAAGCCACGCGCAATGTGTTTCATGATTACGCAAACGGTCACTTGCCCATATATATATATAATTCCACCATATTACAAATACTGTATACTCACCCTACAGTACCTATAATTAATACACACATATTACTGTAATGTTTGTGTCCATTGGTCATATTTCTGAGGGTGTGGTCGTAGGCCATTCCTGCAAGCTTCTGGCCACTGGCCCCAACCAACACAAAACAAACCATATAACTAGTGCATACAATACACCTTCAAATATCAAGACTCACCCAGAACCCCCCCCCAGTCCCAATGATGTACGTGGACATATATTTGTGTCCACGAACAGGAAAACAGGATAATTCACCGCAGACTCGGCGGCACCCGCCCAGGTTTTGTTCACCCATAAAACAGCTCCATATCAACTTTTTTTCCACTCCCCCATTTTCCAGGCATTATTATGGCTTCAAACTAACCCTCATGTTTTTCAACATCCAATCAGCCTTCGATGTCCACGAACACTAAGCCACTCGCTGATTGGCCTGGAGCCATCTGCGGACTCTGAATCAGGAAGTGGGTCAGCGCACCAGACGCAGATATCACACATTTTGTTTACCTACTTTTTGCCCATTTATTTTAAAACCTACTGGACAGATTTACACCAAATTTGCACTCCTTGCACAGGTTTAGTGGAAATCCGTCCAGTGGTTTGGGCTGTAGGTGGGAGCAACATTTTTTTCCATTTGTCTATGAGGATTTCAAAGATTTTGGGACCCCCCCCTATAACTTTGCCTCTCCCTGATGAAACCACTACAAACTTTGCAAATCATTACATCGTACCCATATACTGTTGTTGCAAGGTTTTGTGAGAATTCCTCATACACAGCCAAAGTTATAAGCCACCGAAAAACTGCAACTTAAAATTAACTACACAGGTGCTACTGCAGGCCGTGCAATATAGTAACATCTACCTGTCGCTCTACTGGTCACACCATCTTTTCTATTCAAACTGAAATATTCATGATCTTATTTTTGTGTTTCATTCCAGACTCTTGGGGTGGTAGGGCTGTTTCAGTTGGTACCGTTACTCACCTGGACAATAATGGCGAGGTATAGGAATAGGAAGTGGTACTTGCATACTCATCTGAGTAGGGGTGGTGGCCATTACTTGCACATTCAACTGCCCCATTACACCTCCATTAAAAAAAAAGTTTTCACACCTCCTCTGTCCCATAAAGAGACTCAGCCTCTGCAAATCCTGCCATGTTGTCCTCTCCGTGCAGGCAGGTCCTTATGGTCCCTTTTCAAGTTAAGCCATTTTTAGTTTTATTACATTTACTATGTTTATACTGTGATTAAATGTAAATCAGCTACACATGATAGTTGACTACAATGTTACACCACAGGCATAGGAGTATCTGGAAAGATATGGGGAACTTCTTTTCCCAGGACTGAGAGGAAGCTGGACAGGAAGCTGTTGGACTTTGTGAATAGCACAACCTATTCATGGTATGCATATTCTTATCTATGCATTGCAAATTGACAGATACAATATTAATGAAGGTTCTGGCAATCTTCCAGTGTTATGATTAATCAGATCACCAGCCCAGATTGAGATATAAACAGGTTGTTTGCTTGGTTAAGCTCAATTGCATTAGCAAGAACCCTGTTAGCCCAATAGGTAGAGCATTGTTCCCTTCTCCATGGGGTTACATCTCAACTAGGAACAACTTTTGACATTAGAATTATAGCATTGTGGAAAAAAACACTCAACAATAGGAAAAACAATTCAAATTCTTCAATTTAACATTGTGACATAAACATACATCTCTACAGTTCTTGTACAGTATACTGGCACAGTAAGATCGATAGTCAGCAGAAAACAAAGGCGTTTAGATCAGGGTGGGATAATGTTATATACTTTTTTGCATTTTTTCCATATGTGCTGGGCACAGGTGTAGAGGCTTGCATTCTGTGTACAAATGGCTCATCAATACCAACGTAAGTAATGCCTTCATCTCGCTGCATGTCAGCATCGTGTAGCAGGGACTCTGGTATTCAGTTAATCTCTGTAGCAGTTGTAGCTACAGATTCCAGTTTAATCAAGTTATGAGAGCAATTAAATTCCAAACTCATCTGGAACATCTGTTGCAGTTGTGGTTCGGGAGAGGATGAGTGATACCCTTTTTGAGACAACAATATCTGAAGAGGCTGTTTACTTTGTGGCCTACACTACTAGTAACCTACTTCGGGTATTGGGTTCCAGATTCTGACATCAACAGTGTTATAGGACATCTAGTGCTGAGTAGTACATGTAGGGCTGAACTGAAAAGAAACCTTCAGCAGGTGATCCCAGTGAGGCAGAACAATAAGGGTTAGGCAAGGGTTGACTCTGAATATTACTGAAATTAAGAGCGGAGTGAGCAGAGCGGAATGCAGCTCACTTATATCGTTTTCCTGAAGGCTGACTGACATTGCTTTTCCTCCTCGCTGCAACAGACCGGAGTCTGTATTCACTGCTCCCTAGGACGAGGAGCACTTAAAATCACTACTCGGCAGAGCCGAGGCGGAGTGAGAAGAGCAGATTGCAGCTCACTTACATTGTTTTCCTGCCGGCTGACTGACTTTGCTTTTCCTCCTCTATGCAACAGACCGGAGTCTGTCTTCACTGTTAACTAGGAGGAGGCGCACTTAAACTCACCCTTGGTGGAGCCGAGGCGGAGTGAGCAGAGCGAAATGCAGCTCACTTACATAGTTTTCCTACTGGCTGACTGACTTTGCATTTCCTCCTCGCTGCAACAGACCGGAGTGTGTCGACACTGCTAACTAGGAGGAGGAGCCCTTAAACTCGGCGGAGCAAGCAGAGTGTTCCATGTTCAGTGGTGAGGCTGCGAGTGCCCGGCAGACCAAGCCTTTTGCATTGTTACCTGTTATGGCAAAAAAACAGGGGAAAAAGTAGCCGCTGGACTGTGGAGCCCTTGGGGAGAGGGTCTATAGTCTGTGCTGCTTCCGGCTCCCTTCAAGAGGTTTTGCAGGTGACTCAGATGCTGCCAGTAACAACGCCTCACAGGATGCAGAGGATGACCCTACGGCACGCTCTTGCGCTCTGAAGATGCAAGTAAAGGTAGGATGAATGACACCATCATTCTGATCCCACCCACTCCCACGCTAGATTTCCCGCATAATGTGGAGCTGGCAGGGGCTGAAGTTTGGGGAAATAGTGAACTGTTAACCTCCCAGTCTTCAGATGCTGCACTACTGCCGATGGTGCAGCTACTAATGAACGTGGGGGCGGTAGCTTGTCACTGTGCCTATTAACGCTATTTACTGCACATGTCACTCCCCAGGATAAAGCGATCAGCTTCTTGAGTACTCTGGGGCTTCAGTCAGGTGTTCTTCATGCAGAGACAATACAGATTTTAGAAAATTAGCTACTAAACGTTAGCCTTAGTCTACATCTGGGTAAAACTTAGTCTCCATAAATTCAGGATAATAAAATTCCATTACAGACTTTACTTACTCCATTAGTGAACGAGTGTGGCGCAGTACTTAAGATACTCACCATTTTTTGTTGTATCTCTCTACCCCCTCACTTGAGGCCAGGTGGTAGGCAATGTGGCGTTATCTTTTTACACCTAGAATCTCCCACATCTTCGCCATCCCTTCACTGGTAAAATGGCTTCCTCGGTCCAACTCATTCCTTTAATGGAGGCTGAAATGAGAGAAGATGTGGTTGATCATTAGTGAAGGAGCCGACCCCGCCTTACAATTTGGGGTTGGAAAACATTCTACCCACTTTGTGAACCAGCATGTCACAGTCAACATGTACTTGTTTCCTCTAGAGGAGCGAATCGCTGGCCCGATAAAATGGACTTGCAAATCTGACCAAGGCAGTGTCAGTCCCATTTTCTGTACGGGGGCTCTGTGTGTGAGTGAACTGGGTTGGAATTGAGCACACACAAGACACCCCTTTAGGTAAATGTCGAGGTCCTGACCCATGTGGGGCCAGTAGGCAACCTCACACAAGATTTCCAAAGTCGTATGAAACCCCCTATGACTGGCAGTGGCCGCATCATGGGCATGGTTCAACATCAGGCTTCAGAATGAGGTAGGTACCACTGACTGGTCACTGCCAGCTAAGGCTCTCCTTAACAATAAACCGCCTTGGATCCGGAACATCTTGGAAAACTTCATCAACTTCCAGAGATCCTCTTTACCGGCATAATCCAACTCGGTTAGAAAAAAGCTTGCAGGGTCTTTGATAATTAATTGACTATTTTCAGTTTTCAATTGTTTTATTTCTGATTGGGATGTGATAATGTCCTCCAAAAATACTCTATTAAGAGCAGACTGGCCATTTAACTTGTGTTGCAGTGCAATCAGATTTTCTACGCACTCTTTTTGTGAATTTTTCAGTGAGAAATACTGGGTTTCATGCTGTGCACTTTCTTGCATCAGTGTCTTTAACTCAGCTTTGATTTGTTGAGCACGATCCTGGTCCTGTGACAGGTCTCCAGCATGATTCATCCTACTAGCATCACTATTTTGCTAACACTCGTCTAATAACAGCAAATAAAAATATAACTGAGCAGTTAGCTGAGCCATTTGTATCTGTTCATCATGAGCAGTTGTGGTCATATAAAATGTGGTGACAGGTAGGCCCCTTTACACATGGATCTTTAATTTTACTTGAAAAACAAAAACAAAGGCCAGCCCGTTTTTGTTTCAGTGTTTAAAATCCTGCCATTTATGTGAAAGGGGCTTCTTTTTGGGGCCTTTAAATGCACCCCATATAAGGAGGTAAGTTCATTGCCAATTCCTTCCCAGAGTCTGGGCCAATTCCTTGCCTGTAGCCAAGACCTTAGAATGACATGAGCAGAACATTCAAATTAGACACCTTCATTGCTTTCTTGTGGTTGTGCTGCTTTGCAGCATTTTATGCAGCAGGGGCAGACGTCTTGTAGGCCTCCAATTTAGGGAGATCCTCAAATAAGGGCCTGCAAGTCCTCTGTGCCTAAAGCATGAAGACAGCAGGCCTGTATTCAGACATGCACAGAACTGCTGAAATTGAGTGTTGTGCAAAACAGAATGAGTGATGGCTTGTGCATAATGGTGGGGGGTTGTGCCACAACACACATTATGGACCTGCCAGCAAGGACTGAATCTTCCACCCCAATGTATCATAAGCATCAGCCAGCCATCATTGATTGAATACATTATTAAACTCCTCCCTCGTACTCCCTCATACTCCTTTCACTATTCCGGCACTCTATTGACCTCCTGTTCCTCTCAGCTCCTTCTTCCCTGATCTGAAATTTCTCCTTGAATCACTTCCCACTGACATCCTCAAAATCATTATGGGGGACTTCAACATTCCCAATACAGTATAGCTCAGTGGCGTTGCTCGTCTTGGAAGCAAGACGACATAGAGCAACACAGGTTTGAATCCCTGGTCTGCACTTAGAAACCTCTTTGGTATTAAGCGTGTTAAAAATAACCTATTATAATTGTAAAGTCACCCACCTTGAACTTAACTCCATCCTATCTGACCACTGCCTCCACAGCCATCTGATGCACTCTGCTGGGAACTCTCCTGGCCTTGTATTCATGTCTACTTCACCCACCCTTTACTCCTCCACTTCCCTTTTCAAATGGCAAAGATATAATTAAAGCAGGACTCTCTAGTCACTTACCATGATGATGTGAGAGGTCCCTCTCACCTCTTCAATACTCTTCCATTGACCCTGCTTTTCTGTCTTACACTATGCCCTAATGACTCCATATGACCAACATCATACTGCATGCATATTCACATCTTCCCAGTCCTGAGATCCCAACAACAAACATGCATCATGACCTATGATGTGGACTCAACCACATCCTCCTACTTCACAAATCTTATCTTCTCCCTTTGCAATCAACCCCACAAACTTAGATCTACACCCAAAGGTTTACTCACACCTATCAAGCCAAAATCCATTGCATCCTCTATGAGAAACCTCAAGGTGTCTCACCTGCTAGTCACGCGGGATCTGCCATCGCTATTGGATCCACTTCCTGTGGGTGGACCATTGCGGGAGGATCACATGGATGGGGGATCTTCAGGGAGTGGAAGTGGTACACCGAAGGGTGAGATGCGGTATCCCCTTCCTTATGACACCTTTTCCCCATCCTGGTTAGTAGGATACTTAGAAATTCTACCCCCCCAACACAAAAACTTTCTCACACTGTGAGCGACAACAGACTAATACCAGAGCCATTTTCCTGATATGTCCCAACACAAGGGTCAGGCAGAGTCAGGCAATTACTGACACTACACACACCTAACTGCCCTTTTCCTTCCCCACTGGGATCAAAGGCAGAGCACAAGAGCATACTCTGAGCAAGGCCAAATGCATGAGGAAGCAGCTATTCCAGGACGGCAGTTCAAACGGAGGAGAAAGGTGGTGAGACCTGAAAGGACGTCAAGGAGGGAGCTGTCCTTGCCCTTTTAAATCTAGACCCGCAAGGACTCCGACAAAAGAAACATAAGACCGGGAATCGCAACTGGCGAATGGTGTGACAGATGTTAGCTGTACTTGGAACCCTCCCGCACTGATAACCAGGGTGGGGAGATGCGGTTGCCACCGTGGTACCATCCTTGACTCCAGCGGCAAGAGAAATGCCAACGAGTTCCACACAGCCAGTGAGTCGGAAGAACCTGATAGTGTGCCGGACTGTGTTAGACTCAAGGTTTCAGTGGTTAAGAAGGGTAAGAGACAGAAGTCTTTTGTGATCGAACTTTGTACCAGAGATAGAGTGATCCGGCACCATGTGGGCGTTCATTCGAACGTCTCTGGCTGGTACCTGTAAGGAACTCATGGTGCCAACAGTAAAGACAGACACAAGTGATCACAGTTCATGGGTGTTAATTAAACTGTATATGCCGGTTGGAAAAACACCCAAACTAAACCTAAAACTAAGATGGGAGCAAGCTATTACCATCAAACATCCTACTGGCATCTTGTCAAATGAAAGGGCCTATACTAAGAAAATCCTATTGCCAATCCTTATGCTAAATACAATCAAAGAGTGATAGGATTCACAAGAAAGAATGAAGTGCTCACAAATAATACATTAGTATGTTGTAGTCAGGGTCTCCTTTCCCCATGTTTTAGCATGGGACAAGGTGGGACTCCAGAGCCCAGAAACACACTCGAGCTTTCTTAGCACGAGCCAACAGTTTGGCTCTCAGTTATCAAAGCCTCAGAGGTTAAGTCTCTTTTCTACAAAAAGGGCCTCATTATAAGTGTGCTGGTCCGGTAACAATGGTGTCGGTAAGCCTACCGGCACCATTGTTATAGGCCCGGCACACTAGCTGCCCCGCCCGCCAGGATCAAACTTGGTGGGTGGAACGGCACCATCCCGCAGGCTTTCACGGAAGTACTGGCACTGTTGCACACGGTGTTGGTGCATCTGCGCTCCCCATTCCCATTGAGTCCTATCCTATCGGACTCAATGGGAATGGGATTTAAATTTTCCAGCGCCTGACTTGACGGACCGCCAGGGCTGTAATGCCCCGGTGTTTCCGTCAAGTCAGGCACTGGAAAAATATGCAAGTCCGGCAGCAACCTGCCGATTTTACCAGTATGGTTGCCACCGGACTTGTAATGAGGCCCAAAGTCTCTTGCCTCCGAGGATCTGATGTGTTTCAAAAATAACAAACAAAAGGTTAACAAAAGTTCCAAAGTTCTTCTCTGATTTTACTTGGGTGATAGCTCTTGACCCCTGGGGCCCCGTCTTCCGGGCTCAGACCCCCCTCGAATGTCAGCCCCCTTCTGTCAGGTTCATGCTGGCATGAATTCAAAACACTTTCTCTGTTGCCCTTTTCTCTGTTGCATTCACGGGTCGGTGGGTGATGGCTTTTCACCCTTGGATCCCGCTCTTCCGGGCTCAGACCCTACTCGACGGTTTGCCTCCCTCCATCGGGTTCATTACGGCTTTTTACAACTTTTTACCTGCACAATGTGTGATGCCCCCTCTTCCGGGCTCAGACCCTTCTCAAATAACAGCCGCCCTCCGTCAGGTTCACTATTGCTTTTCAAAACATTCTCTTCCGTGACATTCACAAATCTTAATGTCCTTATAACAGTTCACTGTGGACATCCCTCTGCCGGGTTCACTCTTGTCAAAATACTATTTATCGGGACTTTTAGGCTTCACCCCCCTTTCATCAGCATCCCTCTGTCGGGTTCACTCCTGCCAACTTTGCCAATTTACACAATTCCTTGAACAGTTCCTGTGATGAGGGATTTACGTCTCTTAGCGTCACAATCATCGGCCGGTCAAAGACTTTTGACTGTCGAGAGGATTTTACTAGACCCCTGTATGATTGACCCCTTTCTCGCATTTTGGTAGGCCTTCTGGTAATGGTAGATTCAACAATAGGGTAGTCCCCCAGAGGTTCCTGAGTGAGCACCTGCGTGGTGCCTGACTCCTCGGTAGCTGGTTTTCCCCTCTCGTATAAACAGTTCTTTGTACTTTCTTCAATTAGCCGTTTGCTACTTTTGTTCAACACAGCTCGGTTTCTTATCATCTCACCAGCTGGGATTAACTGGTTAGCTTTGCTTGTCTCTGGAGACAAGGTCAGCTCCACAGTGGCAAGCGTCTCTCACCGGCTTGGTTATCTGAGGGGGGTGAGTACGGTTGACATATACCGCAACACACGCTGGCTATTGTTCATGGTTTTACCATTCCTTCTGCTGAGATTTGTGCTGTCTTTATCCTCCTCTTGTACTGATGTGCTGTGTTAGCTCTCTCGTCGTGCGGTCTGCCTTGCTCGTATTGTGCTCCTGTGCTCCACCTTTTATCCCTCTGGGGAACGGAAAGGGCCGTTAGGTGTGTGTGATTCTGGTTAATTGCCCGACTTTGCCTGTCCCTTGTAGTGGGACATGTCAGGTAAATGGCTCTGGTGTTGTCTGTCATCTTGCATGCTGTGCAAAAGTGTTTATGTCGGAAAAGGGGGTTAGAGTATTTGAGTATCCGATGGTGTAGGATGGGTTAAAGGTGTTATAAGAAGGGGAAATTCTCTGTCTGAGTGGGAGTGTGGGAAATAATAATCAGAGGGGCGGGAAGGAGAATGACTGGGAGTATTCGGGGAGGACGCTGGAAAGAGGGATTCTGGGAGAGATAGCTTCTGGGTGTAATAGAGTTTGGGATCCCAAGGGACCTGTTATTTATGGAGGGGTTGTTGGATCAGGTTCCAAGAGATTCAATGGGAGGAAGGGAGGTAGATGTAGTATAGCCTACAAAGGCCTTAGGGATCGTGTCTTCTTCTCTCTCTTCCCTGGTACCATACCACATCTCACCTGGGGTATTTCCCTGAGCACTACTACAGGTTCCCCTACCCAGATGTTCCTTCCCCACCCATGAACCCCCAGGGTCAGGATAAGAGAGGGTCAGTTCTTCCTTGGCCACCTGAATAAGGGACTCCGGGAATTATTATGGAGAAAACCCTCAAGTTTCTCACATACCCCTCTCCTGAACAAGGAAAGTATTGAACTGAAAGATAGGGGAACCACAAGTACCAAGAGGCCATAGAGAGGGCCGGCGTGAGGTGTCAAGGTAGTTGTACAAGGGTCAAGCCAAACCCCTTGTACAATTCAAAGTCCTTGACATGTTGTAGAAATTGTAAACTGTGGAAATTATGAACCCGACTGAGGGATGTCCATGGTGAATGGTTGGTCTGGGCCAGATTGAAGGAGGCTAACCACTAGGAGGAGGATAAGAGCTCGGCTGTGAGAGATCCAAGGGTGAAGGGTAATCACCCTACATGAAGACTAGTGAAAGGAAGTTTTGTTTTGTTGTGGATGTCATATCAGGCCCTCTGAAGCAAGAGACTTTGCATGAAGGAGACTTGGACACAGAAATGGAACTGTAACCTGTTGCCGGAGAAACCCAGGAGTGTGCTGTGCTCAAGAGTCCGAACTTGTCCCATGCTAAACACGTGGGGAATAGAGACCCCGCCATAACATCCTGACTATCATTTGGTGAAAACATCTTTCTTTTCTTGTGAAACATTACTCCCACACTATTTTGTAGCACAGCGGTAAGTATTGGCAATAGGTTCTCTTAGAATAGGGCCTTTTTATTTGACTAGACTCCAGTAGGACTGTATTATCATTATATAATGGTTGTAGCTTGCTCCCATGTAAGATTTAGGTTTGGATTAGGCATTTAGCTCACTAATTTTACAGTTTAATAAACACCCTTGAACTGTGATCACTTGTGTCTGTCTTGCTTTGATACCATGTCTTCCTTACATATGGTGTCAGCAGTGGGCTGTGATTCAACTGATACAAATTGAAACCCTTGTTGATAATGATTGTATCACCAGAAGGGGAAAATAAAATCATTGAATTCCTCGAGTCTGAACGCGTATCCACACACAAAGAGGCTTTTTCTCACAACCTCATACCCAAACTGGTCAGCAGGATCTATTCTTTAGAACTCAAGTGTTACAACTTCGTACCCCGACTGGTCAGCAGGATCTGTTCTTTAAAACTCAAGTGTTACTAGACCCCCTTCCTGTCTCACATTATAATATACAACAGTGGGATCGAGTAATATTGGAAGTTCGACCCGTCTTTACTTTCATTAGACCTAGTGCTCTGAATACCCCACCAACCCTCTCTTTTGAACCTTTTTCTTTCGGTACCCAATCATCATCTGTTGTGGGTCCATCAGGGTTAGAGATTAATTTACCAAAGTCCATTCCTTCGGGGACTCATAATCAGAGAATTTCGAAGATTTTGAAACTTTGTCCGAGGGAGTTGAGACTTGTTTTTTTTCTGATTCAGATTCAGAACCTTCCGACGTAGCCAATATCATCGCCTAGTTAGTAGCCCATCAGATGCAGGCTGAAATTAAACTCCTGGAAAACCTAACTAGACTAATTGAATTACAAGCAAGACCCCTGCCACCACACGGGTTACTTCAACCATATCTTGAAGACAAAGATTTAGGAAATTGTTTCTTAAACTTCGAACGTCTAGCTGAACAACTATCTGCCAATGTTATGTTATGTTAGTACATTTGTAACGTGCCAAAGCCCATGGGCTCCAGGCGCCAAGACAGAAACAAAAAAATAGCAGCAGTGTTATGCTTTTTACCCGAACAAAACAGTCTTAAGCTGCTTTCTAAAAGCCAGGTGATTCTCCATTTTACGTAAGTGTTCTGGTAGGATGTTCCAGGCCCATGCTGCCTGCATATGGAAAGCACAGCCATATCCGCAAGCTCTCCTAACACAATCTATTTCCAGCAGACAATCCTTGGAAGATCGGAGGTTTCTTTTAGGTTGGTAAACATTCAATGCATCTTTAATATGAACTGGAGCACTACCAAAAACACATTTGTGGCAGTTGGACAGCAGCTTAAACTGGATCCCTGCCGATATTGGCAGCCAGTGAAGCTTCTTTTTCCTGCCGCTGATGTTGGTTCAGTACGTTTCATCTGGTATATGATATGAACTGTAGTATTTTGAATCTTTTGTAGTTTTTGAGTGTCTTTCTTATTAGCACCTCCTAGCATAGCGTTGCAGTATTCTACACGAGGAAGTATCACAGCTCTAACCAGTTTTACACGGTTTTCTATGGAAACTAGTGGGGCAACTTGCTGTAGCACCTTGAGATGGTAGTTAGTGCTTGTTGTGATTGCTTCCACGTGGGCACCGCTATCCAAACTGGGATCCAGGTAAGTCCCTAAGGTTTTTACCCTGTGCACTACCATAATCTGACTGCCATCAATTTCAAAACTAGCATATAGGTGACCCAGCTTGTCTCTGGCTTGCCGAGGACCGTAGAACATAGGTTCAGTCTTTGTTGCATTCAGACAGAGCCAATTTGTTCTCATCCTGCTCTTAATCGTCTGGTACACTGAATCCAGCATCTGTTTGTCCCTTTCATAGTCCCCACTGATCTCCAGTGCTGGAAATCATCTGCATAATTGCAGAAAAATAAGTCAAGGGTTTCCAAATCCAAACAGAGTGGAAAGATATAAATATTGAACAACAGGGGGGAGAGACAAGCCCCCTGAGGCACACCGTAGATGATAGTTTCAACTCCGGACCCACTTTCACCCCAGTGAACTCGCAAACAGCATCCCTCAAGAAATGATTTAAGCCAACTTAAAGCCCCCACAGAAAGGCCACAGACGGTGGCAAATTGATCCATAAGGATACCATGGTCTAGCAATTCAAAAGCTGCTGATAAGTCCATCAACATCAGCAGCCCTGACTTGCTTTGTTCCAACCCAGAAAGCATGTGAGTCTGCAAGTCTAGCAGTGCACTTTCGGTACCAGGAAAGCTCCGGAAACCATATTGTTTCTTGTGTAAGATACCGGCTCCCAAAACATAGGTCTGGAGTTATAATGTAGCAACCTTATCAATTAGTTTAAGAAAAAAGAGCATGTTTGTGATAGGCCTAAGATTGGTCGCATCATTTGGTTCTAAACCAGCCTTTTTTAATAGTGGAGAAAATGCTACATTTTTTATGCCCTGTGGGATAAGTCCAGTTTGGAACGAGGAGTCCACGAACCTGCGAAGGAACGGAGCAAAAATATCCTTATGTTCTAATATGTTTTTATATGGGAATATTTCTCCCGCCCAATTAGTGGGGTGCATGGTTTTAAGGATGTTGTACATCTCTAGCGTAGTTAGCTCCTTAAATCTGAACCCATTGTGAGGTTTCTGCTGAGATTGAGTTCCTTGTTCTGGATTAGGGGAACCTGTTTTAATATTAACAGTGTCCTCTTCCTTCACAGTCTTATTGCAGATCACTGTAGTAGCTGAAGGGGGGAGACCTTCCTAGTTAATTCTTCCATGATCTTTTTAAGGGCGTTTTCCAATTTATCGGAGAAAGCTTTCTGAACTCTATTACAGTCTTTGTTTGTTGGTTTAATAGAAGGACTAGTAACTGCAGGTTTCAATCCTCACCATTATGCTACAAAATAGTGTGGGATAATGTTCACAAAGAAAGAAAGAAGTGTTCTCAAAATGATAAGTCAGGATGTTATGGCCGAGGTTTCCCTTCCCCACGTTTGAAGCATGGGACAAGGCGGTGCTCTCGAGCACAGCACACTTCTGGGCTTCTTCCGGCCCGAGTTTACAGTTCCTTTTTACAGTATCAGGGCCTCCTGTGCCCAAGTCTCTTTTATACAAAGTATCTTGCTTCAGAAGGCCTGATGCATCACAAACAACAAACAAATGTTCCTTTTATTAATCTTTACATTAGGCGATTACTCTTCACCCGAGGATCCCCCTCAGCCGGGCTCCGATCCACTTTACAACGTCAGCCTCCCTCAGTTGGGTTCACGTTTGTCATCACAATACAGTTCACTTAGCTTTTCAATTCACAGCATCATCATCTTGTAATATTTAGGAATCTTAATGTCTTTTTACACAATCCTCCGGGTTACCTTCTCCACTTTACTTAGGTCCCCCTCATTTTGGCTCAGACCTTCCTTCACCTGCCTCCCAAAGAATTTGCCAATTCACACAGAGACTTCTGAAGGGCAGTTACGTCTCGCTGGGCCACTCCGTGACTCTTTGGCAAGTGCAGGTTTCACGCTTTCACAATTTTCATGTCGTTTCCCTCAATAACACAGTTAATTTCATTTTCGCAACATGTCAAAGACTTTCAACTGTACAAGGGGTTTGGTTTGACCCTTGTATGACCACTTCTCACACCAGCCTTCCCTACGGCCACTTGTTTGTTGTAGTTTTCTCAAACAGCATATCCTCCTTAATCAGGAACGGCCATTCATTAGAGTCTTTCGAATGAGCACTCACGCGGTGCCGAAGGACTCTAATTTTAATAACTCGGTTGTTCACAAAAGACCTTTGTCTTATGATCTTCTTTTATTTTACGCAAATGTTGCCACTGCAACTTTGAGCTTAACACAGTCCAGGCTACTATGAATTTCCTCTGACTCACAGGCTCTGCTGAACTCGTTGGCTTTTCTTCCGCTGGAATCAAGGACGGTACCATGGTGGCAAGCTCCTTTTTCCGTCCTTGCTATCAGTGCGGGAGGGCCCCATGTACTGTTGACATCTGCCACACCAATCGCCAGCTGCAAATCCCGGTCTTAATTTTCTTTTGTCGAAGGCTTGATGGCTCTGGGTTGAAAAGAGCAAAGGGAATTCCCTCCTTGTCGTCCTTTCGGTTTCAACCGGCTTTCTCCTCCGTTTGAACTCCCATCCTGGATTAGCTGTTTCCTTGTGCGCTCAACCTTGCTCAAAGTGTGCTCTCATGCTCTGGCTTTAATCCCTGTTTGTGAAGTTATCGGCAATTGCCTGACTCTGCCTGACTCTGCCTGACCCTTGTGTTGGTACATGTCAGGTAAACAGCTCTGGTGTTAGTCCATTGTCTTTCTCAGTGTTAGAAAGTGTTTGTGTAGGAAAGGATGGGGGGTGGGAAGGATTCTAAATATCCTACAGGGTAGGATGGGGAAAAGGTGTACTGCGTCTCACCCATCGGCATCCCACTTCCACTCCCCGAAGATCCCCCATCCAGGTGATCCTCCCAGATGGATCCACCCCAGGAGCTGGATCCAATAGCGATGGCTGTTGCCTGGCAGCCTGGATGACGGATCCCTGGGGATTAGCAAGTGAGACACCTTCAGGTTTCTCACAGTGGATTGTGTGAGAACTCAAAAGGCCTTTGCCAACAAAATTACTATGGCACGTAGTAAAATCAGTCAGGACTTAAACAAAAAGAACCACTTAGAACAGATGAATGTAGGGGATAAGGTGGATCCTACAAATCATTGTGCACTGTTTGAGTTCTGCCCTATTTCAGTTTTGGAAATGGAAATGTTCTTAAAAGATCTGCATCCTACCACTTGCCCTGGAGAAATATTACCCTCCAAAAATTTTCTAGAAAATGGGAAGATGTTTGCCCCATTCTTAATGAGGTTTGTGAATGCCTCTTGTTTTCATGAATCAATTTGTTCCACAATCAAGGAAGTTGCGATAAGCCCCCTCATTAAAAGGCCAGGATTTGAACCCAGGGAAGCGACCAATCTTAGGCCAATCACAAACACCCCTTTCCTTCTTAAGGTAATGGACAAAGTAGCCACAGCACAACTACAACAACATGTAGAAGGATATGATCTCCTACCCAGGAAGCAATTGGGCTTCAGCTGGAATTTTGGAATTTTGGAACAGAAAGTACACTGCTCGATCTCCATACTCAAATGCTGATGGCAATTGAAGATAGTGGTACAGGGTTGCTGATACTCCTTGATTTATCAGCGCCCTTTGACCTGCTTGACCGCGAAAGGCTTCTTAACACGTAGGCTGATACAGGCAATTGTTCACAGAAGGTGATTAAGTGGATGGACTCGTTCATCGGGGGCAGGAAAGCTAAGGTCTGTTGGGGGGACTCTGCAATAGAGTTGGCAGAGAACATCCATGGGATATACCAGGATGCCTGTCTGTCCCTGTTACAGCTTAACCTTTACATTAAACCTCTGCATGTCAGAATGGAAGAATTAAGACTGCAGTTCACTAACTACGCTGATGACATTCAACTGATTATGGAACTCAGTGCTAATTATGACTTAGATGAGGAAAAACTGAATCAAGTTTACAACGCTATTAAAGACTGGACGTCAACAAACTGGGTCTGTTTGAATAGTGCTAAAACTGAGCTGATGGTGTACGGGTCTGTACAAGCTAGGTCATTTCTGAGCCCGGCCTACAATGGCTTTGAAATTGAAGGCGATTGTATCATTGCAGCTGACAAGGTAAAAACCCTGGGTGTATACATGGAAGCCGCTTTGAATGGGGATGCACATGTGAATCCTGTAGTAAAACATTCTTGTTACTACCTAAAGGTTTAAGGCAGATTAGCCCATTAGTTTCCAGAATAAACTGTGAAACACTGTTTTGTGTGATCATACTACCCAAACTGGATTTAACTTCCTCTTAGGTGGAGCCAGCAAGGAGTGTTTGGGAAAACTGCAGAATATTCAGAATAACGATGTTTGCATTGTCCATAATATATCCATGAGAGAACCAGTATCTAAAGCTCGGAAAGAGCTCCACTGGCTCCCTGTGCCGGCAAGAGTCCAGTTTAAAATTATGATAGGGCATAAATGCTTATTTGGAGATGCTCCCACCTCTCTGAAAGAAAGATTGACTCTTTATAAGCCCTGTAATGCCTTGCGGTCTTGTGACAAACTACAGCTTCCTCGCTTTAAACATGCGAGAGGGAATGGTAGATCATTCCCAATACTGGTCGGCAGGGCATGGAATGAACTACCTATGGAATTACGAAGGGGCAAATGCCATTGCACATTTAGGAAAAATTTAAAAAGATTTTTGTTTGAATAATGTCACCACGTAGTCCTACTACATCTTTGTCCTGTTAATGTACTTGGTGTTTGTGTGTTTGTGTAGTGCCTTGATGACTAAGGGCTTTGCCGCTCTATAAATATACATCACATAAAATAACATAACACAGGTCTTTCAGCAGCTGATGTTCAACCTGATCACTATGTACCTTGAGGGTAAAGACCTTGGAGATCTACATCAATCTGGCTTCTGCAGTAAACACTCCATCGAGATTGAACTCATGCACATTTCCAACCTTTGTTCTGATAATCATCACTCAAAACTATCTTCTGTACTCATCCTGTGGATCTCTCTGACAGTTTCAAAACTGTCAGTTACTCCTCTCTCCTCCTCACTCTCCCGAAACTTGAGTTTTCACAAATCTGCTGTGCCTGGATTGCCTCTTTCTGGAAGGTCACACCTTTAAAATATCATGAACTCACAAACATCTGACCCCACATATGTCACTCTGTCAGCAAACTCCAAGTATCAGTCTTTCAACAACTGTTCATCATACTCTAGACCCCGGCCCCAGGAAGATGTACCGTGTCCTTTGGATTCCACTATCACCTCGTTGCTGATGACACTTAAAACAGGTTCTCCTTTCCCTCCTTCACCCCAGCTATCTTAGTATGGATTACTAGTTGTTTCACTGTACTCTGTCAATGGATGGCTCTCCACTGCCTCATGCTTCAATAAAGGAAGTAATCGTTCCCATCTTCCACTGACATCTCTACTCTCACCTCTTCTACCTCCTTTCCACCTGAACTTCTTGCTCCCTCGACAAGGCTCTCAAACATTGGGTCCATTTTAATAGTGACTTCCAACTGCAACTATTCATCACTACAACCACCTAAGCTGCTCATATTATGCTTCTCACCATTTGAAAAATACTTACCACTGTGTGAAAACTCTAATCTCCACCCTCATGCTCAGAAAATTTGACTACTGCTCAAGCACACTCATTGACCTTCTTCACTACTCCTTCCTCCCTCTGTCATGACCACTGGGCAAGGACCACTTGTTCCATCATAAAAAGGGTCCAGGTGGACCCAGTACTGGCTCCTTTAGCACCAGGCTCATGAGAAATTGTGCTCTACACACTTTATTTCTGGTGCACATGTTCTCTCCGCCCCTGCAGGGTCCCCACGTGCATCCAGGTCGGGTGTGGCCACAGGAAAACATTGGGTTGCACATGCAGCATCCTCTGGGTGCAGCAAGGTGGGGCCACAAGGCAGAGTCAAGGGGACGTGGCTAGGACCAGGCTATTTAAGCCTGGCCCGCCGGCATGCTAGCGCTTCGTGTTAGTCTGCTTATAGCACCGTAACACTCACCACCACATGAAGCGCTCTTCCCTGATTCCAGCAAAACTGCTGCCTGAGGTGCTCTTCCATGATTCCAGCAAAACCATTGACTGAAGCACATCTTACCTGATTCCAGCAAAACCATTGCCTGAAGCGCATCTTGCCTGATTCCAGCGATGCCATCGCCTGAAGCGCATCTTACCTGATTCCAGCAGTCACCGCAGTCGGGGCGCCTAAGCTACGTGGGAGCTCGTCACGTTCTGCATACTCGGAAATCCATCCATCCAGCAACTGCTGGCAGGCCTTCAGATAGCTGCCTCTCATCAGACGTTGCCAGGCCATCCCTGCAGGAGAAAAGGACAAACAAGGTTAGAAACAACATAAAGACTTTACGCTAAGGTAGCGCGCAACACATTCCTCGCGCTTGGCCTTAGAACCAAACTTACCTTCTACTTGGGACATTGTAAACTCCTCTGGCCCCCAATTGGACTTGCTTCCAACACAGCGACTCCGCTGGGCCCTTCACCACCTATTGGGGAGAAGGAAAAACATTAAATGAGTTACGGACATGAATCACGGAAAAAAGACATTGCAAAAGGATACGGACAATAATCATTGTTGAGAAACATTTACCTTAGAAGTGGTTCAGCCACAGCCGGTCTGGGCTCTCACCCACATGGACCAGTGAAGAAATTAGGTTAATTAAAGGCGCCCCTGCAGTTGAGAAGCAGGACGGAGAGCTCATCCTCGTAAATAAACAGGTGAGACTATATGGGTAACGCATGCTCATCTCGTTCTGGGAAGAACGGTTTGAGGGAAATCACAGTCCGACCACAGCATTCTCACGGACTCTCGTACTCTCTCAGGGGCAGTGTCAACAACCAGCGCAGTCCACACTACCGGAGCAGGGGAATAAGTCTGATCCAGTGGAGCCAAGCAAAGGGAGGGCTGCAACCATGCCCCAACGCCCCCGCAGAGATCAGGTGAGCGTAACAGAACGCAAAGCCTCTCTGAATCTCTGCCTGGGCATTATGGACACCTCGGAAACTGACCAGTTGGCCCAATTGCTAGGGGAACTGCGAGCCGGAGTACATGCCTCCAGACCAGAAACCAATGCCTTAAGAAGGGACCTTATTGTAGCCCGAGAACGAACTGATGACTTGGCAAGGCAGATGCTTCAGACACAGGCCGGGCAGGTTCCATTACCTGGAATTGCACAGACTCCTATGCCGAGGCCATCAGCCCCGCCAGAACGTTTTACCGGCGATCCTAATAAGTATGCCCTATTCATGAACCAATGTCCTGGGGCCTTTCTTAACGATAGCGCAAGAGTCGCCTTTGTACTTTTATACTTGGGAGGCAGCGCAGCGGACTGGTCGATACCATTAGTAAATCAGGATGATCCTCTACTCCGAAACTTTGGAGAATTCCAACGAGAATTGGAGAAGTTTTTTGCTAGACACACCCAAGGACAAGCCCTGGATAACAAACTATTGTCCCTCAGACAGGGAAATCATGATCTGCTGACTTATATTGCTACCTTTAATCGTCTCGTAGCACAGACAACTTGGCCAGAAGAGAAGAGGACCACCCTATTTTACCGGGGATTGCATTGTGAACTAAAGGATGTTCTAGCCCAAGTGGCCAACCCTCCTGAATGCTGTGCGGAGTACATCAATCTGACTGTACAGCTGGACCACAGGTTGCAGGACCGAAAAATGGATCGCACAAGAACTGAGGGAAGTCGGTCTATATGCGACCCCGTGACAATCTAGTCAAAGCCAACGAACCAACCGAGCCTATGCAGATCAGAGGATTGCGGGCTCCTACCTCCAAGGCGGAAAGAGAAAAGAGGAGACAACAACAACTCTGTTTATACTGCGGAAGAGCAGGACATTTCCTCCGGGAATGCCCAGTAAAACCCCCCAAGAAAATAGTAGGTGCAACAGATAATGGCAAAGAAAAGAAAGAAAAAAACCCAGAAAACTCCAACGCCCGACAAGCGTAGGGGTCCACTTGTCGAGCGAAAAGAAGGAATCTGTACAGATCTCACATCTGGTTATCCGGGTATTCTTGGTCAACCACCAACAACCGTCAAAGGTACATGCTTTGAATGCATGCATTGATAGTGGTGTGGTGGGAAATTATATTGATCAAGATCTGACTGCACGAATAGGCATTCCCCTCCAGCAAAAGCTAAAATCGGAAAACGTCACAGCAGTGGATGGTTCTCAGTTGTCATCCGTCCCAGTGATGCAACATGCCGACAAAGTCATGCTGATGTGTCAGGATGGTCATCGGGAAGGCATCTCTTTCGATCTTATCGTGGCTCCTCAGTTCCAAATGATGTTAGGAATGCCTAGGCTGGAAACCTATAACCCCAGGATCAACTGGCGAACACGAGTGCTGACCTTTCCTCAAGAATGCGCCAATCACTGCTACCACAAAAGCGAGAAGAGCCGGGAACTCAAGATGAAATCTATCCTAGGGCTCTCTGATTCCCTACCCCCCAAATATCTGGATTACCTGGACGTGTTTCAAAAGAAGCAAGCAAACACCCTGCCTCCATATAGACCTTACGACTGACAGATCGATCAAAGCACACAAGGAAAAGTGAAATCATATGAGGTAGTGGCTGTAGGTTGTAAAAGTAAGGTGACAGACTTGGAGGAGTAGTATGGAAGGGACAGTGATGCAGAGGTGGAGCAGATTGTTAACAAGATAGAGAGCAGCTGGCGCAGGTGTTTTTGTTTATAAGGTATATCCCGTGGATGTAGCAGAGAAGAGGACTATGGAAAAGTTCAATTAAAAAGGATGGATCTCTTTTATTAATGGTGTGATATTCAGCATAAAATGTGTGCATTTGAAAAGTATGTTGGGAAAGCATGGGAATGTGGAGTAGAAGATAAAAAATGAGCTAGTTTATGTTTCACATATATTTGGTTAGTATCGATTTGTTGGATAATATATTTTGTATTTTTATGTTTTTATACATTTCACAGTTTAAAGCAGAAAATAGTATATTTAAAACATAGTCAGGGTAATTCATAGAATTTCGCAGAAAAGTGTCGCAAGCGGCTGGCGCAGAGTGTCCGCGTGCGATTGTCTGCGCCAGGCACGTGCGCTAAAACCGATTTCCGCGCACAGCGTATTCATGGATTTTAGGCTCCCAAGCCGTGGTGCAGAGAATCGCAGCGACCCTGCAGCAGCGCCAGTAACGCCCCCAAGAACGCCCTCGCGCAAGGAAAAGCCATCAAAATCGCTAAATCATCGCAAAGGGCTGCGCTAACCCTGGACCAGTTCACCGGGCTGGCAAACAGCAAACGCCAAGCGGGGAACGTGTATTTCAGGGGTGCGCGGGAAGTTCCACATGCGATTGGCCCCGTGCAAGCAGGGTTTGTGTATTCCAGGGGTGCGCGGGAAGTTCCACACGCGATTTCAGCAGGGTACGTGTATTCCAGGGGTGCGCGGGAAGTTCCACGCGCGATTTCAGCAGGGTATGTGTATTCCAGGGGTGCGCGGGAAGTTCCACACGCGATTCCAGCAGGGTACGTGTATTTCAGGGGTGCGCGGGAAGCTCCACACGCGATTCCAGCAGGGTACGTGTATTTCAGGGGTGCGCGGGAAGTTCCACACGCGATTTCAGCAGGGTACGTGTATTTCAGGGGTACGCGGGAAGTTCCACACGCGATTTCAGCAGTGTACGTATATTCCAGGGGTGCGCGGGAAGTTCCACACGCGATTCCAGCAGGGTACGTGTATTTCAGAGGTGCGCGGGAAGTTCCACACGCGATTCCAGCAGGGTACGTGTATTTCAGGGGTGCGCGGGAAGTTCCACACGCGATTTCAGCAGGGTACGTGTATTTCAGGGGTGCGCGGGAAGTTCCACATGCGATTTCAGCAGGGTACGTGTATTCCAGGGGTGCACGGGAAGTTCCACACGCAATTCCAGCAGGGTACGTGTATTTCAGGGGTGCGCGGGATGTTCCACCCGCAATTTCAGCAGGGTACGTGTATTTCAGGGGTGCGCGGGAAGTTCCACACGCGATTGGCCCAGTGCAAGCAGGGTACGTGTATTCCATGGGTGCGCGGGAAGTTCCACACGCGATTGGCCCCGTGCAAGCAGGGTACGTGTATTTCAGGGGTGCGCGGGAAGTTCCACACGCGATTGGCCCAGTGCGAGCAGGGTACGTGTATTCTATGGGTGCGCGGGAAGTTCCACACGCGATTGGGCCCGTGCAAGCAGGGTACGTGTATTTCAGGGGTGCGCGGGAAGTTCCACACGCGATTGGCCCAGTGCGAGCAGGGTACGTGTATTCCATGGGTGCGCGGGAAGTTCCACACGCGATTTCAGCAGGGTACGTGTATTCCAGGGGTGCGTGGGAAGTTCCACAAGCGATTTCAGCAGGGTACGTGTATTTCAGGGGTGCGCGGGAAGTTCCACACGCGATTTCAGCAGGGTATGTGTATTTCAGGGGTTCTGGGGAGTACTACACGTGAATTGGCCGTGTGGGTCCTCCCAGGTGTACGCTCCACAACCTCCACGGCCCCTGCAGGCAGCCCACACCACGGGGGATTACCCTGCACCCCTGCTCATGTCCCGCAGGCAGCCCATCCACCATGGGCATGCCCCCCAGCCAACCCACATGTCACCTTGCACTACTGATCAACAATGCATGTCTCCCACCACCCCCACCCCCCAGCAGTGCAGGGGCAGCCTCCACCAGGCCCCCACTCATGTCTCCCACCACCCCACCCCCAAGCAGTGCAGGGGCACCCTCCACCAGGCCCCCACTCATGTCTCCCACCACCCCCACCACCCAGCCACCAGGGGCACCCTCCACCAGGCCCCCACTCATGTCTCCCACCACTCCCACCCCCCAGCCACCAGGGGCACCCTCCACCAGGCCCCCACTCATGTCTCCCACCACCCCCACCCCCCAGCATCCAGGGGCACCCTCCACCAGGCCCCCACTCATGTCTCCCACCCACCCCCACCCCCCAGCCACCATGGGCAGCCCCCACCAGGCCCCCACTCATGTCCCCCTGCACCCCCACCCCCCAGCAGTGCATGGGCACCCTCCACCAGGCCCCCACTCATGTCTCCCACCACCCCACCCCCAAGCAGTGCAGGGGCACCCTCCACCAGGCCCCCACTCATGTCTCCCACCACCCCCACCACCCAGCCACCAGGGGCACCCTCCACCAGGCCCCCACTCATGTCTCCCACCACCCCCACCCCCCAGCCACCAGGGGCACCCTCCACCAGGCCCCCACTCATGTCTCCCACCACCCCCACCCCCCAGCATCCAGGGGCACCCTCCACCAGGCCCCCACTCATGTCTCCCACCCACCCCCACCCCCCAGCCACCATGGGCAGCCCCCACCAGGCCCCCACTCATGTCCCCCTGCACCCCCACCCCCCAGCAGTGCATGGGCACCCTCCACCAGGCCCCCACTCATGTCTCCCACCACCCTACCCCCAAGCAGTGCAGGGGCACCCTCCACCAGGCCCCCACTCATGTCTCCCACCACCCCCACCCCCAGCACTGTGGGGCACCTACCAGCAGGCCCCCACCCATGTCCAACTCATGTTCCCCACCACCCCCACCCCCCAGCACTGTGGGGCACCTGCCAGCAGGCCCCCACCCATGTCCAACTCATGTTCCCCACCACCCCCACCCCCCAGCACTGTGGGGCACCTGCCAGCAGGCCCCCACCCATGTCCAACTCATGTTCCCCACCACCCCCACCCCCCAGCACTGTGGGGAACCTGCCAGCAGGCCCCCACCCATGTCCAACTCATGTTCCCCACCACCCCCACCCCCCAGCACTGTGGGGCACCTGCCAGCAGGCCCCCACTCATGTCCCACTCATGTCCCCTTGCACCCCCACCCCCCAGCACTGTGGGGCACTGCCAGCAGGCCCCCAACCATGTCCCCCTGCCCCCAGGTCCTGACGATACACAATCATGGCAGTAATGGGCAGCATACCCAGCACAAACACCCAGCCAAGGATTGCATCCACACACATAGCAAATGCAATTACATGATACAACCCCAATGGCAAGTATGTAAATGAACACATGTCCGTCACACACACATACACAATGGGTGCAAGTGAATGTCAAAACCCATATAATGACATGCATGAAACCAATGAGAAAATACCACAAAAGAAAGTTATAAAAACATGTATTCTCGAAGAAAATGAAGTAAACTAATCAAACATACAACAATGGGGATAACAAAATAAATTGTCCATGTCCGATAAGTAATGTAAAAATCCAAAAAACAAAGGAATCCAAAAACTAATGTTGTCCAAAGCAAAATCATGGTGAAAAAAAATAAGGAAAAACCATTGCCTCATGGTGAACACAAATATAAATCAAAAAAATGCATTTTAAAAAATCCAACTATACACAAGAATATTCCAGGGTCCATGAGCCCAACACTATAAATGAAACCTACTACTACCTAATAAAAAAACTATATACAGAAAAGTGGCCATTGTCCGAGCGGTCCAAAATAATCTCAAAAAATAAAGGAAACCTAACACTAACTAACTAAAGAACTATATACAATGGCAGCGGGCAAGTCCTGCGGCTCACTCTGTGATGTTGCCGGCCAGGGCATCATCGAACTCCATGTCGATGTCCTGGAGGCGGGACTCTGTCCTGGCCCCGAGGTCTCGCAGGGATAACCCCATGTTCACCTCAAACTCCCTGCGAGCTTCCTCGAGGCACTCAGCCCGCCTCAACGCCCGACGCATGGAGAACTCCGCCCTGACCATGGTGAGCCGCTCCTCTTCCGCCCGCTGCCGCTCCGCACCTATCCGCTGGACCAACTGCTCCCACACGGAAGACACTACCATCCCAGGGTTCTCCTGCCCTCCGGCCGATGCCTGCCCCTCTGATCTTGATGGCCCCGAGCCATGATGCCTCCCACGTCGAGCCTGCTGCTGCCTCCGACGCCACTGCCTCTGCCAGCACGACGGCATCCAGGATGATGGAAAGCACTGACGCCGTCGTGCACGTGCCCTGCCCGATGATGCCGTCACATCCTCCATCTGCTGGGGTCCAGTTGCTGTGTTGTCCACCCCTGCTGGACCTCTGACTCCCGACTGTGGCAGGGATGGGATCCCCACCGAGCTGGCTGCATTGGTCAGGGCAGGTCCACAGGGGGCCCTGGTGGCATCTGGGCTGGAAGACAGCATGGAGAACGACTGGCGTATAGTCTCCACAGAGGAGGAGAGGGCCGCCAGATTGGCCGACACATGCAGGAAACCCCCGAACATGGCCGATCCCAATTGGGCCACGTCGGCACGGTGCTCTTCGTGATGACGTGCGTGCTCCTCCTGGGAAGCACGCACGGCATCACAAATCACAGCCGTGCGCATCACGACCCCAATCAGGACCTTCTCCACACGGCCAGGGGTCCCCTCGTCCGCAGGTGGAGGGGAGTCAGATGACATGGACATCCCCTCTACCTGCGGACGGGCCTGGGACGGGGCATCCCTGCTGGTGCAAGGTGGTGCACCCACAGGTTCAGGGACAGCGACATGCACAGGCCCCTCCACGGTGACCTGTGCGGCCTCCTGCCCCTGCCCCTGGACTGCACCACTTGCACCAGCAGGAATGCCCCCACCAGGCCCCATGTGTGCCTCAGTGGCGGCCTCCTCCTCCTCTGTGGAAACCACCAACCTGGATGGCTCCTCGCCGTCTACCGCCGTAGCAGGCCCCTGTGGGGGCTCACCCACCCCTTCCGCTGCAGCCGTGGGGGCATCCCCGCCACCTTGCTCCACAGCGCCGTCTCCGCCCTCTCCTTCACTAGCCGCTGCGTAGAGGGAGACATAGAACACAAGCATCAGGG
Source organism: Ambystoma mexicanum (assembly GCF_040938575.1). Taxonomy (NCBI): domain Eukaryota; kingdom Metazoa; phylum Chordata; class Amphibia; order Caudata; family Ambystomatidae; genus Ambystoma; species Ambystoma mexicanum. The sequence goes on from NC_090922.1 coordinate 1,077,240,376, forward strand.
TACTGTACAATGGTCCCCTAGACAGGAAGCAACAGCAGATGAGTGCCACTGTCAAAGTACACTTCCATCATGTCACACCACAACACATGTGTCAGTCCAGGCAAAACACACACAGTGACAGTCATGGTGCGTGCCATGGACATTTCAATGCATGTCCAATGGACTCTCGAATCATACAATGTAATGGGACTCACATGCATCATGGGTCATGCCTATCACATGCACACACTTCACCTCAGTCACATCCATCTGGCCCCGTACACCCCAATCACAGTGCATACAAGGATGACTAGGCTGCATCAGTGAATCTGTACATTGTCACAGACATGTGTCATGCATCCATGGCACTCACAAGTCACAGACACGCAGCTCAGGCACACAGACATGGATACCACATATGTATCTGTTATCAGCACCCATCCCTCGCCCCCACCCATGTCCAGGAACAGAGACTGCCATGCTCTCATGTGTGCAATCTGCACAGGGCTCCCCATGTCGCATTCAAACACATGCAACAACCGTGCGGTTCACACATTACAGGTCGCACATGCATTCCCATGATGTCCCTGCACACATACATGCGTACATGGCCTATGTCACACATGCAGGCAAGTATCAGACAACCAGCACACTGCAACATGCCCTGTCTCACACAGCAATGCTTGGCCACTTACCGCTCAACTCCAGACGGGTCTCCCTCTCAAGGACCTGGGCGTGGAGCGCTGGGTGTGCGCGTTCCAGGACCCTCAACTGGATGGAACTCATGCGGCCCGGCCCCCCTCCACGAGGCGCCGGGCCTTCATGAGGGTCCTGGACCTCAAGTCTTCCCAGCGCTTCTTGACCTTCTGGATGGTGCGGGTTGTCACCCCCTCCGCGTTGATGGCAACCACACAGTCGGCCCAGATCCTCTCCCGTCCTTCCTTGTTGGCACGGGACGACTCGAAGAGGGCACCATACTGCCCCAGGACTTGCTCCACCAGGACACCAACTTCGGTGGCAGTGAAGCTGGTGCCCCTCTGCCCCTCTGGCTGGGGGTTGCCACTGGTGCCAGATGTTGATGTGCCCGACATGGCAACCCCAGGGGCAGGAGTGGGTGGGCAACTGGGTCCTGGGGCTGGGCTGTGGAGCGATGTTATCCGAGTCGGGAGTCTTCTGTTCCAGCAGGGCTGGACACAGCAACTGGACACCTGCAGATGGCTGATGTGCAGGCACCAAATGGCAGGGCACGGTGGCAGCAGGCAGGCAGGCAGGCAGGCAGCAGCAGATGGCACGTGGGAGGCTGCTCGGGGCACTGGGGGGCAGTAATTTGGCCTTCTGGGCAGGAGCGTGGTCTTCCGTGTGTTTTCGCGTGGCCAGCTTGATACGGAGTGATTTGGCACGTGAAAATCCTGCACGTCAGCGTGAAAATCGAGGAAAGGCCCTTAGCGCGTAAGCGCGTCAGCACGCGTACGCGATTTCATTGGACCAAAGGCCCTTACAGCATAAGCGCGTCTGTGACGTTTTGCGCACGGGCGTTGCCCTGGCAGGGCTTGGTGATCCCGCGTGCCTTTATGTTCTGTACGTGCTTTTCGTGCGGTGCGTGTGTTTTCCATCCGTTGGGGTTCACACGCTATTACTTCACAGCGGGTGTTGGCTACGCGTTCTTCTACACGCAAGGCAGACGGTGAGTGGTACCCCGCTCCCCCAGGCCCGATCGCGTGAAAAACTTCACGCGAACCCCTGTAATACACGTAGCCCGCTCCCCCAGGCCCGATCGCGTGAAAAACTTCACGCGAACCCCTGTAATACACGTAGCCCGCTCCCCCAGGCCCGATCGCGTGAGAAAGTTCACGCGAACCCCTGTAATACACGTAGCCCGCTCCCCCAGGCCCGATCGCGTGAAAAACTTCACGCGAACCCCTGTAATACAAGTAGCACGCTCCCCCAGGCCCGATCGCGTGAGAAACTTCACGCGAACCCCTGAAATACACGTACTCTGCTGAAATCGCGTGTGGAACTTCCCGCGCACCCCTGAACTACACGTACCCTGATGAAATCGCGTGTGGAACTTCCCGCGCACCCCTGAAATACACGTACCCTGCTGAAATTGCGTGTGGAAATTCCCGCGCACCCCTGAAATACACGTACCCTGATGAAATCGCGTGTGGAACTTCCTGCGCACCCCTGAAATACACGTACCCTGCTGAAATCTCGTGTGGAACTTCCCGCGCACCCCTGAAATACACGTACCCTGCTGAAATCGCGTGTGGAACTTCCCGCGCACCCCTGAAATACACATACCCTGCTCGCACTGGGCCAATCGCGTGTGGAACTTCCCGCGCACCCCTGAAATACACGTACCCTGATGAAATCGCGTGTGGAACTTCCCGCGCACCCCTGAAATACACGTACCCTGCTGAAATCGCGTGTGGAAATTCCCGCGCACCCCTGAAATACACGTACCCTGATGAAATCGCGTGTGGAACTTCCCACGCACCCCTGAAATACACGTACCCTGCTGAAATCGCGTGTGGAACTTCCCACGCACCCCTGAAATACACGTACCCTGCTGAAATCGCGTGTGGAACTTCCCGCGCACCCCAGAAATACACGTACCCTGCTCGCACTGGGCCAATCGCGTGTGGAACTTCCCGCGCACCCCTGAAATACACGTACCCTGATGAAATCGCGTGTGGAACTTCCCGCGCACCCCTGAAATACACGTACCCTGCTGAAATCGCGTGTGGAAATTCCCGCGCACCCCTGAAATACACGTACCCTGATGAAATCGCGTGTGGAACTTCCCCCGCACCCGTGAAATACACGTACCCTGCTGAAATCGCGTGTGAGACTTCCCGCGCACCCCGGTATACACGCACACGTATTTTTTGTCAGCGGGTGTCTGTGTTTGTGGGTACCCCTTTGCACGCCATTTGTCCTGGAGGGCCACAGTATAGGACATTCATCATGGCAGTATATAGGTGCTATTTGTTGGCGCACCTTTTGGCGCACATTTCTTACAGCCGCAGAGACGCTACCGCCTGCTTTCTTGTGGCGGTCGTGTTTGTGCCTGTGCGCTGGTTTGAGCGTGTGCTTTTTTCCCCTATTCTATTCCATGAATACGTGTTGTAGGCGAGCGTGTGGGCGTTCCGCGCACTTGTGCCCTGTACTTCCCCCGTGACGCCCACGTTTTGCAAGTTGTTCCCCATTCCGAGTGTTACGCCTGTGTTCCGCCTACTTTTGTTGCGTGCGCCGCGCTATGTGCGAATTTCCCTGTGGCCTGTGCGATTTTCGCTGTGACCTGGCGCACGCTGTTAGATGGCCTGTGCGCCAACGTGCGCCGCGCACTTTTTTATCGCACATCCGCTGGTTTTCTCGTGCACGGACTTCCATGAATCGATGTGCGCTGCTTTTCGTGCGATTTTCGCACTTGCACTGCGATTTTCGCTATTCCACTGCGATTCGCACGTTTTTGCCCACTTGCGCCGCGCTAATTATTCCATGAATCGGCCTGAGTGTTTTTAAAATGGCAGCAGTAGTAGAGAGAGCATCAGGAATGATTATAATGGTATGCATTGAAGCAGACCAGGTACATTTATTATACAAGCACACTGGGCATTGAGCATTCAAAAAAATAAAGTGGCCCAGAGTACAGATGCATGTATGCATATAGTTCATTTAGTAGAATTGCAACAGGAGAAGGACATGAAGTAAGTAGAAGAGAGAGAAAGAGAAAGAGAGGAAGAGCGCGAGAGAAATAGTTAGAGAGAGAGCACACAATTAGAACAATAGAAATGAGCAAAGATTGCAGTGAAAGGGGCAGTTAAGAACAGTATAAGCAAGGATACCAACTGATAGGACCAATGGGAGGAAAAAAGTTATTATCAATGAGGTAGGGGAAATGGATTTAGGAATATATGAGGTGAAGGAATTAAGGCATTGACTGAAGGAGACCTGGATTGGGGGAAATAATATTGAACAGGTGGAAACATAGGACATTATGCACGAATATCTAGAAATAGAGGGGTACTACTTTATGGTGTTGCCACCTACGGCCATAGAGGGGGGCCAACACACACTGTACATATGTATCCGCCCTGACAATATTCCTACAATGCACGCATAGCACTAAATTAAGCAAAAGTAACCAAATGCCTTGCAGGCACAACATGAGGGCACATATAGAGTGAGCACAGGTCGAATACATAGTGTATTAAGAGCATTTAAACATTACAGAGGAGGGGCTGCAAGAAATAAAGTGGCACACAGTATAATATGCAATTGCCAGGGCCAGAAATTGGGGGCTGTGAGGCAAGGCACAGTATAACAGGATAAAAGCATATCTGCCAGTACAAGGAGCAGCATATGAGAGTAAGTAAAAAAAGAAATATGTTATACATCAACAGACATATTGATTTGTGTTATATATTTAAAGATTATTATTATGAATGCAAAATTAATTCCTACAGGGCCTTGTTGGAGTAAAGGCTTATTAGTTGGAAGGAACATTATAAGAAAAAGGTAAGTATTTGTGAGCACAAAGAGGAGGTGACCAGAAAGAAAAGGTAGGTATCTATGAACATAGGGAGTGTGTGAGTTTCTCTATTGATCTTTATTGGAGAAAGGAAGACACAGGTAAGTAAAAGTAAAAGATAATGACGGGCATTTGTATGTTCACGCCTTGAAACACTTGTGTATAGGCATGTTATAAATGCCATATCATATCATATTTATTTAATTTGTTATAGTTCACAAGTAATATTTCACATATAAACACAACAACACATTAAAAACTTCACAATGATAAAGAAAAGAACAAGTTACAGCATAATTAAAAACGTATTAAGAAAACACTTTAACATCAACTTCACATTACATAAACACCTTTCAATTTGACCACACATTAAAAGCCTAATAAAAGCAGTTCAAGCTACCAATTCAGTAAAATAATTCATACTAGATAATAAACTTCTCCCTGATTGGCATCTGATGGTCTATTTTCACAGTCATGATGAATGTCACATTCCTAAAAAAGCATTTAGAACTCTTTTATGAAATGTATAGCTGCCAATAACCATTTAAAGGTTTTATCAATGAAAAAGTGCTGCCATACCCAACCTGGGTGTACCTCCTTTAAATCCTTTAAAAGGTGTGAAAAATGGGTCTGACGTTGCGTCGTCAGTTCAGGGCAATAAAGCGTCAGATGATGTAGAGTTTCAATCGCGTTTTCTATTTTACAAAATGTACAGCACCTTAAATTGCGGTAAATGCCACCACATGCACCAACATTTCGTTGGTAGAAAACAAATTCAACCAAAAGCGTAGACACTGTCCATGCCAATATAGCCCCAGGCATTTCATCAAGTAATATGGCAATGTGTTGTAGGGTATTAATGGCGGTATACCGGGAAACTCGTTATGATGCCAACAGTGATGATTTTGTGAGAGAGAAAAGAAGAGAGGTTTTAAAACAAATATGTATTACTTGAAGATGGCATTCCAGGTCGGCAAAGTGCTGAGTAAGAAAAGCTGTGGTGTGAATATGTGAAAAAGGAGGGGCAAGTGAGGGCAAAACGACACATGTTGTGTGTGCTATCTCATCTCACATGTCGCTGAAGCACACAAGCACTTTGCCGATGAAAAAGTAACACTAAAATAGGTAACAGAAGGAGCAGCTATTTGACACAGGGCACATGGGGTTATGTGTAAAGGAGGAAGAGCATGGATTGCAAGGATGCATAAAGAAGCTGCATAGGTGGATTGAAGGGTCAGCAATTAGAATACAGATTGGGTGGAAGGCGTCCTTAGAGGAAAAAACAAAAGTGATAGTAGGATTTGCGGAGGAGGAGGCTGTGCCCATGAACAAAGAGAAAAAAACTGTGGATGTCCAGGCCTTGGTCTAGAGTGATGATAATAAGATGCACTTGCACTTCAAGAAACTCATCCAATTTTCTTGATTTTTCAGATGGAAAGGGAATATTTCAGATGGAAAGGGAATGTTAACAAAGACAAAAAGTGAGCATACGCATTGGGTGACAAAGCACCGGGACCTGCAAGCAGGGATGGTGGCCCTAATCAAAATTATAGGGCCTGCGGGAACCAGTTACCTAACTGTCACCGAAATCAGGCAATTTATGTACTTCCCAGCCCTTGTTTATTATTTATTTATTAATTTATATAGTGCCAAAGCCCACAGGCATCAGGGTGCACAAAAAGACAATAGACAGAACATGAAGCACAGGACTGTTAGGGCAGGAAAATGGCTAGACTGACAGTATCTACGTAAACAAAAAAGTCTTCAATCGTTTATGAAAATGTAGTAGATTGGTTTTTATGCCAACAGCAGGGTATTCCACGCTTTTGTTGCCAACGTAATGAAGGATCTTCCATTTCCCAAAATAGGTTTAGCTTTAGTATACTTGATTAGCCAGGTTCCAAAAGAACTTAGCGTTCTGCTGGATTCATAATTTATCAATCTCTCTGAGAGGTAACTAGACGCTGAGCCGTACAAACACTTATGCACCAAGGTGAGTAGCTTAAACTGTATTTGAGATGCAACTGGCAACCAGTGAAGCTCTTTCTGTAGTTCGGAAACAGGAGCACTGCATGGCAGTTTTTTGCAACTCAAATCGCGTCATTCTGGAGAACTTGCAATTTCTGGTTAGATGGTAATGACTATATTTTAAAGTGTAATTAAACTTAAACTGGACATCTGCCCCTAGGAATGCTTCCAGCATAATCCAAAGGGTCTGCACTTTATTTGATACTCCGATCACAGAGTCCTCAATCTGAAAGTTGAATACTCTAATGAGAGTTTAGTTCTGGATTGGCGAGAGCCAAATATAAGTAGCTCAGTTTTATTATTATTAATGCCCATAGAATAGCCACACATCCATTTTTTGATGGTACCATAAATCGACTGGAGATTGTTTCAATCTGCCTCATTAATTCCTCTGAGGTTCTTAAAGTAGCTGAGTGTTAGCGGTGTAGTTTGTGAAATTCACACCGCTATCTGCCAAGGTGCCACAAAATGGCTTGATCCACATATTGAAAAGTACGGGTGATAAACTAGCACCTTGAGGGACACCATGTTTGATAGGGAGTGAGATGGAAGAGGCAGTGACCCATTGAACAGTCGACCTTCTGTTGCTCGGGAAAGATTGCATCCAGTAGATGGCGTTCCTGGAGAAATGCGCAAAACATAAATAGATTAGTCAACAGAAGGTCCTGGTCCAGGAGATGAAATGCTGCTGAGAGATTCAGCAGGACTAAAAGTCCTGTTTTGCCTCGGTCCATGGTGTCTAGCATACTGGCCTGTAAATCCAGCAGTGCACTTTCTGTTCCATGAGGTGAGCGGAAGATAGATGGGATGCAAAAGTTCCTCCTCCTCCAGATGTTGTTGGAGCTGGATACAAGCAACCCTGTCTATAACTTTGAGCAAACAATATGAATTGGTTATAGGTTGAAGGCTGGTTGGATCTCTTATTGTGAGTCCTATTTTACATTTCACATATTACTATAATAACCTAGGGCCTCATCACGAGTCTGGCAGTATTCCCGCGCAATTACTGCCGAGTGCAAATTCCCCGGCATGGGGGGAATTTCCTGGTGTATACTTCCTGCCCTTATAGTAAGGAAGATGTGACCTGTGACATCAGGAGCGATGAGGTGATCTTCCAAGTACACGACGACTGCCTTCCCCACCTGAAGCCACAAGTCCAAATCAGCACTTTGACCAGGGACTTCTCAACCCAGCTGGAGGAGGCCGCTGCGATAGGAAAACCGGAAGTCTTTCCAGGCTTCAGGCAGATGGTTGAAGAGAGAGTCAACCTAGCTGATGCCTGTGAGACTCTGGAGCAAAAGCAAAAATTGAAACAAGTTTTCTTAGATTTTCAAGATCTCTTTGCGGTGGTCGCACCAACATCCACACAACAACAATTCCCACGGGCCCTGGCATGACTCCAGTGTTTGTGAAGCAATATCGCTTGCCTCTCGCATCAATGGAGTCCCTTACTGAAATAATTAAGAACCTTGAGTCCCATGGGATAATTCGTCCAGTCCACAGCACCTTCAATAATCCGGTAGTGGGGATTTTGAAACCAAACGTCCAGTGGAATCTCTGTGTTGACCTTAAGGAGCTCAACAAACCGGGTCCATACTTCCGGATGGCCTCTTCCCTACATTGACCAAGGGCTGGCCCAGATCCAGGGGTCACAGGTATTCACTGCCATTGACCTGACCAATGGGTACTGGACTGTACCTGTCAGTAGGGAGGACCAATACAAGCTGGCCTTTACCTTCAGGGGACAGCAGTACACGTGGACCCGGACCTCATTGGATACATCAACTCGGACAATGAATTCAACATCTTTCTACACAAGGCCATGCCCGACCTGGGTGATAGGGGTAACCTGGATTATGTAGATGATGTTTTAGTCAAAAGCTCAACTGTGGAGGAACACATAGTGGAGATCTGTTATGTTCTGACACAGTTGAGGGCTGCCAGAGCAAAACTCTCCTTTCAAAAGGCACAGTGGTGCGGAACCCGTGTCAATTTCTTGGGTCATGAGGTTACTCCTCAGGGTCTCTGTCCCCAGGAAAAGAAAGTGGAAGCACTCCAGAAATTAAAAGACCCCACAACTCTGCGGGAACTAAGGAGCCTCCTTGGACTGACTAATTACAGCAGAAAGTTCATTGAGGACTACGCAGAGATCACAAGACCCCTGATCCATCTTTTGAAGGGGGGGTCAACTGGAAGTGTGGGCAAGAACAAGCCGAGGCAGTAAGACAACTCAAAAGAAATCTCTCACAAGCGCGTTGCCTAGTTTACCCTGTCAAAAACAAGGAGTTCTTCTTGGAGACAGGGTTCTCAAATACATGCTTGACTGCAGTATTATATCAAAAGCATGACAAGGTCAATAAAGTAATCTCCTATGCGAGTAAAACTTTATCCTCTGTGGAGGTAAAATTCAACGATTGTGAGAAGGCACTCCTGGCAACGGTGTGGGCATTGAAGAATTAGCGCCCATTTATCCAGGGGGAACACATCATAGTGGAGACTCCACACCAGCCTCTGCAATATCTCCAAATTGACAGAATATCCGGGCCGGAAATGTGAGTAATTCCCGAATTACTTCCTGGATTCTGTCAATGCAAGGCTTTCCTGTGGAGGTCAGATATGGCCAAAACAAGAAGAGTCCCCTTGCGCAAGGTCTGGCTGACTTGCATGATTGTGCCAGAGAAAACTGTCTCGAGGACGAAAGTCTTAAAATCAAGGACAACATGGAGGCATGCCTTAATTCCCCACACAAAGTCTTTCAAGAAGACAAGTGTGAGGGAATGCCCACTGTCTATGTGAATGGATGCTCCTACCATGTTGACAACAACATGGAAAAATAACTTGTGGCCGGCGTAGGGAATGCATGGGTGAATGATGCTCCAGAACCTTCCGCTGGGTAAAGAATCAGTCCCCGAAGTAGTCAAGTAGCAGAGTTGATGGCTGTGAATCATGCCATCTTCACTCCTGTCCAACACCAACTCCACGAACTGGTCATAATCACTGATTCGGATTATGCACGGAACAGGTTCGTGGAGCACATGGTTAACTGGAAAACCAGAGGCATGCTATGTGCTAATAACAAACCATTGAAACATGTTAAATTAATCCAAAATATTGATGATCTGGTCACCTCGAATGGGATGACCATCTACTGGAAAAAGATCAAGTGTCATTCTAAAGTAGAGGGGCCAGACAAAACTGGAAATGACCTAGCTGATCAGCTGGCCAAAACCGAAGCCATCCAAGGGGATCTACTTGAGATCGAGTCCCTGTTGGGGGAAATCCAGGTCACTGCTATCACTAGGTCCCAGACAAATTCTCACAATGAACTCTCAACTGCACAATGGAGTAAGGAGACCCCAGATGCTGATTTCATTATGGCTCATAAAGGGGATCCAGTAATTGGTAAGTTTTATCAACACATTGAGGACCCCGATAACTTTCCCCTGACGGACATCGATTGCATTGAGAAAGAGGACCTCAGAGTGTTGATGAAATGTCCAAAAATGTTGAATCCAAGACGGTTTGTTGGTAAGTTGACCGTGACATGCTTGTTCAATAAATGGGTGGAATGTCTCCCGGTCCCAAATTGCAAGGCAGAAACAGCAGCTGCTCTGATGATCAACCACATCTTCTTGCGTTTTGGACTACCCCAAAGGATTGAGTCAGACCGAGGAAGCCACTTCACTAGCGAAGTGATGACAAAGATGTGGGAGATACTTCGGGTCAAAAGGAAACTACACATTGCCCACCGGTGAGCCTCTAGTGGTGGAGTTGAGAGATACAACAAGACAATTGCGAACATATTAAAAAAGTTTGAGGCAGATTCTGGGCCAAGTTGGGACATCCGACTACCCCTTGTCCTGATGGCCATCAGATCTACCCCTTCTGCTGCACCAAAAATGTCACCATTTGAGCTGATGACTGGACGAAGGATGGTGCTTCCCCAGCATCTGCTCTACAGAACCCAAGAGCAGACCTTGATAAATGCCTCCACAACTCATGAGTATGTTGAGAATCTGAGAAAACACCTTCAACATGCTTTTGCCTATGCTCAGCGGAATCTAGAAAGATCTGCAGACAGTATGAAGACCCACTATGACCTTAAGACAACTAGAAAAGAATACCAAGTAGGAGACCGGGTCTACTTGTACAATTTCCAAAGGAACCAGGCCAAACAGCGCAAATGTCTTCCTAGCTGGCGGGGTCCTTTTGAAATTGTGGGCAGAATCTCACCAGTCACCTACAAAATCCGTATCCCCAAAGGCAGTTTGGCAGAAGGGGAAGATAAGTGGGCCCACATCAAACAGCTGAAGTGTTGCCATTCTAGGTACACTCTGCAGCAACTAGAGGATTCATCTGGAAACCCAGAGGGGGACATTCCAGCTTCCTAGAAAATTCTGATTGTAAAAACCATTCCATCTGTTATAATCAGTAATAAGTATAAGCGGGAAAGATTGTCATTATATGTCAAATGTATGTTTCCGCCCCACTACATGAATAGTGGTGGGGAAATATTCACAAATATGCTCTGTTTTGTCATCCTAGGACTGAAACCATGGATGCCAAGCACCAAAGAAGACCACTCGGGGACCGGAAGGAAAGACCCAAGAGGCCCAGGGTATCGCTCTGCACTTCCATCTGGAACCGGCGAGGAGAACCTGTCGATCCAGCACTGATGAGAGAAGCAGACACATTTTTCCACTTGGACCAAAAAAAAAGAAGAAAAACTGAACATCCCAAATCTCCCGACTTCCCCTTGACGGGCGTTCAAAAGTCAAGTCACGAGGGGGGGCTTTGTGGGATGTATTAACCCACTTATGCTCTGCCCTGCGGCACCACTGTGTGCTGGTGGCACCAGAATCATTAAAATGGCGAATTTGCGCTCTACAAAGCACAAAAAGATGGCTGCCAAATCTACCATGCATGTTGTCAGTGGTGAAATAGAGACTGCACTTCGGAAACATGTCATTGGGCTTAACAACAAGGAAAAATGGAGACCTCATTCAGAAAGCAGTGCTTGCTGAAATAAAGCCGAATTCTTGTTTTAAATCTTTTCTTGGTTGCTGAAAATACAGAATGCTGGTGCCAAACACCCACAAACATCCAATCTTCTTGTTGGGTGTCACATTTTATTGAATTCAAGAAATCATTGTGAAATTGCAGTATCCTAAAAAACTTAATTTATCATAAAAACATCCACAGCCAGGGTACCTGCCTGTGGGATCTGTAAAAATGTGGGCACAGTACCAGTGGCTGCCTGAATGACTGTTTCAAAAGCCTGCAGTAAAACTGTAAACTTGTACCATTAAGATCTAATGTCCAAAATCTAAGTGACCTGTCATCAAGAGTAACCTAGGTTGTAACTATTTAAACTTCATGGTTTAGAGCCTGGAATCAGTGTTCTAGATGCTTGTTTGAAAATTGCAAGTTTATTTTAAACAAAGAAAAATGTAACAAAATGACATTTAAAGTAAGCCTGACTCACAAAACTACAAACAACTTCCCCCACCGGGCCAGTCACCTCCCTTCTGCTCTCTAGACCGGGAACTCACATTCATGAGTTCATTAAGAGGAGAGGAGCACTTGGGCTGCTCTGGGAAGGACAATGGACTTTCTCTGGCTGAAAGGATATGCAGATTGTGAAGTGTCAAAAATGGCCTCTCCCAGAAGGAAGGGGGTAGATTGCTTCAGACCTGCCAGCAGGAGAAGGAGGCGGGGGCAGACAACTTTTGTTGAATCACAATGGACAGAAAGTATATTTCTAAAAAGACTGATAATTTACTGTGGTCAGTTTTAAAAAAATATGTAAATCCCGGACTTCTAAATCAAAATGTTGGCTGCACATTTTAAGAGACGCCAGAACTCTGTGCTATGTTCGGAGAAGTAACTGTAGAAATTGTGGTTTTATAGCAAATGTAATTATGTCCAAAGTATGAAACTTCACACACTTATGCCCATATGCAATGCGCACAATTGTACACATTTTTGGACAAACTAGATATTGTTTTATGGCCCAAAAGGGCAGAATTATGTCAAAAGCCGATACAAGATCCGACAATGACGGGGCTTGGAAGAGCACTCGCTCCACAACATATGTGATCTAGATATGCTATTGTTATAAAGTTTGCAAAATTGTATTTATGTATTATGCGAAAAGTAGATTTCATGTCCAAAAGCCAAGGGGGGGATTCCCTGACTCATAAACCCACATCATCATGGTGACACCCTGTTTTCTCCTCCAATCAAGGGAGAGGGAAGATTCTAACCTATAGCCAACCTAGGGGGAGCGCTTAGGATAATCTATCATACACACCCCTTTATCAAATGCATAAATAGAGAAAGCTGAGGACTTAGAAACACAGATTCACCCACAAACTGATTGCTGGCAGAGCACTTTGCGAGTGAACTTGACATCTTCCCTGCTCCAGACTCCAGAAACTTGGCAAGTAGAAAGGCCCATTTCTATAGCTGAACCATTCTCAGCTAGGCCTCAAAATTCCAGAAACCAGAATTTACCCCAGACATCTAAGGGGAACCAAAGAACAGCCAGGCTGTGCTGCATCTGCTTTCCTGCTTAGAATTATCACCAGAATCCAAAAACCCAATCCTGTGCCGCACTGTGCTGTGCTGTTACCAGAGAGCCATTGCAGATCCAGTCCAGTCATGCTGTAACCAGATAGCTGTGAACCAGAGCCATTGCAGACCCTGTCCAGTCCGGTGTGCCCAGCAGCCTGTCCCAGTCCGGTATGCCCAGCAGAATTCCTGACCAGAATCCCTAATTTGACGGACCAGAATTCCTGACAGTTCTTTCAAACCTATATAGTGAGTATCTTTAGTATAGGACTGTCACTAGCCTATGTACTGTCCATAGCATTCCTTATCTAACCCATCCTATATTATACTCAGAACTGCATTGTTAGAAATATTTTTGATTTGCTTGAACCCTCTATCTCATCCCCATTATCTCCTTCTGTACTAGTTGTGTTAAACCGATCTTTGCGCTGATATATTTCATCTGGAGAAGACAAGCATCTCGGCAGGCAAAAACCTGATCCAGCGGCGTCCTGGTCTGGTGGATAGTTCATCCCTAGTGTAAAGAAATCCTGTTTGTCTTTTAAAAGTGCATCCTTGTTTTCCAATTTGCCTCTATCTCAGAAAAACCACCTCCACAAAAACGTCCATAACTTCTTCAAATTTCATGCTAGAAATTAAATTCTGCTTGTAGCTAACATCCTAAGCTTTCCACAGAATCAAAAACGCATCTCAAATCCTTATAGTTCTCCCGCGATCACGATTACCGCGCACGGAAAGGTTTGCCGCAAATTTTCGTTTTGGCAAAATCTTAAACGTGTAAAACAGCTTTCAATTGCACCTGACCTCAAAATTAAGTTTTCCCATTGCTTGTTGCTCTCAAATCATTGCTAGTGTTTGTATGCAACTAGATAATGCGGCTCCAATTATAATTTGAACAATTTCTGTAATTTAGCCCATGTTTAGTGTTTTGCCTATTCCATTTAAAGCCAACTTTAAAACCATTTTGACAGTTTACCAATCAATTCTGTTTTTTTCTTGTGTTTGCTGGGGGGAAATTGGGATTGATATATTTGTTTGAATTCTGTTCTCTCTCCTCCTATCTCTTTACATTGCATATTGGGGTGTTCAGGGGTGTGCAGCGGGAAAGAATAACCACATTGCCATTTGATTTGAACACACTGCCACAAAAGTATTATTGCTGTGCTGCATTGTTTTTGCTCCTTATTACTCCTGTGATTAAAGAGATTGCTTAGTGTGACATCATCCCATTGGTGATCATTGTATTCCCATAAAAAAATAGTGTGATTATATTGTGAAATTATATAAATAAATATTTTAACTTTGCAAACCAGCCTGATTCCTAGTTCAGTGTGACCAGGGGAGGTTCCAAGAGAGGGGTGTGATATAAGTGGTACATCGTTCAGAATAAAAGAACTTTTAGACACAAATAAATAAATAAGGATTTCAGTTGTGCATTACACACTAGGCATTGACTTAGGTGAAGTGCCGGATTGAAATCACTTATAACAAAGTGGATTTCTCTCTGCATCAGGCATTACGAAATAACTGTTGGTGATACCCATCTTTTTTGCCTAAGGAAGGACAAAGTAATCTTTAATACATCAGCATTATACACTACTTCTGGAAACTGTTGTCTTGACTTGGCAGTTGTGTCCTTGATCCACTGTCTGCTTACTTGATGATAAGAACAAGCTCTCGATCTCTTTCTGGAACCAATTTTAAACCACACGATATGTAGATGTCTTTCCAGCAAGAAGAAAAACTCCTCTTAGTATGTCTAGACGAGTTCAATGAGCTACTCGCACCCAGTCAACACCTCGAATTTGCTTTAGCCCAGATGACATGATGAACCTCTTTCAGCATGACCAAGAGTCTGTCTTTTATTAGCAACCTCTCGATCTGTCCCTCGAAGGGAAGTTTCACACCACCGTGCTGTGGGCTCGCTCAGAGTATAGGCTCACTTGGATTATAATTACTTCCAAGATCACATTCAAATTTTCAGTGTTTCTAGGATCCCCTAGAAATGTGAGCACTTCCGTGTGTCTGCCAACAAGATGCGGGTACTCTTCAAATGGACGAAATAAAACCCTACTGACAAGTCTGTGTGCAGCATCAGTTGATAGGGGCATTTGTGCTGTCCCCACTCTACTCGGGTAGCTGCAAAACTTGCTCGATGATTGCTTCAAGCAGTCTCCTTACAATAGGACCATTCTTAGGATCTTGCAAGAAAATATGAATATTAGAAGTTCTCCCCACAATAGCCGGATAAGTGCGCAGAACAAAGAAAAGAACTTCAAATATGATCCTTGAAACGTTGTCATTGGATAACACCATGGGCAAATCCAAACAAAAACTCAGCGTGAAAAGAGTCGGGATACTGCAGTCTTTTCCAATGGTTGAAACCATGATCAGAATCTGGCATATTCCTCTTCTTATCAAGGCTTAAGCATGCCTCAGTCCAACATTTTTAACAAGCTCCTATGGCTTTAAGAACAACCATTTTTTCTTTCACCCTGAAATGACAGCACAGAGTGTTCATATGAGCTTCTTTTAACCCTTTCAGAGACAGCTAAAAGAGTGTCCGGAACCAAGCCACAGTCCAATGGACTCTTTGTCTTTCTACATGTAAGCTTCCACTTTCACATCCTTCTTCCTCGTCATAGATCTCGTCTGCACGTACTGTGGTTCTTCCCCGATGCTTGTACTTGCTTCTAGTAGGGGTGCAGGCAGAGGGTTTTTTTCCAGCAAAGATCTTAACATCTCCTAGGAACATCCAGGCACGCCTGCCCTGAACTTTGACAGCAGACGGGGTGACGTCTCCCACAATGAATGTACCGTGAAAATGGGGTTCGTCCCACTTTTTCCTCGTGTGGTTGTATATTAGGACCTCATCTGCGGTGAATAGTTGGGGAAGACGAAATTCTTGAGATTTATTTGTTGAAGCACCTTCTTCTATGTTCTGTACTGCTCTACATCCTTGTTGCTGCAGCTGTCCTGAAATGACAGAAATACTGGAAGTAATACAGTTCAAATAGTCACGCATTTCCATTCCAAACAAGTCTGCAGTTGACTGAGCATCACTTCTAACTCTGGATGGAGGCATTAGGGGGGCCTCATCACCTCCCAGTCACTTTTTCATGGGGTGGAGATGGTGGTCAGAAACCGGTTTGTTTCTTAAAGCATATAATGCCAGTGGTAGGCAATGCAACCACCCTTTTTTCAAGGTAAGCTTCAATTTGGCTATTATTTCTTTTAGCAGGCCAGTGAGCCTCTCACAGATCCCATTTCCATGGGGATGATAAGCCAAAGAAAACTTGTGCTTTATACCAAGCAACAAGCTGATCTGCTCAAATGTCTGATTTAGAAAATGTGGACCATTATCTGACCTCATTACTTCACATACTCCCCATCTGGGAAACACTTCCCACATTAAAAATTTAGCTGCATAGGTGTAATCTGGGTGTGTACAGGGACCTGCTTCAATCCACCCTGAAAAGGGACACACTACAACAATCATGTATCTATATCCATTACATACTTGTATCATATCGACATAGTCGATGTGTACATGCTGAAAGGTGCCAGTGGGTCTCGGAATGACCCCCCCCCAAACTATGCACAGTGTATGCCCAGCTGTGAATTTTTGACAGACTATACAATTTATCATAAAAAATGCAACATGCTCTAACAGATTTGGGACAGCCAATCTCGTTGCTGCAAGTTTCTCCCTAGTTGTGTGTGCAAGGTAGTGTAGCTCTTCCAGCACCACCCTCAATAAGGCTACAGGAAACACTGGTTTACCAGTGCTGTCTTGTCACCACAATGCTTCAGAGGGTTTAAAGAACACCCTATTTGTGTCCACAAATCTTTCTTATCTTGAGGTGCTTACCCTTGGACCTCCAAAAGCTGCGTTGTTGATAGATCACTATATTTTTCAACCACGTTCATCAACACAACCATTCTCTCTTTTACATCAGGTGTTTCAAAAGTCATTATGTTTTCAGAACATGCAGCAAGTTTTGGCTCATCGTCTGCTGCTTGGTTTCCACGTCAGATAACATCTGACCTTTTAGTGTGAGTTTAGCACTTAACGTCCACAATGGGCACTGGGAGTTGCAGTGCCTCAATAAGCCCGTCCAATAAACCAGCATGCTGCACTGGCATGCCATCCACTCGGTGGTAACCCCTCCTTTTCGAATGTGCTAACCCTGCACGCACCATTGACGTCACATAGGCGGAGTCGCTGTACACTGTTACTTCCTGGTCTGCATGATTCTCGAGCGTGGCAATCAGTGCCACTAATTTTGCAGCCTGTGCTGAATAGTGAGACGGGAGTCGTGCACTTACCAATATCTGAAGCTCCCCATTGGCTGTGTGCTTTACCACAGCGGCACCCGTATGTCTCTGTCCATCATTTTGATTGATTCTTGAAGAACCATCAATAAAGACAATTTCTCCACCCGGCAAGGTATTTTCTTTTACTCTTGGGATTTCATCATGTAACTCTTCATATTTCGAACAATCATGCGCATGCTCATCCTCTGCCAGTGATTCAGCTACAAACATGGCAGGATTCACTACTCTGCATCAAACTATTTTGATCACTGGTTTTTCTAGAATGGCAAATTGTGTGTGCTCAACAAATAATGTCATAGAGCTTCCCATCACTATGTTTGCAGCTTTCTCTATGGCGAACGTGGCGGCTGCCAGCAATAGATCGCATGGGAAGTGACCTCTTATTACTGGGTCCAGTATCTCACTGTAATATGTAAGGGGCTTGTACCCCAATGTGGTTCTCTGCATGAGTACTGCTGTCATGACAGTGCCATCTGTATCTGAGAATAAAAACAATTCCTCAACATAATTAGGAATCCCTAAAACTAGAGCTGTGCAAATTGCTTTTTTCAGCTCTTCAAACACTTCTTCCATTTCCTCAGTCCACACAATTCTTTCATGTGTTGCCTGTGCTTTCTTTAAAGCCTGCAATAAAGGCCTTATATACGAGCTGTAGTCAAAGACCCATGCTCTAACATAATTACATAATCCCAAAAATCTCTGCATGTGCTTTATCGTGTGTGGCTTTGCAGTTTTCAAAATAGCCTCAGGTCTCTCAGGAGTAACTTTCTTTCCTTCATGGGAAATAAATTGGCCAATATACAACACTTCTTGTTGACAATACTGTAACTTCTCTTTGTCGACTTTATATCCTTTATCAGCAAGTATAATCATCATCTTAACAGAATTGCGTCTGCACTCTTCCTCTGAAGTGCTACAAACCAAAATATCGTCCACATATTGTAGGGTAATGCTTTCTAAATCTATATTGCTCAAGTCCATCTGCAAGACTCTATTGAAAATCGATGGAGACTCACAATACCCCTGAGGCAAACAAGTGCTTTTTAGCCGTGTTTGTCTGAATGTAAATGACGTCAGATCCTGTGAGTCTTTGTGCAATGGGATTGAGAAAAATGCATTTTTCAAATCAATCACAATGAAATATCGTGCTCCAACAGGTATATTGCATAGAATCGTAGACGGGTTAGGAACTAGAGGAACGCGGCTTCTGCAATCTGGTTTATCGGCCTTAAATCTTGAATTAGTCTCCAAGACCCCCCTTCCCTTTTCTTCACAGGATAAATTGCTGTATTACATGGTGACTCTGATGTCATTAAGATACCCTGGTCCATCATGGCGTAAATCGTCCTAAAAATACTTTTGTCTGCCTCTGGAGACATGGGATACTGTCGTGCTCGAAGTAAAATTGTTCCTGGTTTCAATTTAATCTTCACTTCTCTGATCCCCTTCAACAGGCTTATGTCATAGGGACCTGTAGTCCATAGTGAATCTGGCACTTTTGCCATATCTTCATCGAAAATTTCAGGACATTTTTGTGCTATCATCATTATCTGAGGCACCTCTCGTTTGATTGCTTTTACCCAATAAGTGATGCACATTTCAAATATTACTTTGTCATCAGTTGGATGATCTCTAAACAGATCTTCATCAGTGACGTCAGTCAATCTGTAATCTTCCCCGATGGCAATTACGGCACACCATTGTCTGCCTTTGTCATCATCCCCATCAAGCAAAGCCATTTCAGCTCGCACTATGGTTGCTTGCAACGTTAAGGGAAAAATGTGTCCTTCCTCTTCTCGCATAGATATCTTTGGCCTAAACAAAAATTTGTCAGGTATTCTCATTGCTCTGCCCACTAGGCCTGGCAGATATGTCAATAAAATGCATACTCCATAATGAAATACTTCTGGTTGCAGGTATTGCTCTCATAGCTATTTGTCCTGTAAATGCCATAATAATTTTGCATGCGTTTCAATAATGCATCCCTGGTGTTGAGCACACTATGCCCTCATCGGTAAACGAGATTGTCATATTCAACTTTGTCATCAAATCTCGACCCAATATATTGACAGGTGTCTGTCTTGAATATAGCAAAGGCACCTTCATGTCGCATTCTCCTATAGAGACTGTTAATTCTTCAGTAAAAGGAACTCTGCTTGTAACTCCTGAAAAGACTTGATTATTCATGGCAGTGCCAGACATTAAAAACTTTCCCTCTCGTAATACATGAGCGTGTTGTACCCGCGTCTACTAAAAACGAAAAACTCTTGCCTCCTATATTGATGTCTACCCTTGGTTCCTTGTGAGGATTAGGCATCACAGATAGTACTGAACACATCAAGTCTCCCAGTGAGCAGTCCTATTGCGGGTACAGCCTCATTCCGTTACCTGTAAAAGTATTCCCTCCATCGACAGTGACACCCCCTATTCTAGGAGATGTTAATTGCCCTCTACTCGTGCTTTGCTGGATCTGCATGGGCGCGTGCTGTGACTGCCCTTGTGATGGACCCACTGCTACCTGCTGTATCTGCAAGCCTTGCTGCATTCTTGGCGCTTGCTGCTGCATTGTTTGATTCTGAGCAAACCCATCACCATGCTGCTGCTAATATGTAGGCGGGCTTGACATCCCCCCTCTTAATAATTGATAATTTTGTATGAACCCTTCACTTCTATACATACAAGAAACAATCCCTGTCATCCGACATGTCCAACATATAGGTGGCCTCCTAATTTGCCCATCCTGCATGTTTTCACCATCCTGCTGCATATTTTGAAACCCACCTTGATTGTTCTGGAAGCCTCCCTGATTATTCCACCAATTTCCTTGATTATTTTGGAAACCTCTTCCTTGCAATCCAACCCTTTCACATGGAGTAAACCCAGTATTACTCTGATCAAACTGCCTTTGGGTATTCATGTGTGGCATATTTCCAATCTGCTGTGGATTTGATCCATCAACACTGGTCAACATCGCCCTTTCAATGGCATATTTAGACAGATTTTCCTGGACTCATTTTGCCTCCTCGCTCTTTCGAGCATCGTCTTTTTTGCGATTCTTTTCCTGCAAGTGTCTTCAATAATGCGCAATGGTCAGCTGAATCTCTGACCACGGTTTTGCCTTTATACCTACTATCTTCTTGAACAGGGTCTGGTAGCCCTTGGCACAATATATGATAAAAAAAGATATAGATTTTACCCAAGCCTCGCGTGTCTCCAGGCTCCATGCCTCCTGAAAATTTTGAATGTAAACAAGCGGATCATCTCTGTCCTGCATCTTTTTCATCATTATAGCTCCCATATCGGATGTGTCCGGATACAGTACTCAAAGTGCTTTCCAGACTGCTGCCCTACAGTTATTGAATGGTGCTGCATCATGAGCAGTGTTAACTGTAGCCACACCAGCATATCCTGCCCTTGTCCACACGTCATCAGCTCTCTCACCAAGTATGGTGATTAGGAGACCCTTAATGTCCCCTATAGCCAATGTGTTTCCTCCCATAATTTTTTCTAACTCATGTATCCACTTCCCAGTGCCAGAAGTTAAACTCGGAAGTTTACACCTTAAATTATCCTTGTCCATCTGGAGCCACGGTACATACTGTGGTCTGGCCCCTACTTTCTCTAGCAAGAGAAACTGTGACGCCCCAACTCATGCTCATCTCTCATTATTTGTCTGGCCACAGCAGGGACAATATTACCACATCGCCTTCTACCTGGCCATGATCTTAATCTGCTCACATAAGGTGGTGACTCACCCCTCTCACCATGGAGTTGCCCTTTAAATCGGTCTGACTGTGTCAATGGTTCTGACGCCCTAGTTACAGGTGCATTTAAATCTGACCATCTGACTTCTTTCTCCATTGAAAAACATCCCTCAGGACCGCATACATTCCCTCTTTCTTCCCCATGGAAGGTGTCTCTGTCTTCGTCCGACATTTCCTGTGCCCAACTCGTGCAACTTCCCTCCTCGGCATCTCTATTTAGAGTCAGTCTATCTAGAGACAGCTCCTTTTGCCTTGTACTACATGAGGCTTCCTCCGTGTCATACAACTGAGTGCTCTCGAGTCGATAATGTTTTCCCTTCCCCTTTAACTCTTTCTGAGCTTTCATGTCATGATATACTTTATCGATTGCTTCCCCAATGCTCCTAGAGTCAAACTTGTCTTCTAGATTTACTGTAGACGGGCCTAGTAATGACTCGTATTCTGGTAAGAATTCCTCTATGTCCTCCCATGCTACTTCTGGCTCAGGATTTCTTATCTTCTTTTCCAGGCGATCAAGATCACGTGCTCTCTGCCTTCTTTTACGTTCCATATCATCGTCAAATTATCCTTGTTTCCTTGCTTCCTCTCTAACTATGTCTTCTTTTTTCTTCATATCCCTTCTCTCGTTTGCCCTGCGTATCTCCTCATCCTTTCGTCTTTGCATTCTCTTGTCCTTTAACTTCTCTTCCTCCACTTCTATTCTTTTTCATTCTAACCTCTCCTGCTCATCGATCGCTCTCTGTTTGTTATCTCGTTTTCTTTGCTCTTCTGCTCTCTCTTGTTTTCTTGACTGCTCTTCTTGGTATAACTGCTCTGTCTTTGCCTGTCCTCCTTTTTCGCTCCTTCATCTTTCAATCGTTCTTCTCTTTCCTTATCTTTTTTATCTTGCTCATCTTGATCGTCCCGTTGTCTTACATCCTCAATGCCTTTACCATTGAGTTTTAGTAAAATCTGACCGCCCATTCATTTGTTCTGTAAAAGTGCTATCTCATCAGCTTTATCTCTTTTTCCCTTCCATCTTTTTATTTCTCTTCCTATATCTAGAGATGTGCTTGCTCGATCACTTCTCTCCTTATCGCGTCTCTCCTTGTCCCTCGGGACCTTAGAGATTACATCTCACTCATTTTTTCCTCTGTGCCTTCGTCACTGCTTTGCACAGGTGGCTCATATGCTGGGCTGCTCTACCATGTCGCTGCCTTAAGCTCCCTCAATGGGTATAGCCCATTGTCTTTCTTGCTCTTGTCTCCTATTTCGGTTGAGGCGGGGGGAGCAGAGGGCTCCTCACCCCTCACTTTGCATATATTAAGTATTCAGTCTATAGGAGGCAGTTCATCTCACTCCTCTTAGTGCATCTTCCGAAGCTCTAAACTAGCTAATCGCTTGTCCAGCTTCTTTCCCGTTGATGCTGCATGCATATATGTCGTCATAGGCGGCAGGACTGTCTTTGACAGTGACCCTCCTTGAGGCCACGGCATAAATATTATATCCGTGGTTCCTTTAACCCATTCTGCACTGTACTGTCTAAGATTGGGTGCATGTTTCGGCAACTGCTCGCAGAGATGCATAATTGTAGTAATATCCTCCATTCTCAACTTGTCTGTCCTTAACCTGTTTGATACTCGTTTATTTTTAATCACAGATTTAAAAAGTATGTTTCATAAAAACTAATACAATATGAGGAAGCACCAATTGTCGCTAGCTCCAAGCCCGCAAACCACAATTTTTACTTTAATCTTGCTAACAAACAACAATCAGGTTCAATTCTAACCAATCGATTAATTTTTTCTACTTATGATGTCATCGCTTCAAAAACCACATAAAACAGACAAACTCAACCGGTTACATAAATCTTTTACGATCTTTTCTCTAAGACTCGTCTTGCCCTGTAAAATACTTTGTACGAAGTGCTAAATTACCCCTTTAGATTTGCCTTTACTCAGATCCGTCTTCTACATGTTCAGCTATGGGACTCTGGTTTCAAATTTCTTCTTTTACGTTTGTAAAAAACAAAAAACACAGGCCAGGGCGTATTCTCTTATCTTGGCCTCTCTCACAATTATATATTGCTCGGCCACACTCGAGTCAATATCTCATTGCCCATATACATATATTACACTCTTAATCACACATTATATTTGATCCCGCCAGCCTCCGTTACTCACTTTTTTCTTCACTCATCACCCATGCTTATGTCAACTCACTCAATTTTTTACTCACCAATATCATTTTTTTCTTCTGACTCTCGGGATTGACCACCTTTTTTATCCATCTCTTCAACCTTCCGATCAATCTGCTTCAGGTAGAAGTGGGAGGGGATTCTATGGAAATGAGGGGACCCGTCACTCCCTGTCTTGCAAGATTTTAAAATTACACTAACCACTATCTACGGGGAGCTTCATGCCTTTTCAGCTGAATGGCAAAGGTTCTCTGATATTGCCGAAACTCTAAAGTTTACTCAGATCGATGGCTCTGAACCATCCTCTCTCTGCTACCAAGTGAACTGGATAGTCGATCCCCTTTGATGAGTAGCAATTACCCTGGAGATGGAAGGGGATGCAAACTTTACTCATGCATCAATAATAGAGCCGACTCAGGAAATTGACAAAAGGAAGTCTGTTTTATTATCAATTTTCTAAAATAGGGAGCATAAAGAAACATCAACGCAATCGCTCGATCCTCTTACTCAATGCATTTAAGAAAAGAACAGAACATTTATAAGCAATATTCATCATCAATGACGTTAACCTACATGTGTACTATTGTCATCCTACGTGGCAAACTACAAAAACTTATAAGCATGGGTGGATGGCTCTGAGTTAACATCTAAGTATATGATCCATACTAGTCTAAAAAAGTGTAACTATATGGTTGGTTACTTAACATCAGGTGGGGCAACTAGGCCCCTCCCCTAAAAATGACCACTATGAATGTCACTAAATACACAATGTCCCATTGGTTTACACACTATAGGACCCCTACATACACAGGTCCTCCACAATTGGTTGGCACTCTATCCTCCTTCAATACTTTTCCACCTACCTTAGCAGCCTGCAGGCTGGCCGTCCAGGTGCTGGTGAGGTTGCCTTAACTTTAGCTTCCCACCAAATAGCATATCAATCTATCATCACCTCAGGGTCTACTGTCAATTAGGCTTTTGAAGCTCGTCTTTGAGAGTGTTCTTAGCTCTGGGAAATTTAGGGAGTGAGAAGCACAGTCTGCCTTCGTACGTAGGTGTGACCATCTCGTACCTCCAACTTCATGCTTCCATGTGACTGGAGACCATGGAATCAAGCCTTTTCTTACATTTAATATCATTTTTTAATAAATCTCTGTTATGTTCATGCCTTCTGAACAGGATTCTTGTTCTTTCACATGCCTTTGTAGCCAATGTCAGTTTACACCAGTTTTATAAGAACTTGGTTTCTTGGCTCATCCAACCTCACCTTCTGAAATACACTTGTAATTCAATTTTGCTTTTTATCTGCGACACACTGAAAGTAGGCCTTTTTACTACTACATAGTTCCCTCATTCCTATATGCATACGTTGGCGATTGCCGCAATCTATTTCACTATAAGCTTAAAGCTAGCTTCATGATTACTTTGCTGCTTGAGTTTCTTTTGCATCTGTACATGTGTAAAATAACTTGATATCTTCATCTGTTTCTGTGGCATAAGCTTCTTCACCTTGAGCCCAAGATGTCACTTATCCTTATTACTTTCTTGATGCCCTATAGAATATCTGAATTCTCTGGTCACTGCATCGCTTTTATGTACATCATCTTCAGCTTCATGCAGCATATACTGGCAATGGTTAGTAACACTAGCATTCATCCTTGCAGCTTATTGGCTCTGCTTCTTCAGGGATTTTATTAAAATGGCCATCATGTTTCTTTGTATACAGATATGGTTTTCTCAATGGGTACCTTGGCTCCCAGATTGTCTTAAGTACTGGCCCTTTCATTGGTACTGGACTGAGTCCGTACTCTGCTCTTTGTCGATTGAACTGTTCTGTATACGTCATATACTCTGGTTTCCAGCATACAGGTAAAAGGGGTGGGTCGGTTGAAGTGGGGGTACTTGGCTCCTCCTCTACATACGGTAGTGTGCTGGGGAGTTTGTGGTGGGTGGGGGAGGGGGATAGTGTCCTGGAGCATTGGTGGTGGGTGGGGTTAGGGGGGGAATGTGCTGAGGAGTTGGTGGTGGGTGGAGGAGGGGGATAGTGTGCTAGGGAGTTGGTGGTGGGAGGGGCGAGGCGAAAAAAGTGTGCAGTGGAGCTCATGGTGAGTAGGGGAGATGGATAATGTGCTGGGGAGTTGGTAGTGGGAGGGGGAAGGGATAGTGTGTAGGGGAGTTGGTGGGGGGTAGTGTGCACGGGAGGTGGCAGTGGGTGGCGGAGGGGAGATAGTGTGCTGGGGAGTTGGCAATGGGTGGGGAGGGGGACTAGAATTCTGGGTAGTTGGTGTTGGGAGTGGGTATAGTTGGTGCACATCATTTTATTAAAACTGTTGAACTTTATCAATGCGAGGACATTCCTGATTGTGCCAGTGTCATGTTTATTAAGAGAGGTGAGTGTCACACAGTCGTGCATGGATAGTGCCATGTGAATGTGTCAGAAGAAATTGCCAGACTCCAATCCCTCATGTCATCTCTGGCAATGCATGCATTTACCTCTGCCAGAGGCACTGCACCTTCATCCTCTGGGGGTGGCATGTCAATGTCAGGGTGTAGCAGGACATTTCTCTTCAGGCAGATATTGAGCAGCATGGCACACACACACATAATTCTAACCACATTCTCTTGAGCGTACATCAGGGCTCCACCGGTATAGTCGAGGCAGTGGTAACATGCCTTCTGGAGGAAAAAAGGTACTCTCGATGCACAGACGGGCCCTGTTGTTAGTATGGTTGTAGGCAATATCGTGCAGTGTTTGTGGATAACGCACATGGGTTTTTAGCCAGAGCAGCTGCGGGTCTGGAGTCACCTGCAGAGGGGAAGGCACAGCCATTAGTCACAGTGCAATGTGTGGGGGTGACCTGACCTTACCGGGTATCAGGGCAATAGACATTATGTGCATGGATATGGGGCTTCATTTCGTGCCATGTGTCTGTACAATGTCTGTGCATGCTGTGTCACTCATATAATGCATTATTTTTACTTCACATGAAACTTGTTCGCTTGCAGCAGATGTTACGTAAGGTGCCTGTCAGTAACATGTGCAGCTGGCATGGTGGCTGTCTTGTGGCAGTGTATTTCTCCCATGCATGTGGCATGCTGGGTTTGCCACTGGCCTTCCCTAGGCTTCTGGGGCCAGTGGGTCAGCATTGCAGGCAGGGCAGTCATGGGTGCATGGCCGTAGTACTGGCGCAGTTGTTATGTTATGTTATGTTATTTTGTTTGTATTGCGCCAATGCCCATGGGCATCCAGGCGCAGAGAGACAGAGATGTGAGGTGGTTACTACATAATCAGTCATATTGGTTAAAGAGTACTGTTTTTAACTGCTTTCTAAATTCAAGATGATTTTCAATTTTACGTACTGTTAATGGCAATGCATTCCAAACTATTGCCCCTTGGACGTGGAAAGCCCGTCCAAGGCCCCTAGCACGTTTGACCGGCTATTGTTTCAAAGAACAGCTCTCAGCAGATCTCATATTTCTCTGAGGATGATATATGCTTACTTGTGCTTTCAGATACACAGGAGCATTCCCGTAAATGCATTTGTGGCAAGTCGTTAGTAGTTTAAATTGAATGCGAGCTGCCACTGGTAACCAATGTAGTCTCTTCCATGCTGCAGTGGTTGGTTCCAAGCGTTTCATCTGAAAGATGATGCGTGTGGCCGAATTTTGAATTTTTTTTAATTCTTGGATGTCTGACCTGGTAGCACCTCCCAGTAAGGCATTACAGTAATCAACTTGAGGGAGGATCACAGCCCTCACTAACTTGGTTCTATTTTCTATTGAAATTAAGGGGGCAATTTGTCGTAGCACCTTCAGATGGTAATTAGTGTTTTTTGTGATGGCAGCTACATGGGCATTACAATCCAAGCTTTCCTCCATGTAGGTGCCGAGAGTCTTAACTTTGAGTACAACCTTTATTTGGCTGACATCCACAGTAAAGTTAGAATACTTCTGGCCAAGGCCTGCTCTTACGAGACTTGGACCAAACACCATAAGCTCTGTCTTGGCTGCGTTCAAGCACAGCCAGTTGGTTGACATCAATCCTTTGATGGTCAGGTAGATTGTATCCAGCAGTAACTGATCCTTCTCGTGGTCCCCAGAAATGTCTAGGACCAGTTGAAAATCATCTGCATAATTGCAGAAAAAAACATCTATCAGTGTCAATTGATTACACAATGGTAAAATATAAATGTTGAATAACAGAGGGGAAAGACAGGCCCCCTGTGGCACCTCACATGTGATGGTTTCCACACCAGAGGCACTGTCACCCCAATAAACTCGCGAGAGACGGCCGTCCAAAAAATATCTAAGCCATGTAATTGCCTCTGGCGAGAGTCCTCCGACTGTGGCCGTACGCTCCAACGGGATTTTATGGTCTAGCAAGTCGAAGGCTGCTGATAGATCTAATAACATCAGCAGCCCCGACTTGCCATGCTCCAATTTTGAGAGCATGTGCGTCTGGAGGTCAAGGAGGGCACTCTCTGTACCGTGAAAGCTCCTAAACCCAGGCTGTTTTTCGTGTAAGTTGCCAGTGGTGTAGACATACGCTTGAAGCTGCACCGCGGCTACTTTGTCAATGAGTTTAAGAAAAAACAAGGTATTTGTGATAGGCCTGAGATTAGTGGCATCTAAAGGGTCCAGTCCTGCTTTTTTAGAAGAGGTGTCACTGCTACGTTCTTGATAGATTGGGGGATAAAACCCTCTCTAAAGGAGGAGTTCACATATCTACACAGGAAAGGAGCAAATAGTGCTTTATGTTCCAATATAATTTTGGATGGGAGTAATTATCCAGGACAGTTAGTAGGATGCATAGTTCTAAGCATATTCTGCATCTCTGCTATATTCAGATCTTTAAACTTAAAACCTAGGCTTTGGTCTTGCTGCGAATGTGTTTCAGGTGTTAAGTTAGGCAGACCCGAACTAGAGTGCATACTAACTCCACTTATAGTACTCTGGTTGTGAGTAATGGTCGTTTTAGTAGAAGTTAATAGTTCCTCAGTTATTTTATGTTGTGCTTTCCGCAGTTTGTCAGAAAAGGCTTTCTGCACTTTATTGCAGTCATCACGGGTTGGTTTAATAGAAGGGATAGCTGCGATGGGTTTCTCCCATGTTCTAAAGAGGCGAAAAAGCTCTTTAGTCTGCTCCCCAGCTGCATTTATCTGATCATTATAAAAGGTTCTTTTTACTTCAGTTATCTTATTTTTGTATGTCCTCTCTTGTAGTTTCCACGCTAGTAGGTTCTTATCAGATTTGTCTTTACACCACTTTCTTTAATGCTGTTGCATGATGTGATGTGGCCATTTTTCAGCATTGCTTTGAATTGTGCATGTTGCATTGTGGTACATGTAGTCATGTTTGTGTTTGTAGTTGCTACTGTATGTGTTCATCAGCTTCTCCTTCCAGGTATGTACAATATGTGCATGCTACCTTGGCTGTATTGTGATGTTGGTGTGGGAGGGTGTCAGTTACACCTTTTGCATTTGCTTATCATGCCAAGCTTTGTGTAATTATTTTCACCCCCCCACACCCATTTGGTCAGGTGCTTCGCAACGCAGGTGTGCAAGCAGCCTTTCTCACCCACTATCCACGTCCATTGTCCTCTGTGCCCCTCCATGTATCATGGCAGTGTGCTGTTCCATAGGACCATGGAATTGTGGGTGTAACCAGGGTAGAGGACACAGCAGTGGGTGATGTACAGGTTGGGATCGCTGGTCACCTGCACATTCAGGGATGGGTAGTGCTTCTGGGTTAAGGTACACTGTTTCATGGGTCTGGGGGCCACCAACACAGCATGGGTCATGATCTGGCAGAGCGGTATTGGCTGCGCTAATTCCGTTACTGCCACTTTTAGGGCGTACCGTCCAACTCATGATGAGGCACCTGGTAAGGTATTAATTTGGCTTAATTTCTGGCACCTGTGTTCATTTACCGCTACCTGACGCCTGAAGGAAATTGTGTTGTGTTTTCAGTGGTATTAGCGCTGTTTTTTGGCACTAATATCGTTGTACGTGGACTTGTGATGTGGCAGCGATTGCGCTTCGTGTTGCTGGCGCTGATTCCTCTCGGTGTAATAGCGCCGGCGGTATTAGCACCGGCATTAGTAGCGCTGGCTCATTTTACAGTCAATGGTATTTTCCGCTGGCTTATGATCTGGCAGAGCGGTGTTGGTGGTGCTAATTCCATTGCTGCTACATTCATGGCTTACTGCCCAACTCGTGATGAGGCCCCTAGTAAGGTATTTGACAACAAACAGCGCACAATACCACTATATTTATTTTGAAAATAACTCTAAATGCCTAATGAAAGTTCATAAATCACGGAAGCGCTTACACAGTATAATGAAAAATAGCTATAAAATCATTAATTTACTACTGTGTGACCCCAGAATTTTGCCATTTTCACACATTGAAAACTAGTCTCTCCCATTGTAAATTTCTGTGTCAATAAAATTGAAGGTAACATAACCATTTTTTGTATCCATAAAGTGGGACCATTGAAGTTTAACTTGAAAACATCACACAGTGTGTCATTTCGGATTACCTCAGCTTAATATTTACCTATCATTAAATACACTGTCATAAGAATTCCACTGTCACCAGCAATAATGTAGCAGGGACATCATTGCAAAACCTACCAGTAAAAAGCGTTACTACAAATATGGATTTGTAGACCACGTTTTACGTAAAAGGGGAAAGAAAAAATTGCAGAATGTTTTTAACTATAGAAATTCAAATTACTAATACTTATAGCGAAACAATTACAACTATCAAATATTTACCTTTTCAAATGTTTTTATAATCTATATTCACATATTATAATATGCATTTCAACAACTGCCTAATTACATTGCCATCTAAAAAATACTTAACTCAAGAAAACCCTGATTACTGTATAGCTCAGTGTTGATAGACTGTAATAAGGGCATTTTATTTGCATCTCAAACAAAAAACTGTAAATTTCGGTTTCAATAAAATTAATTAGGCTCTAGATGTCTAGGAATCTAGGCATGAAAGAAATCAAGGCATCATTAAAGAGAAGCCACTTTGTTTCTCGTCACAGTCAACTTCTTTAATGGCCACTGTGAATGCTTACTACTCCATTGAATATAAATCCAACAGTTTCAAATGTTTTTTGTTATATAGAAACCAGAGTGTGCACAAACTTCAAAGTGTTGATATTAATGTTTGAAACATCATCTCTATATTGTTTCAACAAAAGTATCAAATACTTTTGACATTGCATATTTCATAATGTAAAATAGTAGTGAGCACCACATTGACCACAAAACATGTCCTGATATGCGTTGCTAACCATATCACCAATGAAAACATTGTTTTGGTCTGGTACTGAAAGGTACGCAAACTGCTCTTACTCAAAATGCTCAAACAGTTCACAGTCGACAATTGGAGGATGATAACAAACATGTAAACACTCATATAACAAATCAACAAGGAATATGTTCATTTTGTAAAACCTCAAATATTGACAAATGAAATGCAAGCGTATCTTGTTGAGAGGTTTCAGAAAATATGAACATCCACTTGCAACTGCAACCATATGACAAGTTGAAGTTGCACAATGCACTTCCTATGGAGATGTTTTAAGCAGTGTTTGAAGAGTGGTTAATTCAACACAGAGTGTATTGTCTGCATGAGTTTTTACCATTTACCATTTCCATTAACGTTGTCATCTGAAACATCAAAGTCAAAGTTGAATTGCAATATCATTCAACACCTGTTGTGTTACTGAAAGCCAATTCATTGGATTCATGAAAAAACATGACTGTACTCTTACTCGACCAATATTTGCTTTTTAGAAGGGATCATTTTCTCCTCAATACTAGCATCTTCCCTCTTTCCTTTAAAACTACCCTCGGAGGAACTGGCAGTGCACCCAACTGAAGAGCGTAGTATAAACATAAACAGTCATATTCTACAATACATTCCACATCAGCAGAATATTTGGACTCCTCAAATGCCATTAAATATAATCCTAGCAAAGTTCTTACACAAGACAATGCCATCTAAGACATACCTTCCTTAAACACAGAGGGCTCAACATCGCCAGTGCAAAATCTAAACTTAAACCTTGGGATTTGTGCAAGTGATTGCATAGGCAGAGAATAGTGGAAACCAAGCCCATTTGGCATACATGTGTTTTAAAAGTTAAAAGCATGCAGAAGTTCTCCCTAGCAACTGCAGATTTTTAATGTGGTCAAACTGCACAAGAATGAACTGTACTGAAATACTCTGGAAATAAGGCACAAAACCAACTACACTTTTCATTACTTCGTGAGCAAGTGCAATCTCTACATTAAAGTTAAGTCTCAATATGGGATTTGGCACACAATTTTAAGGTTTATTCTAATCCACCGTTTGTGAAGAATTGGCTTTTCCAAGTTAACTACACGTCTCTTTGCTTTCCTATTTAATTCTCATGGCATTGCTTGGCCTTCCAAAACCTCTGCATACTTTATTTCTACGATGTCTTCCTGCTCACTTGCCATCATTACAGAATTAAATCAATCACATTCTGCAATAGTAGTCAACAAGCAAACACATTTGATATTCCTTTGTCGTACGTCCAACGTAACCTCAAAAGCAGTACATTCTTTGTGGTATATGCTGGAAATCAGTCTACTCTATAAGGCCTTACATGCACCATCTTTCAACACTCCTGCATGGACATTGTTTAACATATCTGCATACTTAAGATCTGCAGATTGCCTCATAATGACAGTGCGTTAATCATATTGGAAGTATGCCCAGAGGTTCACATTCCCTACAGAACCAATATGCTTTTGCTTATCTTTACTATGCAGGGTCCTAAAAAGAAGTTGACCCTTGACAGGACTTAACAATCCCATGTTTTCCAGCAAACATTTCCTCATAGTCTGTCTTCAGCACCTCCTACATTCTCAAATTGTACAAAAGCAAGCAAGAGATTGGATACCATGGTAACTTCGTCAACAATGAAAACTTTAATGTTCTGGAGAATCCTGCCAACTTCATGAGCAGCTTCTCCAGATATCTTCCAGAAATTCCAGCTTCCTGTCATGTTCCACAGGTAATATCAACAAGCAGTGCAGAGTAGCACTTCTTATGTTAAATGCTGCCAAACTAGTGGGAGCATTCACTACACAAGACAGAGAATAGCTGGTCTTTTCCTGTACAGATGTTCACAGGGCATGAATTAAAAAACGTTTCTATTTACCAGCTTGTCCACCAAGCAAAAATGGACAGAAATCTGAGCATACACACACCTTTCTATCATGGTGTAAGCCATGTCAAATACATTCAGTAACGTCTTTAAACATTGTTTACCTCTCATTGTTTGGTTTTGCTACTAAACGTGGAAGTTGAATCTCAAAATCCTTAGCTTGTTGCATTACCATTTCTAACTCCATAGAAGTATCAGCCTCATTGCATAAAAGTGGATTTCCAAGAGCACGGTGACTGTTATCAACATATTCTTAACTTCCTCCAGGAGTTTTTTGTACACTTTCAGCTGCCACCCTTTTCTCCTGGGAAATATTCTCCTCTGGCATCCTTAAATAACTTTCTAACTTGGGATAAATTATATCTGCTTTTTTGTTCTCAAATGCTGTTTAATAAGACCCAAAAGTGTAATGCAACTTTTCTTCACAATGTAACAGTAAAATTAACTACAAGATACCAAAGTAGAACAATTCTTTAGAACAATCCTTTCATTTCTGCAGTTTCACAGGACAGCTTCAGTGGTTGATGAGAGGTGCTTTCCGATGTCTCACTAGGCACCCTGGACAATCACTTAACTTGACATGTCACTTTTTACGTGGGCCATCCGCATTGCGATATGACTAGTGTTCTGCTGTTTCATACAAGAACAGGGTCTCCATAATACTGGACCTCTTTGGATAATATATGTCAATCAAACTGTTTTTATATGTGTTTGTACTATACAGATTTCTTTTTCTCCAAGAAATGCCAGATCCAGGGCTCGAACAACAAAATATTGGCACTTCGTCCATAAAGAGGAGTATGTCTGTCAGAAGCTTTATATGCAGAATACTCATGTTATAGCATTTTGAGGTCAAAACTGAACACCTTATGTCTCAAGCTCTTTTCCACTGTCGAATCAGCCCATACCTCATTTGCTTCACTCTTTTCAGCTTTGTCATATATGATATAACATACCATGCAACAGCAATACTGTCACCTGCTACACACTGGATATCAATGAGTGTACTCCAAAACAGAGCTCTTACAGGATTGTAGTCATTAATGAAATGGGACTCTTCATCGTGTTTTAGGTTATATGTATGTCTGGGTGATTTTCCAGTCACCTGGTGGTGAACAGAAGTCATGACACTGTTCACCTGACCAGCTGAACAATAGGTCTAGGGAATCCAAATCTACACCTTGTGTAATGTTTCTCTTTGCCCTTATAGCAACATTTGCTGCACTTGCGCATTTGGAAACATAAGACCTTCAATTGCGACTTTGCAATCTCAGCCTATGTTGGAAGTTCACATGTCACGTATTTCTCAATAAACTCCAAAAGAGTGCTGTACGGATCATCACCAAACTTTGAAAACTCTCTCACCCATAATAGCATATGAATGTCAGGTGCTCCACAAGCTCCAAAACCAAGGAGTGCATTATCTTTGCTACATATGAAATGCAACATAGCAAGGAAATAATAGTGAAAAAAGCGGGGCACAACAGCAGGGCCCATTGCAGTAAATTCTGCTGGTGTCATGTGCTCTACCCCATTTTCGGAGGGGTTGCTTTCAAGAATACACTCCACTGGCTCATTCTATCCATGCTCAGCACAGTTACAAACCAGGTGTATGAGCCTTTGTTTTGCAGCATTCTGAATGACGCCAATACCTGTACTCTTTTGTTCCACGCACGATAGCAAGAATTTTGGTAATCTTGCTTTCCAATACCTCATTCTTCTCTTTCACCTTCTGCACAATTCCATGTGCAGTGATGTGTTAAACACGAGGGCCAGTCTTCAGTGCGTGTGCCACTGAATAGCAAAGAGTGGATAACTCACTGTTGTACAAGTGGAACATGTACTCTATGTTTGTCCTGAATCATGTGTCCTCAGAATACATTCTTGTACAGTGATATTCTGATGCAAAAATGGGTGAGGGCATTCATCCACTTATTCCAGAAGGGAAAATCATTGTGAAACATCCAGCCTCTAAACTCCTCTCCCACAGGTAGGGCGAGAAGTGCAGGTTGCAGCATACACAGGCATGGAACACCATATGGCAGCATGCATGCAAGACACAAAGAACACAACATGGTGGAGAATTAAAAGAAGTACCACCATTGCTTAGACCAAACTCTGCAAGGCCTCAATTCTGTTGGTAACAGTGAGAAATAGATGTATCCTTGAATGCCAGGTGCAAGTAGATACTGTGGCAATTGATCCCATAACGACTGAATACTCAACGCCCGGAGTGGCTGCTGAAGGAAAGCACACACACATTAGGATAGCAGACAATCCAATGAATAGATGAAATTGAGCTCTGAACAGTGGTCCTCTACCATGTGATCTGAACAATGGTCATTCATTACTTGCCCAATTAGAAAGTGCACCTACTATTTTCTTAGTACATCCAGACATAGAAATGACCCACCAAGGCCAGACACAAACTGGCAGATAAGGCCTCAGGACTGGGATTGAGAAGGGAGTAACTTCTTTAAACTGGATTATGGTGGTTCACCCATCCCTCCTTTCTCATGTTTCTTGGCACCTCATACAAGTGCTGAGGCCAGATGAGCACATAACTGTCCAATAAAACTGTGTTCTTCTTGTCTGCTGAGATATCCAGTGTCAGGCAGAGGGTCGAGGACTTCTCGCTGTGGCTCTCTTGGGTAGCAGAGTCAGCCTGCAGGGAGCAGTTCGAGTGCGCACCTGAGAAGCTGGTGGCAGGAGACTGGATTCAGCAAAAGTCCTGCCGGGTCTCGCATGCAGCATGCTGGGTGCAGAGGGCAGGTCAAGCAGATAGCTTCCCAGTATTGGCGGCAAAGCAATGGAATGCACTACCGCTCTCTCTAAGAGCCATACTCTCATTCTGGACATTCCATAAAGGCCTCAAAACCTGGGTAATTTCTCAAACATCTAAATCTTTTCTA
The DNA here is from genome assembly GCF_040938575.1 of Ambystoma mexicanum. Classification (NCBI taxonomy): domain Eukaryota; kingdom Metazoa; phylum Chordata; class Amphibia; order Caudata; family Ambystomatidae; genus Ambystoma; species Ambystoma mexicanum. The sequence goes on from NC_090922.1 coordinate 1,077,275,899, forward strand.
CACAACTAACATGTCTCTGACTGACTGATCTAAGGAGTGTAACCTAGCTATGCAATGCTTCAAATGTAGCTACCTATATGCACAATTCTAAATGTTGCTTTCTGAAACCACCGCAATCAGCACCTTGATGCCCTCGGGCTTAGTGTACGTTACAAATGTTAAATAAATAAATAAGAGGAGACTTGACACCCACGGACCTCGGGAATCGTATGATGTGAGTATATCCATGCACAGAAATACCTGCAGGGGAGGTTATTGTTGTGTTGTTTTTAAGTTTGAAAAGATTTTTGAAAAGAGAGAGAGTAATAGATACTTCTGACAGTAGTTGGGAAAGGCCACGCAGCAGGGTGTAAATTCCAGCCTCCTACGGGGGGCAGTTAGAGATATAAGAGGAGATAACCTGGGAAGACAGCTGTGTAGAATAGATTTTATTTGAAGTTGATTGTTGCTGATATTGTTTTGGTATAACATAGGATGGTAGAGGTGTTTTCGTGTGTTGGTAGATGTGAGGGGTCAGAAATTTGAGGCAGACAACTTGGTGAAGATTTTTCAAAAGATGCCATTTTAATAACGCAAAAGGTTGGATACTATCCATACCTGACAAGGATTTCCCTCCCTTAAATAAAATAAATGAAACATTCTAACAAAAGGTTTCTGTCCCTCACACTTATACATACAACAACTCAAAAAGGTAATATATGGCACTTCAAAACAACAAATATAACAATTACGTTCACAGCATGATAACTGTCTCTCCTTTGGGTGAATTCCCCTTTCCCAGATCAAGAAGGATTCTGATCAACAGTTCAAAAAGGATAAGGAAATCCTGCCTTGTAACACAATTCCAATACAGTTCTTTTGAATCCAACTTGACAACAAAATTTCCAATGCAGTTCTGTTTGATCCAACTCAAATTCCACCAATAGTTCAGACTTGTTCAACAAGGTTTTTACTCTTCCTACTTGTGAAAACAAAAAGAGTTCAAAACAACTTCTCATAAACCAAGAATATCTACTTATGTCATTAATTTCAACAAAATGTCTTGGTCAGGTTAATTCTGCAAATTGACAAGGGGGGTCCTGGGAGTCCCTCTGCCAGGCATTAGTCCTGGTTACAAGGGACTTACCCAAAGTCTTTAGCTCACTATCTTTCACAGAGAAGAAATATCCCAAACATATCAGTCTTTATCCTGCCCTGGGGCAGTCCGGCACCGAAATGCTAGGCAATTCTCCTCTGAACAAGAGTACCAACAGCATCCCCAGACACGTGTTTCTATCTGGTTGGACCTCATCAGTAGGGAGGAGCGGTGCCTCTCTAAGAATAGTGAGCAAGGGGTCCACGTCTGGATTCCTCTAGTAACTTAGGGTGAAACCCAAAGTTACTTAATTATGCAAATTGACAAGGGGGTCCTGGGAGTCCCTCTGCCAGGCATTAGTCCTGGTTATGAGGGACTTACCCAGAGTCTTTAGCTCACTATCTTTCACAGAGAAGAAATATCCCAAACATATCAGTCTTTGTCCTGCCCTGGGGCAGTCCAGCACCGAAATGCTAGGCAATTCTCCTCTGAACAGGAGTACCAACAGCATCCCCAGACACGTGTTTCAGTCAGGTTGGACCTCATCCGTAGGGAGGAGCTGTGCCTCTCTAAGAATAGTGAGCAAGGGGTCCACGTCTGGATTCCCCTAGTAATTTAGGGCAGGACAAAGACTGATATGTTTGGGATATTTCTTCTCTGTGAAAGATAGTGAGCTAAAGACTCTGGGTAAGTCTCTCGTAACCAGGACTAATGTCTGGCAGAGGGACTCCCAGGACCCCCATTGTTAATTTGCAGGTTAATTCTGCAACAGTTCACAGCACTTGCTTTAACAATGTTAAAGGTTTCTGCAGCAGTTCATACAACACTTTCTTCAGCAATATTAGTTTGTCAGGTTGATTCTGTAACAGTTTACAAAACACTCTGGTGGTTATGACACTTCTTCTGAAAGACTTTTAACCGCATCCCAGTACTTCAATGACTTCAACCTGGTCCACTCACCTGGCAGTCCTAGTACTACAAGGTGTTCTATACTAGTGTACTCTCTTACCAGGACAGACGACAAATACTAACTACAAGTACTTCATTGGTAAAGGTTACCTTCCAACGAGTAAGCAAAGTCATTTGTTCTACAACATTAGGCTTAAGTATTCTTTCTGGGAAAACTAGAAGCACACTGGTTTTATTTGTTGCACTCTGGTGATTGCCATACACAATGCAGGTTGTGCTCAACACCTCGTGAATATCTCCTGTCAGAAGGATAGCGCTCCTGCCACTCTTTTTTCCCAGCTTCTGCATCAACCAAATTCTGATGACAATTCTCTCCCACGTTTACACATCTTTGGCTTTGGCAATGTGGGTTCAAGCCAGTTCCTCTTATGACCTCGTGTACATAATGACAATATGAATTATAAACACTGGGTCTCTTAATTGCCTCCTCTTGGCTTTGGCAATATTGTTTCTTTTTGACCTCCCTAAGTATGATTCTCTTTTGACTTTGGCAATAGTTGTTTATATTGGTTCCTTTTAATATTGCCCTCTCTTGTTTCTGGCCTTTATCCTGACCCACATAAATACAATCACATCTTTCTCGTCTGTTATCATGTTCTTATTTTGTCACCTCCTCCTCTTTACATCAACGTGATATTCAATTGGATTATTATTCAGCTTTATGTCCGTTGAGCATTCAAAATCAGAGTCACTCTGCCCCTTCACCCTCTCATAACAGTTCTCTCATTAGGGAACCCCGGCTTGGCCAGCAGGCTATCACTGAGCACTCTGGGGTCACAAGAGCATAGTGTACTCACCGGGCCTGGCACGCGTCTACTCGCTCTGCTGCCTTTATGTCTTCTGCTTCTGCTGCTTCACTTGGCCCAACAACTTGCGTCCTTCGGTGCCCTGCGGCCCACACCACTGGACATAGTAGCTTTCTATGCTCCAGAGGCTCTGCGGTGCTCGCCTGTCACCGGAGCCTTCCTCTTTTTGGGTAAAGCTTCCAAAGTTTACACTTCCCGTGACTCAACTTCTGCCCTTCAGGTGTACAGGGGAAAGCGTCCAACTCTAACGCTTCCCGCTGCGCCACTTCTGCATTTAAGGTTTTAAAAGGAAGAGACACTCTCAGGACCAGCAACTGTTTGTCACTCGACAGTGGTCCTGGCATCTCTGTTTTCCTCCAGATTGTGCCTCTGCTGCTGCTGTAATTTGGAGAGACCACAACTACTCTACCTCCTGCTGTTACTCTTCTTACTGGCCTGGACCTAAGGAGGCCTTTTATGCCTCACAGTCTCCCTTAGGCGTGGGTAACTACCACTAATAGTCTGCAACATGCAGCCTGGTGCCTCTTCCACCCTCTTCTTTATCCCAGTACTTTGGGAATTGTGGGACTTGGGGTCCAAAATGTTAAAATTTGTTTTCCTAATGAAAGGATGAACACCAAGTTCATTTCGTTCCTTGTTTATATTCCCTAAAGGAGTATTAAAAGGATTTAATGAAGAGTTCAATTTTACAGGGGAATTATGGTTTTCAGAGTTTAAGTTGGTCATTTTTTAAGGACTCATCTTTAATATTCCCCTGGGAATCATTGGAGCTTTCATCCCTACGAATGTCAGTGATTTTACAAGGAGTCTTCTTACTCTCAATGCATAACTGTTATGATGGTTTTCTCCCACATTGAGATATTTAGCTTGGGAGAATTAAAGCATTCTCTCACAGCAAGCCATTACATACTCCGTTATCTCCTGATACTTCGGGCCCTTATCCTCCCATGTGAAATCCTCCCGGCTAATACCAGCCCCAAAGTCAGGATCAGGTTGTGTCTGCCTTTCCCTGGCCACCTGGGAGGAGACTATAGGTATGGCCTTTGTGAAGACTGCACAGGCTTCCTCACATAGAGTACTAGTTAGGATTGTTTGGAGGTATATATGGAACCGATTGAGATTGTTTATTGCTGGTGTGAGTTAGGAGGGATATTGAGTTGATATTGTGGGGAATTCTGAGGGAGGGGGTGAGAAATGGAAAAGAATGGTGGGAGTGTGTGGAAACAGCGGTTATCAATTTTAATTGGTACATTGAATTTTTATATTATTATAATGGCAGGCACCTCCATTGTTCATCTGTGTTAATCGCTTCCCCAATATAAATAAAAGATTCTCAAATATCATGTAAAATGGGTCAAAGACACCACTGGCAAAATTTGCCAGCCATGGCCTCAAGAAGTGACACACTCGAAGCATCTGCTGCAACATATACACAAATCAACATGCCACACATAAGGGAAAGAAATTACAGAGCATACTATGCATATTGGATTTATGGAGGATGTTTGAGGAGAAGGAGCGGATAAAAGAAATATATAAGTACGAGTAGAAAATGGCAAATGGTGCAGTTTAGAAGCACAGCTAAAGGAAGCGGTGAATGAGTTCAAAAGTGTGAAAAGCATAAAGAGAATAGAACAAGGATCAGCAGTCACATCGGACAAATGGGTGGGAGGACAGATATCTTCAAAATAGACAGAGAGAAAACTGACAATGACAACATGAAGGCCTTGGAAAGAGGCGCTGAGCAGGAGAGAAGAGTACAGGAGGGAGGTGAATGCTTCCATCAGTAGAAGGGTGACAGAGGACAGAGAAAGAGATGAGAGCATGAGGGGGACCACTGACTGAGTCAGCCGAAATATAATAGATTAGACAGAAAGAGGAGTGTATGCAAGGGAAGGTTTTGGAAGTGTCAGCAATGGAATGTTGGAAGAGGTAGACCGAGAGGAATATGATTGAGAAGATGAAGGTGAGGAAGAGGAGGCGACACAAGCTCCTCAAACAGGTGCATCCGAAACACAAAGATTTGCTGGATGACAAGCTACTACAGAGCGGGCCCCATCACTCCTGGAGCTTCACCCAATACATTCAGGAAAGGAAACACCATATGTGAACAGAGTAAGAAACTTGCCAGGCTATCGAGCAAGCTGCATGGTGATAACGTGAAAAGGGACGATGGGTGCATTTGCGTCTGTACTCAATACTAGGGTGATGCAGTTACCATGCTCCAAAAGTGCAGGGGACTGGCTCAGTATATACCATGGCCACAAACATATATAAAAACAATTTGATGTCTAATTTACCATCATTGACAGCAGGTGGAGGAAAGTGGATTAATGAACTGTTAAAATGGATCGCCGGAATGACATGAGCGGTAGGGGATGTGAAGAATTTACTTTCTTTATTATTGGGAGAACAATCAGATGATGCATGGAAAAGAGCAGGTTATCCCGATGTGACGGCACAAAATAATGCAAATGCCAATTCGCCGTTTAACAATTGCAGAGCAGACATTTGGAGGGAATTGAAGGTACAATACTCAGATATAAAAGAGATGATTGTGATTATGACATGTAAAATGAGGATAGATGAGGATCCAGCAGCATATATACAAGAAATACAAGAGAAGCTGCATTTACAAACAGGAGAAGGTTGGGACAAAAATATTCCTATATTTTATCATATTTCATGCCAGGTTCTTCCCGAAGAAGTGCAGAAACAGCTAAAGAAAATTGTTGGGATTGAGATGAAACAATGATACAGTTGAACATGATCCATTATTGTTGAATGAGACAAGGAAGGAGAGGGACAAGGTAGAGGACAGGCAAACGAAGGAAGCTAAATTGCTGCAACAGAAATTGTCAAAGATAACGGTAGAGGGAACAATGATAATGAATGTTGGGGGAGAACCTTATGAGCAGGAATATCAACAGCACCGGGCAAGTGGATATATGGGAGGAAGAGGAAAAAGTAACTATTAACCCTGGGGTAGGTGGGCACGCACCAAGGGGAAGTGGGTCTGTTCTGGAGGTGAATATGGATGAGGTTTTGGTGGTAGGGTCCATGATTTGGAGGGTTTGGAGCACAGTGTTTTATGTGCGGGAAGATCAGGCATTAGGCACAAGCGTGTTGGAGCGGAGAGGCAATGAACGAAGGATGGCAGCAACCTGGCCCTGCAATATTCTGCACAGACACAGCAAGGGCAGGGCACATTTCAATGCACACAACAGCACAACAGCAACCATTCCCACAGCAGGCAAGGCCACAGACACAGCAGCAGGAGCACCAGGCACCCACAGCATAAGCCCAGATAGAGCAGTTACAACAGCCCCAGCAAGAAGCACTGACTGCATTACAAATGCAAACACAACAGTTCAGACAATGGGATAGGAATATATTGAAACAAACTCCAATACCCACAACAAAGGGTTTCTCAGTAGTGGGAGGGAAACCCTTTACAGAAACATTGAAGAACATTTATCCACAATATGACAGCCCACAGAGAAGCTTGATGTGTCCAGTGCTATCAGTAACTCCCAACCTGGAAGAGGAACCCTGGGTGGGGTGACAATAGGGGATACAATGTTTTCTTTTTTGTTTGACACAGGGTCAACAAGATCTTATGTCAGGGAAGGAGGGTTTCCACTGTCCCAAATAACAATGGATGTACACAGGTTCTCTGGGGCTATGAAAAGAGTTCCATTTACAGAAGAGCTACCTATAACGGTGGGAGAATACATGATGGCTGCACCATTCTTATATTCTCGAAAGACACCGGTTAACATATTGGGAAGAGACTTAGGGCCTGATTCACAGAGCATTATCCTATGGGATTGCACCAATATAAAATGCTTCTGTGAATCAGGCCCTAAATGAGTGGATTTACTGAGGAACTGATAATGTGTTCAGCACCAGCCATTCATTCAGGTGTTGCTAGGATGGCTCCCATGAATACAGGATAACATGTTATGATTACCCGTTTCTCACAGAGTTCTTACTCAGAGCAGAAATACCCATGGATGTGGCAGAAGGGGAGATCATAACGATAGATTTAGAAGCAGCAGTGGTGAGAGAGGACAGAGTAGTGTTGCACAGGAAAGACAAGGAAGGTGTTAGCTGGTGCACAGCCATAGCACTGGACTCAGCTCATCAGTTGAGCAACATGGCAGATGATGAACTATTTGAAGATGATGATACAGATAATGAAGTCATTTTGAAAATTGCCATTCCATTCCAATTGCAAATACAGTACATGGAAACACCTTGGATAATACTGTTAGCCACAAAGGTAGCATCTTTTTGCAATAAAATTTGGCAAAAGTACCAGGTGTACTGTGTAATAGCAGCCCTTATGATGTAGGTCTGCTGAAAGGGATTAGAGCAGTATGAATAAAATTGAAGGAGGGAGCCATCATACACCAAGTTAAACAGTATCCCATGTCAAGAGAGGCAGATGAAGGCATTTATGAAACGATTGCCACCTTGATGCAGCAAGGTATCATTGTGCCATCTGAATCCCCATACAACACTGTGGTGTACCCTGTGAAAAAAGTAAAAGGAGGGTCTTGGAGATTCATACAAGATTTATGCTCATTAAACAATATAGTGGACGAAGAGTTTGCTATTGCCCAGCCTGGCTACGATTTTGTGTAATATACCACCCACCGCTACAAATTTTACAGTGATTGACCTAAAGAACGCTTTCTTTTCCATTCCATTGCACGAAGATTCTCAATATCTCACAGTGTTTACTTACCGCGATATCCGACTCCACCACACAATACTCTCACAGGGGTACTTTGAGTCCCCCAATCTCTTTAACAGAGTGCTACAGATGGACTTGGGAAACATACAGACACCCAGTATAATTATACAGTACGCTGATGATTTGCTGGTGTTCAGCACCACACAAGAAGAGTGAAGGACAGACTCAGTGGTGTTATTGACAGTATTGATTGAGAAAGGATATAAAGTAGACAAAGGAAAATTGCAGTATTGCCAGGAAGAAGTATATATTTGTGCCAGATAATATCAAAGGAAGGGTGGAGGGTGACACCCGACAGAGCAAAAGCGATTGCAAAAACACCCCATCCAGTGACAATGAAAGACTTAAAACAATTCCTGGGTCTATGTAATTATTGCTGCATGTGGGTCTTTAACTACAGTACGTACGTTCGGTCGATTTACGAAGGACTGACGGAAGCACAAAAAGAGAAGAGACCTATTATGCAGACAGACAAGATTATCAATGTATTTGAGACACTGAAAGAAGCAATAAGTGCAGCCCCATACTTGGAATACCAGATTACAAGGAATAATTTTATTTATTCTAACATTCAAATGGATAAGTGCTGACGGCTGTCCTCGCACAAAGAATTTCAATGGGGCACAAACCCTTGGAATATTACAGTGGGATATTAAATCCAGTGATGAGGGGATATTTTCCATGTAGACAAACACAGGCTGCATCAGCATTTGAAATAGATAAACCATCTACAATAATGATCGGCTGGGCAGTAACGTTATATGTGGAGCATGCCCAATTTGCCATTCTTGAGAAACAAAAGTCCACACTCACTACACAGCAAGCATCTGGATATGAGACTATACTGTCTAATCCATCAATAAACATAGTAATTTGTTGCATGGTGAATCCTTTAAGATTTATTACTAAACCAGTAGAGGGAGGAGAATGGGTTCATGACTGTTCTACATACAAAGATATACATGACAATGTACCCCAAGTGAAAGAAACAAGGTTATAGGAGGCAGAGGTGGTCTTTGTTGATGGTTCAGCAATGATAGATCAGAGCATGGGATTGAGGAATTCAGCATCAGCAGTGATGAGCAGTAAGGGTATTTTCATAATATGGAAAGCATTAAATTACCAGCACATTTTTGTGCGCAGGCAGCTGAGTTTGCAGCAATGATATTGGTATTCAAATAACACAAGGGCCACGTAGTGATGATATATTCTGACTCCACCTACATGACATCTAGTACACTCAGTACTGTCACTGTGGAGAAGGAGGGGCTTCCAGCGTGCAGAAAGCACGCACACCAGTACAGCATGCTCCATCACTAGGAAGACTATAAGATGCACTAGTGTATTCCATGGCAGCTGCCATGGTGAAATGCGCAGCCCACACTAGGGGCACATACTTAATTTACCATGGCAATAAAGTGGCAGAAGCAAAAAGGGCAGCATATTTCCCAGAAATAGCAGAGATAGCAATAGCCCCTCACAAAATCATGCTTAACAAGGAAAACAAGGAGGGCTATAATGCATTATCATTGACAGAAATAGTGGAACTCAAGGGACGCACACTACAGATGGAACAGAATCAGGGATTCTCATTATCCCCCAGTGACTTGGTGTGGTGACAGAATAACACAACAGAATAACACAGGGAAGCCTGTAATGCCCTTATAGTTACTTACAGTAGTGTTACAACAATTGCACTGCCCAGCACGCACAACAGGGGAATATGTGGCAGTAGATGTTTCAGAAAACTGGTTTGTCCCAAACCTGTATGAACACATTGTGAATTTGAAGCGTCAATTATGCCACATGCCATCAATATACCACTGGACATACCCTGAGAACAGTGAGAGGAGCAATACCCTGCACTACTTGCCCATTTTGGTATTTGCATATAGACTGTCAATATGCTCCAAATTTGTAATGGATCCAATACATGATTATGGAAGTGTGTTACTTTTCACGCTCGATAGAAGAAGGACCATGTACCCATGCAGATTCCAAGTCAGATGCTAAATTCCTCGTATGTGAGGTGTTTCCCCGATGGGGAGAGTGCAAAGTGATACAGACCACACTTTGCAAATAAGTTATTTTCTGAAGTTACATCTGTGAGGAGTCAGAAATGTGAGATGAACACAAAGGTTTAGCTTTCTCAAAAAGATGGTCCTGCCTAGCAAACTAAAACCAAAGAAAAAGGACCTAGTGTCCGAATAGTATCTGGCCCTCACACTTCTGCACACAGCAAAATAATGCAAAGAATGGCTGGCTGTATTTAGTTCCACAAGATAGTATACCAATTCAAACTCAAAGGTTTTAGAAAGTACTCCTTGTAGCCATGGTTGGATTGCCTTACCTTTGATCAAGTCAGGAATACCTTGAGCAAGTGAGGAGGTTTGAACAGTAACTGCTTCTCTTTAAAGTCGTTAAAGTCTCTTGACTCTTGATAATATGGGTTACAGCTCTCCGCAGATTGGTATTCCACAAAAGGGAAATCACGCCCTTTGCCGTCTTTGTATTACTCTTCTAAAGCATCTTGGCTGTTGGCACTGAAGGTTACAAGCTTCTCCCCATTGCCATCTCATATAAGGATAGTTGTGCTCCTGCAGCCTTTACAATGCTCTAATGCAACCTCTTGGCTGCTGGCAATGCAGGTTACAAACATCCCCAAATTGGTATCCCTTATCAGGAGAGTTGCGCCCTGGTTCCCCTTGTATCTTTCTGCTGCGGCCTCTTGGCTTCTGGCAATGCCGGTTACAATTATTCCCCAATCGGTATTCCTTTTATCAGGGAAGTTGTGCTCTGTCTGCCTTATTTAATTTGTTCGGTATTCCGAATCATTTGTTTCTTTTAAGAGTCTTTTTCGGAGTGCCCCAGGGTCACCTGGCATCACAGGCCAACTCACTGGTCTTCCTCAGTGTCTCCTTTTGGCTCGCGGGTGCTGCAACAGATCTCTTTGGGTCTTCCTGCATGGCTGCCAGCTCCGATCTGACTGTCACAGCTGGTCCAGTCCTTCAGGTGAGTTCTGACAGATCTGTGAGACCCCCGGCTCTGCTTCTTTACCAGAGCGAGACAGGTGTGTTGGCAGCTTGTCTCCCACACAACATAGCTTTCCCAAAAGCTGCTTCAGCTGTGCTCGCTCTGCATGGCACCATGTCTTCTTCTATGTCAGCCTCAGCTGGTGCTTCCTCTGCCTCCACAGCATCTCCTGCATTCAGATGTGCTGCCCCTTCTGATCTGCTCCTGACATTGCTTCTGCTTCTACCTCTCCTTCTCCCACCTGAAGCTCATTCTGGCTTTTAAATGTCCCACTCAGGTGCTTCATACCACAACAACTAGACTGCCCATTAAGCTTCATGGTACCTTTAAACTTCATCAACTCAGAGTCCCTGTTCCCCGTCCCAGTACCACAGGCATTATGGGTTCTGAAGTTCATAATGTTTTTGGTCTTTTATTGTTTAGTTTTCTTAAACAGATGTGTGACCTGAGAATTGTCAACTTTATGGGAGGTTGTTAAAAGAGCTGCCGATTTACCCTTGGGTTTAAAACCTCTATATAAGGCAGAATTATAACAATTAGAGGTTGTTATATTTACTTCCAGAACCCCTAATGTACCAGTTTTATTCTGTTTAGCAGACTTTTCATAGTCTGAGTTTTGGGTAGTTTTAGGAGAGGGAATTATACACTGACAGTATTCCATTAGATATTTGGTTATTATGGAACTTTCTTTCTCTAAAGAGGATGAATACCACATCTCTCCTAGTGGAGTCACCACTTCCCCTTGACAGCCGTCTCCTCCCATGTGATCATCCCTCATGTTACCACATCCAGGGTTAGAATCATATAGCGACTACCTTCCCCTGGCCTGGGAGGAGACATTAGGCTGGGATTTAGTGATGACTCCACAGGATTCCTCACACATCCCTGCTTAAAACACCAAGACCAACAGCATGTGGAGCCTCTAAACAGCCTGCACTACGTTCTCCTTTGCCCTACACAATCAGCCAGGCAAGACCACCACCTCACACGCCATGAAATAGTAAGGGGCAGAAGGATGCACATCCACATTGCTCCTCCCATGTGTGCTAGATTGGATGCAGAGTGTTCTGCTGCTATGCTAGGTGACGAGATGCATGATTATTTAACTGTCATGACTAAATATTTAAAATGTATTTCTTGACTGATCAAGGTGCCACAGGGGAGCCAAGAAGCACCCAAAGACAACAGAGAGGGAATTGTAGATGTGAATGCTGTAATACCCACCCTGTAATACCCTTGTTTCCAGGTGATCTAATCTACGTGAGGAATTCTGGGCAAAAGTGGCACAAGCCACGATTTGAGGGCCCTGTTAGAGTTCACTATGCAACCCCCACCGCAGTAAAAGTGCATGGAAAGACAGCATGGGTGCATATAGGTAATATCAAAGGATTTGTAGGCAGTGCCCCCCCCTGTCAGGCAAATAGGACCTAGAAGAAGGAGAAGAGGTGATCAGATCCCAGACGAGGGCTAGAGTGATAGCTGACCAGCATCATAGCACGTGACACTGCACTACCAAGAATGTATTTCTTAAGGGCTAAAGACTGTTGCCTTGATATCTCAACAAGTGAAGAGAAAGAGATATTTGGAGAAGATGGACTCCACTAGTATTATGATTGGCTTTTTTACTTTTCCTATTGTTGTTTTTGCTTGACCTATACAATAGCAATAAAAACATTGTGTGATAATGATACCAATGTAGCCGCTAACATGAGTGAAGGAATGACACATGTTAGGCGTGACGCGGTTAACGATGAATATCTTTGAGACAACATTTCCAAGGTTATACTCAGAAAATAAAATAACCTTTGGTAAAGGCATATGACTAATGTGGGAAGGGAGAAATCAGAGGAAAACTACTTTGTTACGCTTGCATTCACTTTAAGTGTCTCCAGTTTGTTCCTGGCCAAGGAAATACCAGTAAACAGGGCACTTTGGTACAGGCATGTGAGTAAGTTGGGAAGGGAGAAATTGGATGAAAACTGCTTTGTTAAGCTTCTGTACGCTGTGAGTGTCTCCAGATTGTTCATGGCCAAGGTTCCAGGCAGCTGGTCATGCCTGTGCGTGCCGTGTGATGTTGTGCCCTCAGCCACAGTGTTGGCCATCAGCCGCTGCTGCTCTGGGAACTCACAGAGCCACTCTGGCTGTTCCACCCCTGATGGTACTGCAGGCTACAATGGGAGTTTTGCTGCCTGAGGGTGGGTTCTGACATCAGCAGCAACTCGGACCGAGGTACTTGGACATGGCACAGGTGAAGCAATGTGTTGGGAGCGATGGTGTGGGGAGGTGATATGCATGGAGTTTCCTCTGCTGGTGTCCTCATTGTATTCCTCTGCCTGCATGATGGGCATGCCGTCCTCGGCCATCACCTTTGCAGTTGTCTCTTCTCTTCTCTAGGCGAGGCGATTCGGAGACCCATGCACCTGTTTGCAGATGGCATTTCGGCACAGAGCTCCTCCTGTGTTGGACCCGGACAGCCAGGCATTGTTCTCCCTCCTCACTGCTATCAGAGCATTCTGCAGAGGCCACTTCTTCCGTCATCAAGGCTATGACACGAAAAGGAAAGGAGACATGTCAGTCTGTTACATAGTATGGATGTTTGCAAATGAGTGACATTAATGTTGAGACATGTTGCTATTTGTTGGCATTCATATGGCGCTGACACATCTTTCCATTGCACCATCAAGCCACTGTTGTTGACCCTCGTAGCCGTACTGGTTTTGCCATTGGCGATGAGTGGTGCATGTGTAGGCAACATGACGATGTGTCAGGTGTTTGTGTGTGCTGGTATGGTGGAAGCCCCATGATTCTTTGCATGGCTATATTCGGGGGTGAAAGTGCTTAGCATGTGATTGTTTGTGCTCATGTAGGGATGGTGTGTAATATGTTGATTGTTGGCAGTGCAGAATTGGCACATATGGTGTGGTGGCATGCTCTCTTTGGTTGTGACTGAGACATACATGTGACTGCATTGCATGTGTTTTCAGCAGAGTCGCTGATGCATGTACAAGTGGTGGTGTCATCAACCATATTGTATGAAGACGTGTGTGTCTGATGTGAATGTGTGTTGAATGGACTTCTGCATCAAAATCTGTATGTGGCATTTATTCTATGCCATGTACTTCATGCCGTAGGATGGGTATGGGTCAAGGCCTGTGTGCATGTATGTTGTGTTTCCTTTGAGCCACTTGTATCAATTGTTGAAATGCTGCATGGGTGTTGGATATTTAGATGTGAGTGGTTGCGCAAAGGTGATGTACTTATCATGGTCCGTGCCTGTTGCTGAACCTCGTAAGTTAGTGCACACCTCCTCTGGGATTTTCTCTTCCCTAAGCATCAGTTTGAACGAGAGGCCTAGTGTTCTCTAAGAGTTCGGGTGACGTTGTAGTGGGTGAATTTTAGTTCCTCCCACCGCTTCTCGTACAACTACTTATTTTTGATTTGCCACCAAATGCTTGATGCCGAGGGATTTAAAGCCTTCCGTGAGTCTCACCCAGTGTACAAGCTGCTGGCTCTGTGTGGTGCAGAGTGCAGGCATCTGGCACATGCAGATCCAGCAGCTGTAGATGAACCATCAGGTCCTCCTCACCATTGGCGAAGTTCATATTGTGCCAGACATCCTTTGCAGCTTCCGTCTTGCAGGACACCACAACCTCTGCAGGATGGATTCCACTGGTGTTAGGGTATTTATTGATTATCGGATGCAGAGAAGTAGGCGTTTGACTCTGATTGGGTTGTGTGCATCATTCAGTTTTATGGTATGAAGCACTGCATTGTTTGAGTGTGTGCGCAGGTGTTGTGACAACCATGTGATTAGGACAATGTAATGTTCCTAGTGTGCACCTTGTATGCTGATCTGGGGCTACAATGTCTTAATGGGGTCACATGTATGGTCACGTATTTGGGTGCATTATGTGTATTTGTGTCTTTGTATGTGTTGGATTGTGTTTGTGTATTTGTGTGTTGTGTATGTCCTTTGAGTGCTGTGTCTGTGTTGCTTTGTGTTGGGCATTTTGGCATGGTGGGAGGAGTCCTAGCATTGATGAGTCATTTGGAAGATTTTCCGCTACTGCATGGCATATTGTCCGATTCAGGAAGTCTGCATATGTTGGTGGCATGGTTTCTGCTGCCTTCCTGCCACTCCGGCCCACTTTTTATGGGCATTTCTGCATTGTGTGTCCTGTGTTTTGTGGGCTTGTTGGTAGGTGTGTAACTATGTTTGGTGGTTGTGTAAGTGGAGGTGTACCTCATTTTTGAGGTGTGGGTGTGTACTGGTTTTGATGGGTGTGTCAGGGTTTTGCATGTCTCGGCGGGTGTGACACCCCCAGAGTGTACTTTTGAAGGTATTTACTAAGTGAGTGCAGATCTTGGGAGAGGGGTGTGCCGTGTACTTAAACCATGTAGTTGATGGTGTAAGTGCTGTGCATGGTGTACGATAGTTGGCAGATTTGTGCGGTGCCGGCACGGATGGATGGCAAAAGTGTGTGGGTATATGGGAAAAATGTTTTGGAGTTCGAAGTGAAAATATTTGTCGTGTTTGATTGTTTGTTACCTTACCTCATTCAGTTGCCCTGGCATGTGTTCCGCTGGTGAATGTTTCATCGCAGAGTTTTGGAGGTACGTCGTTTTTCTTGGTGAATAAAGTGTGACTTACGTCCGATTTTGTGCAGGATATAAAATCCGCTAGATTTCTTTGGGCCTCATTACGACCCAGGCGGTAAGTTACCGCCTGGGCCGTGACTTTACCACCATGGCGTAAACTACGTTTACGCCATGGTGGTTGGCGGGCTTACCGCCCCATTCCGACCTTGGCGGGGCGGTAAGTCCCCAATCCCCATTTACCCTTCCCCATTCCCATTTTTGCCCCATAGGGCATAATGGGAGTGGGGAAGGCGTTAATTACGCCACCGTAAATTACGGTGGCGTAATTAACTCCATGGTCCCTTAGCGCCATGGATTTTAACACCCGCTAAAAGCGGGTGTTAAAACCTCCATGGCGCTAAGGGACCTCGTAATTGGCGGTAAGGGGTCGGCGCAGCTAACGCTGGCGTAAACCCCTTACCGCCAGGGTCGTAATGAGGCCCTTTGTCCCAATTTGGATGCAACTTCCATGGCACGTACGACTAAATGAGCACGTAAAAGTCACTGGCTCAATACTTGCCATAAGCTTTGCGCTATTTAACAGGAACCCATCTACGGAATTCCTCTACCATCTGTAAATGTGTTCATTTACATTATTTCTGACGAACTTAACATCCCCGTTCTTCAAAGAAATACAAATATAAATGACAAATATACCATTTGGATAACAAAAATTACATATCAGAGGCTGAGCCTCATTATGGAAATAAGATGGGATACAAATAAATTCTTAAAAGGTATATGCAGTGGCTTCTCTTTGGAATGTTTGCACATACTATGTTAGGACTGTGTTGAGGATGAATTGAATTAGGTGTCATGGGAACTACCAAATACGCATTTTAGCTTTGCACAGTTTGGAAACACATAAATACGTGCTAATAAAAATGCATGCCTGTTTGTGTGTGTGTGTTTTAATCTATGTAGGAGCTTTCTCAGTGCCAATATCAGAGTTCTTTTTTCCAAACAGAGAGATTGGCGCTGGAGGAGCTGTTGTATAGGTGGAAATCCTAGGCGCATCTTCATAGACTGGGTCTCTTTTTGGAGATGGATATACAAAGATGTACTGGGTTAAGTGTGAACAGTCAGTGACGTTTTTCACGGCTCATATAGCCGAAAGAAGGTGGGATCACTATCAAAGGGCTTGCACCTGCCAGAAAGGGACAGGTTCCCTCTGAATTGTTATTATTATTGTTGTGAATAATAATAATAATAATAATAATATTAATAATAATAATCTTATTATTATTAAGCGCAGACCCAGCTTCGGGAAGCAACAGGGCTCTTTCTAAGTAGTTTTTTAAAACATTTTTTAAGTTAATTGTATTGGTTTGTTACAAACCTTTAAAATACACACATTATGGATTTTTGTTTCACATTTCTGTTCTCAGTTACACCAATAAAAAGTCTCTACGGACCATTGCTTTCCTCATCTTTCTGTGCGAGTCTTACTTCAGCCTCTGCCAATTTTACAACAAACTGTTCAATGAAATTTGTTAGTTCAATTGTCCATTTTGGATTACTGTCATTAAAGCATGCTTGGCGCCAATCCTCAGCGTCCAGTGATTGTCTTTCAGTCATGAAACGACCTAAATGATTTGCATAACAAAGTTAGGTGCTTTAATGTTTCCATTTGCTTCCCACACAGGCGGCATTGCGTTTCTATAATGTTGTTGTTTGTCCAGTAACTCTGAAGTTCTCTTGTCCTGAATTGATTCAATCGAAATTTTATAAATAAGACCTTCGTTTTCTGTCCGGGAATTTCTCTAAATACTTTAGAATTGTATTGCAGTTTATTGTTTCAGGTGGAACATGTTGCATCACTCTGTGTTTAGATCACAAGACCCCGGTGTCAATCTAGTCTTGTGTCCACAGCTTGATTTTGACCTCATTAGAATTTGTTTGCAATATGTTATTATTGGTGCTGAGGGCAGCAAGAGTTTCTTCACATCTCTGCGTCCATAGTGCAAGAGTACTATCTCTACTTCTGCTTAATGGATCTTTTAGAATAATAAATTGAGGGCTTATTGGCTCTGTAATCATTTTGCGATACAATGTGAGTGTATTCCACATTACTCTAGCATTTATGGACACTAGGCCTAGCTCATATTTTATGCAAGCTGTTGGAACTCCTTTCCGGAGTCATAAAACTTTAATCCAAAAGATATGTTCTAATGTGGTCCAAAGATCAGCAGCGCAGC